>NW_028227264.1:106924724-107467224 GCF_978045245.1 Mus caroli | reverse complement strand
TTAAGGTTTTGGTTGTCAGTACAGATTTAAGCAAGGACCTTAACAGAGAAGGAGAGGACAGCAGTATATGCTAAGAGTAACATACACACACAAACGTGCACGCACACTTGTACACACACACACACACACACACACACACACACACACACACACACACCAGGCAGAGAAGAGACACAGAGAGGGACAGAGAGGCAAAGAGACAGTCAGACTCAGAGACAGACAAAGATAGAGTATACTTGACTATTTTCTTATAAAAGAAAGCTGAATATCTGAATGGAAAGATAATGTAGTTCAGCACACATTTCCTAGAGCTGAATTTACATGTTCTGATAACTTTTCATTTGGGCTTTTAGGTAATGTTAACTTACAATGATCATGCCTTGCAAAATGGATTTTCTTCAGAAAAATTTTCATGAAAAGTGATTTGTTAAATGGAAGACATAATTGGTTTCAGTAATAAAAAAGTGTTTCTCCAAGGAATTCCAGTTCTATGATAGGTGAAGGGTGAATCTATTGTTTGACAATGCTTTTTGCATTAATATCTTCTCCTCCTTCTTCCTTTCTCTATCTCCTTCTCCTCCTCCTTCTCTTCTTCTTCTCCTTTCTCCTCCTCCTTCTCCTCCCCTCCTCCTCCATTTTCTCTTCTTTTTTGCTCTTGAGGGAGATCCAAGGAGGTCAAACGAGTATAGCATTTCACCCCTGGCTTTCAGTTATTTGAACTGTGAAGTAAGGAGTTTTGATATAGAAGCTCTGGGTACTTTCTTAGCATAAATATGAGCGTTCCTATCTGCTTATATTTTACTATTTCCAGCTCCAATCTAAAGCCAGAACCCCACACACATTCTGCATAGAGAATGTCTTAGGCTGATTGCAGTCTGTTCTCCTTGTATCACCCCATCTTCATTAGCACACTTTTGAGTCATAAACAGATAATTACAGATTCCCAATTTTCTCTTAAAGATATGTATTTGATTAAATTTTAGAGGAGGAGAACTGACAGACACCGATGACTAACAGAAGCAAAACAAATCCCCAATTTACCACAGCCACTCTTCCCACAAATTAGAATCTCATTAATGTAAAATATGATCATATCATCTACTACCTTAAAAAACAGATTAATTTTTTGGTTTTTTGAAACAGGGTTTTTCTGTGTAGCCCTAGCTGTCTTGGAACCCACTCTGTAGACCATGCTGGACTCAAACTCAGAAATCTGCCAGCCTCTGCCTTCCAAGTGCTGGGATTAAAGGCACACACCACCACTGCCCGGCTTAAAAAACAGATTCTTATAAACTTGTAAATTCTAAAATGTAAAACATCCATTGTTATTTCATACTAACTTTTATTATGAACTCTTTATATTTAGCTTTTAGTCATAACATTTTTGTTAACTAGTCTTTTATTATCTAATTAGATTCATAGTTACTTTGACTATAACTATTCTATAAATATTTATGTTAGAATAACCTTTGTGCTCATGGTTATAGATATCTTATATATTATTATAATATATGATATATGATACATGATATATGATATGTTATATATATGATAGACCATACCTATTATAAGCACCTATTTTATACCATGGTTTATAATTTTATTTTGATATAACTACCCTAATAAATAAAAGTGAGCTTCTCAAATTTATTTTATGATTTGAACCTGCTCTTTACTGCCCCATTTATAAATCGAAGGGGCACAGTGCTCTCTTATTGTCTTCGTGATTCACTATACTTTTGCAATGTCCATTTTGTTAGTTCTTTTTGGTTCGAAATAAAATGAAATCAAACCAGACCCCAAGGGCATCACATATTTTGGCTATTGCATTCTGTACTTCAGAATTATTGAGCAGAATTTTTAGGTTATCTTTAACTCTTCCAAATAAAAAATATTCTTTAACCTTCACTATTCCAAATATATAGAACTAGTTTCTACACTGAATAGGTCATGTATAATTTTCATGGCTATATATTTCTGGTTTTTGAAACAACTAGTAAGTTGCAAATATTAACTCTACATCAGCGGAACTTTCTTTAGCTTCTTGTTTAAATTAAACTTGTCAGGAATGTTGAGATTTGCTACAGAAGGAAACTTTTGAGGCTCTCACTGCATAGCTCATTCATTCTGTGCAATGATCTTGAGAACACGCCACATGTAACTTTAACTTGGTCATAGTTCTTGCATCCCATTGCTCTGTTTTCCAGTTTATCTCTGCCTCAGACAATTGGGCAGGTGCACTTTGAGAAGCTAGCTGACTACATTCTGGTGAAGACGACCTTTGGATTTTCTTTGGCTTGGGATGGAATATCGGGAATTTACCTCAAACTCTCTGAGGAGCACAGAGGGAAATCATGTGGCTTGTGTGCAAATTATAATGGCATCCAGTCAGACGACTTTGTGATTCTGCAAGGTAAGGAGCTAGAACATGAGAAAGGAGCAAGCCTTTTAGAGTTGTTTTTCTTCGGCCAACAGCAGATAGTAGCCAGAACACTTGATTTGTGATGGAAAGTCCTTGGCTGCCATTTTTCCCGTTAAGTGATTTTAAGTTGAGGTCAAGAAGGAAAACATTTTCTGATTACGTGCCAACATTTGCTAAGTTAAGATGTAGCACTTGCTCACATAGCAAGTGTTAATTGAGCTTTCAATTTGTAACAGGAATTTCATGGATACTACATATACTGCTGTGGGGTCTTGGGAATGGCAATGAACAAATGAGCAATTCTCCATCCTTGGAGTTCATGGTCTAGTGATTTAAACCTTTTGGCTAACCTGCTTACCTTAGGAGAAAAGATATTTTGTATCCAATTTTGACAATAATGAATTAAAATGACTGCCAAATAATATTTTGTAAAGATGATGGAATGAAATCAGGATTACCCATCTGGCAAAGCAACTGGCAAAGATTTTATATGATTTTCTGGTTGCCTATAGAATCTATGGGATGAAACCCATCTTAGGGAGTCACTAGTTACAAAGTCCACCTCTCTTTGGAGACTATTGAGGAGTAAGAGAACCATAAGGCATAATTATGATTCATGTCCACATAATGAGGTTATATAAGAAAAGAACATTGTCTTTATACCAGTGAACCTGGCCTGGGACCATGCTTCCACTCTTACATATTTCTGAAGTTGCATCATTGAATCTTTCTGTTGCTGGGAAAGAGTTATATAGGAATTTTGGACTAACTGAGTGATCAGTGATAGTAAAAATGTAGCTTATTGTTTGTTATAATGTTGATTATGAGCGCATAGCATCATTGTTGCTAACCCTCATATCATTTTGTACAGTGTTTAGTATTTTCTCAATTGTATAGTGAAGTCACAGTTTCCAATATAATGCAGCTATCTGCTGATTCTATTAGAATTGGGTTAGATGTTATTACACTTGAGCACAATCAGACACAATTGCTAACAATTGCCTTTAAACTGGTTTGTTACAGAATATTGTTCTGTATTACAAACTTAATGATAGTTGGTCTGTATGTTGTACTTTAATGGATGTTAAAAGAACATTCCTCAGTATGCATTTTGCAAGTCAGAATGTGGGGAAAAATCTGCTTTGCTATTTATTACACTTTTTAATGGTAACGATGTGACAGTATATATTTTCATAGTGTCAAGGATTAAGTGAGACACCTCTTGTAAACATGTAGATTGGCCATCACATACATAATACTCAGTTTATGTTATTTACCTTGCAATTATCTGTAGGTATCCCACAGGAGTTGAAATGCATTTTTGTATATTTTTAAGATGGCCTCAGTAAAATACAAACATTTTACTCCCACTCCATGGATAATTTATCAACAGGACTTGTTTACCAAGCGCTAGATTGGAGAGCCTGGCTCCAATGAGTCAATTTTCTCATATATAGAATAGAAATAATGAAAACGGCCCTCAGTGCCTCCCAGTGCGTGAATATCTAATGAGAAAATGTAAATGGAAGTGCTCAGAAGTCCGTGAGCACAATATAAGTCGACACGATCAGCAGCATCGTGAAATGGTTCTTGCCTCCATTGGGTATTGGAAATGAGGAGGCTTACAAATTTGGAGACCTGAGACTACGTTAGTTAGGAAGGAGTATTTGGAAAGTTTCATTAAAAAAATAGAACATAATCCTCAGTCCAGTTCTTAATGTGGGAGTTAGACAAGATTGCGTTGAATGACTTTTGCCAGGACTGTCAGAGAACCTGGTGTGGAACGAGGGTGGAAAACAGCATCCGCTCTTGTTAGAGTCAGGAAGGTGGACCAGGCACCTGTGTGCAGGGACAGTCTGCTCAGGATTTCTGGAACAGGGAATGATTCCTGGCGGTGAAGTCCGTGAAGGGAGCAGCAAGCAAAGGTCTATTAGGTGAAGAGCCATTGGGAAGAGCAATGGAGTCAAACTGAATTAGGGATGAGCTTTCAGGGGAGGAGCAGACTCTTGCATGTCTGTTGCAGAAAGAAGTCCAAGAAAAGGCAATCACTCCTTCAGAGTCTGGCAGATAGCACAAGGCCAAAGCAAGTCGTAAGGACACTAAAAGAGCCGGCTTTTTTATTTCTTCCCATATTGTAAAGATGCAGCATAATTTCTAGAGGCAAGCTTGACGCCTTTGGCTCTAAAGAGTCTGGTGTTTGCTTAAAGCTCAGCACAGGCTCTGCCGATTGGATCAAGTGTTGGATAGTCTGGTGGCGTACTATTGATTATGCAGCTTCCCAAGAGTAATTAAAACGATTTCTCCTTGTGTCCCTTCTTATCCTTCAAAGATGACTTCGCAGGGCAATGAGCCTTCTCAGAACTTCTGTGCTAGGAGGAGGAACTCAATTTGGTGTCTAGATAAGGACGCCATGTTCCTAGGTCATGTCTTAGCCTTGTTTCACACCAACACAAAGGGCCTGCTTTACACCCACTTTCCTCCCAACTTAATAACCAATAGCAATTCATCACGATTGCATCCCAATATGCTCACTCAAGGCATTATTCTCCCCACAGCATCTCCCATAGGAAGCATTGTAATTTAGGTTTAAGGGCTTCTGAACTAATGGATATGGATTAAAAGTCTTACAATAAATGACATGCATGGCTCTTTTACTAATATGATGTCGTAGGACTTGTTAAACACTTGAATCAAAAGCTAATGTAAACTCCAGTGCAGTGATTCTCCACCTCCCTAGTCCTGCCACCCTTTCATATGGTTAGTTCCTCTCACTGTGGTGACCTCCAACCATAAAATTCCTTTCGTTGTTACTTCATAGCTGTTATTTTGCCACTGTTATGAATTGTAATGTAAATATGTGATATGCAGGATATCAGATATGAAACTCCAAAGTAGCCATGACCCACAAGCTGAGAAACTAACCCAAGGATCAGGCTGTTTTGTTGAAATGAGTTGAACTTTTGGAAACATTTTTGTTCTTCAGACTTAAAAAACTGTGTTATTTATTTCAAATATGGCATGTACCTTTGAAGTGAGATAGGGCTATTCCGCTACTTACGGAAAACATCAGTTTTTTTTTTTTTCACTTTTAAATAAGCATTTTAGAGCAGGTTTTGGTCAGTGTATAACGTACCCATCAATTTCAGAGATCACAAAGGAGGCCAGATATTCTTGTAGGATCAAGAATATAATTTAATAAATACTGTACATTCATCTACACTTTCCATTCATTTATTTGGTAAGTTTGAGCATAGGCTACATATTTGATATTAAACAAAGGACACAGGGCTAAAACAGTGAAGCCAGTCTCTCATTTATTGTAATAGAAGGTGAGATAAATAAAGAGACAAATTAGAACATGATTTTTGTGAGAAATAACAGCTTTGATGGAAAGTGGGAAATGAGATAAGAACAATAGAATAGCCAATGTCGGCAATGATCTGGAAATTATATTTAGCCACATAGATAGTAGTCACATTAAAGGAGTCCAAAATGAAGAGAGGAAACTGACCAACTGAAGAGTGCTTCTTTAAAACCTGTTTAATTTTTAATTTAATGTAATTTAATACTTAGTGAATATTATCATATTACAAATTTTATGAATTGATTTTAAAACATAATTGTAACATATGGTTTTTTTAAAAAACCAGTTTATTTTTAAAATACTAGGAATTGAACCTGGGGAGCATGTACATACTAGGGAAGAGCTCGATCACTGAACTACATCCCAGCCTTCCTTTGCTTCCAGTTTGAGTCTTGCTAAATTACCCATTCTGACCCTGAACTCACGTGTAGCCCGGGAGAGCTGTGGGCTTGAGATCTTCCTGCTTAACATCTGAGGAGAGTGGTTTTGAAGGAGTAGGAGGCCCAGGAAGACACGGGAATTGGGGATGAACAACTCCCAGAGCCAGGATGGCTGGAGAAGTTTGTGCAAGAGGAGGAGTTGGGAGTTATGGGGTGGGCGTGGCAGGTGCCTACCCTGCCTACTCTCCAAGGCTATAGGGAAGTTTGGAATGTTAGCAAGGAGCAAAGCACTCCTGTAAACAATGAGTGTAGGCAGCATTTGCTAGTAGCCCACACGTACCACCTCCCTACGTAGATGTGCTCAGGGAGAACAGAGAAGGATTTCACTTGAGATTCGGATTAATCAGCACAGTGGTCACCACCATCAAGTCCGCGTGGCAGAAAATTCAAAGCTCCAATCTGAACTCCTTCTGTCTGTGAGATTTGAGATTCAGCCTTATCTGAATCTGGAGCAGGATTAATTTTCATATCTCGTCTTGAACTTATTTAAAGGCCAGGTGACGAAGCAACTTAAACCCGATCCATTACAGGCTGTTCACCAACTGTCTGTTGGGTCATATATAAGCTCTTAAATACTTCTCCTTAATTATTCTCGGATCAGTTAGGCTCCCTAATACTGGGATCCCTTTGAACCATGTTTCAATTTACTGTTCATAATATTCAGGCGAAACAGATTCACTTCTTAGATTTATTTTTGTTGGTTTCTTCTCTGCTCTCACATCAGCTCTACGTGTGTCTTCTGAAATGTTTTTACAGTTTCAATACATTTTGTTGTTGTTGTTGTTTACTCTCAAAGTGGAAAATAACTTTAAAAAATGTGTGCATGTGTCTTTGTGTGTGTGCTCATTTGTGTGTGCACTCATGCATGTGTAGATGTGTTAGTGTGCACAAATGTGCATTTGCATGTGGAGATCATAGAACAACCTCAGGTTTTGTTCTCAGGAATACCATCTACCTCCTTTTAAACTGGGTCTCTCACTGGCCTGGAACTCATCAAGTATGGCCAGTGAGCCCTGGGGATTTGTTTTCCTTGGCCTCTTAAGCATTACAATTCTAAGTGTACACTGTTGGGTCAGGCATGTTTACATGGGTTCTGCTGATCAAACTCAGGTTCCCATGCTGTGTGACAAACACTGGCTGAGACATCTTACCCAATCAGAAGAATTTTAAATAAGATTTATTAAGATTTGAGAAAATGACACTAATACAACTCTCTTTGTGTCTGAATGCAATAGAGGACTACACAGAAGACATTGCTATGTTTGCAAATAGCTGGCTGGTGCTAACTCCAGATGATACTAAATGTGTGCCCACGCCCTCAGACTTTCCAAATCCATGTTCCAGTGGAATGCCTGCATTTGAGGTAAGTTCAGGAAAAAAAAAAACCCAAAAGAACAAAAAACAAGTAACGGAGCATGTTGGGCTTAATCCTAATCTGCTTTTGCATTTTTAGCATTAAGCATTTTGATGCAAATACAGTACAATTAAATTATTGAATTAACATTATATAATTGCAATATGGAATGACTTCATATTAATTTCAGAAGTCGGGGATATAATGGGATTCATCATTTCAGTAATTCATCTAGAAAACGCATAGCTTGGGAACTGTTCATTGCATTTTATACGTGTAAATTATCTGCCCTTTCCTGATGAGAACAGAGAGTTCAGCAAATAGATTAATACCACATGGAACGAACATACTCCTGTGCCAGCGACGTGTCTGATGATCGGCATCTGTCTTTTGCACAGGCAATCTTCTTCAAATGCCAGATATTGTTACAGTTCCCCTTTCTGAGCTGCCACGAATACATTGATCCATACTTATACATTGCCAGCTGTGTTAATGACCTGTGCAAGTAAGTGAAACAATTAGTATTTGCAATAAATTTCTCCCGCCTCCCAAACTAAGGGCAGATGTACTTCTATAATACACCCATCTCAGCAGCTTGCCACAGAGCGCTAAATGTCAAGCCCACCCTGGACTAACAAGTAGTTGTGAGAAGCTGACTGTCTTAACAAGTCTAACAGGTAGTTAGCTGTTCTACGTAGAAGATGCCAAATCTCATAGCTTTTAAATATTTTGTTCTATTGGCTCATTTTTAGATTCTAGAGATGTCTGTAGAAACTTGTGTGCACTAATATTTAAAATCCTTACAATAGAGCAATATTATAAAGGAAACTCGTGGAATAGTCATCTAGAGAGTTAAAGAAACCAACTTCTCATAGACATGTATCTGAGGATGGCATTGCCTGACATCAATGGGAAAGCCCTTGGTCCAGGGCGGGGGGTGGGGGGGTTCATGCCCCAGAATAGGAGGATGCTAGACTGGTGGGGAAGGAGAGGATGGGTGGGTGGGAGAATACTCTCATACAGGCAAAGGGGAGGGTGGAGGGTGGATGTGGGATGGGGGGTTGGTAGAGGGGTAACCAGGAAGTGGGTTATCATTTGAGATGTAAATGAATGGAATGATTACAAATAAGAAAATATATTTAATATTTAATAACTGCTGAAATTTAACACCATGAGAAGTGCAAACAATAATTTGTAATTCTCCAATTAAAATGAGAAATGAGAGCACATGAAAAAATAAGATATATTGCTGGCAAAAATCACATGTTGCTAATAACCTTACATTGTAAATAACATTTTGACTTAAAGCCTTTATGCACAATTGAAGGAAATGCTCAATTTCAACTGGAAATGACTAGAAATAAGCCTTTGATGTTTTCCTATCCATGGCCACAGATTTCTTTATGCTAACTGAGGTCAACAACATCCAGGATAGAAAGTTGTCTAGGCAACAAACTGATCACACTCTCTGTCATAGAAATTATGAAAAATTATCCATTGTTGAACCCTTTTTCAATTTTGCTTATTTTTAGTTATCAAGTATATGTGATTCGTCATCTTGGATATTTGAGGGTACTTCAGGGATTTTTGTATATTTGAATATTTAATGAAAGCCAAGGAATAAAAATAGTATGCTTGAATATTTTTGTAGAACAGCTGAATAATTTTTGGTCAAGTAAAATCAGCTGTAGTTTGGGTAGCTTGTTGTGTTCTCTACTTTAATCAAAGGTAATTTTTTTTAAAAAAAAGTAGAAATAGCATTGAAACTACGTTGCCTATAAATACTCTTCTTTAAATCAATTCCTTTTTGAGATCAATACTCTTCTTTAGATCAGCATGATTATAAAAGTATATTGAATGTACTGATGTTTTCCAAATATTAAAGCAAACTGATTGGCTTTGTGGCTTGGCTTTGGGTCGAGTGCAATCATGCCTTGACTTATGTAGACAGTTTCCAACTCCAGTGGTTCCTACATGAGTCAAAGATGTCAAATAGCTTCTCTTCCCCAACAGTGGTCATTGACCTTCCTATGCATTTTTGAAACATTCTCTTCTCTCTTTTTAAAAACTAAGCACTATTTGCTTTGTCTTTGTAGTTTTTACCCAAACTTGCTTTTTCCTTTTCAAGCTCCACAGAGGTAGGCATGTCCCTTGTTTCCCCCGTTTATACAGAATTATGAAGGTATTCTCTCTCCACAGTTGCTTGTACCCATTGTTTGAGAACTTTCCTGAGTGACGTTGTCATACTCATCTCAAGCACCACTTCTTTTGTAGGCTGAGATAAAGTATCTTTTGGTAGATTCAAGAAAGCCATTCTCTATTTATTGGTTTGGCTCCTTCAATAGCCAAAGTAACAGTGGATAAAACTAAATGGAATGTTTATACTTCTCTCATTTAAAAGTTCAAGCCAGTAATTGCTCTTGGATTAACATCATGGCTCAGCTCCCAAAGCTTCACAGTGACTCTGTAGTCTTGTCGATACATGATGTCCTTGCATTATTCTCAGTTTCAAGACCTCACTCTTACATCTCCATGTTAGCTGTCAGAAAGGGAGAAACGAAACAAAGGGCTAGCATGTTTTTTTTTTTTAACCTAGAAGATTGATATAAAACCCTATAGCACACATTTTAAGCCTGTTGGACCAGAATGTAGAAACATGGTCACACTCAGAGGCATAGAAGACTAGCAATGTCTTTTCCTGAGTATCCATACATCTAGAAAATATGCAGCATTCTAAAAGGAAAGGGAAACTGGAGATTCACCCAGTTCTCTCATATATCTACATCATATAAACATTCTATGAAAAATTAACATTAAAAAAAACCCTGATTTTTCCATTTTCCAGGACAAATGGATCAGTGCAGTGAAGTGGAGAGTTACTGTGTAGTGGTTTAAATTAGCTGACCATTAAGACATGTGTTTGAGGTAGAAAGACAGGCTTAGGGACAGGAGGACAGGCAGGTCACATGAGAAGATGGGTATTGTGTTTGAATTTAGAGGCGATTGCTAAAATGGAAGTAGAACATGCCCAGAATAAGCTTCCACTTCTCCTAGCATTTCAGGGCACATCTTCCTACCATCTTTCTGTCCTTTTCTTAAGTAACAAATGAATGATTCTTTTCTTTTCCACTGTTATGAAAGTGATTCAGAGGGATCCTGTTCAATGAAAAGGTGAACTGTTTGAAAACACGTTCATTTCTTGCTTACATTGTGACACATTGAAATTGACTTGACAGCCATTTTTTTCTATAATCTTTTTTTATAAGTCCAATTTTTATCCCCCTCCCAGTCCGGTCCTCTGATTGCTCCCTATTCCATACATCCTCCTCCCCTGCCTCCTCAGTCTCCAAGAGGATGTTTTCCTCACCCCCACCCCACCAGCCATCCCCACTCCCTGGGGCCTCAAGTCTCTCGAGGGTTAGGTTCATCTTCTCACTGAAGCCAGACCAGGCAGTCCTCTGCTGTATGTGTGACTTGCCATGCATCTTTGTGCTGACCAGCTAAGCAGAGTGACACCCATGGAAACAGAAGCCATGTCCGCATAGTCTCTACCCTGGAAACCTAAATTCTACTGGGGTACAGAAGCAGTTTTCCAGCAAAAGCACACTTACTTGGTTGCAGCTTGTGATGGAAACGCAGAGATAGGTCACAGACTGCATGCAAGGCTCCACACAAGAGGTGGCGTTTGGATGGGAACAGTACAGGTTTTTGTAATGATACCTTCCTGGGTTTCCTTATAAGAACTTGACAGCAAAGAAATTATTTTTAATTTTTGGCATGTCAACGTCAATTGAGTTAGAAACAACTATTATTTAATGCTTGTTTTTCCTCACTAGAGATAACAACCAAGTGGAAAATAAGTTCGTTTTCTCTCAGTGTGTAAGGATAATAGTTTCCAGTTTGCCTGATCGCAATGCTTTTCATCGGGTGTCATAAGACTATGTGCCTAGCACGGTTCCAGGAGTAACGTAGACGCGCAGGAAGTGACAGATATTTTAAATATTTGTTGCATCACGTGGCAAGCCCCAAATCACTTTCAAAAGCAATATTAGTTGTAGGAAACTCACGCACCATTTAAGGTAAACGGCTTCTAGAAACTCAACCGTTTTTGACATACACTTCTTTTTTCAGAAAGTCTTTTCTGTTTGTACTCTTATAATTTTCTGAGCTCCTGAAGTTTATGAGGACAGGTTTCTCCTTTGCCTTCTAAAGCTCTGTTAATCAGACCAGATAAGCTAGGTGGTTCCAATTACAGTAGCACAGACTAAGCGCAACTTGAGACGGTGGCTTTTCTAACAGACCCAAAATGTTGAGAGTCACAAAATGAAACATTCTTGAGGTCATTATCTTTTCAGATGCTTAACTATCCAATTTTGAGTATGGATTGGGTTGAAAACCAAGCTAGCTACCTTGTTATAAACCTGTTTATTTGGAAAGCGCCTTGTTAATCTGCTCTGGGAACTGGCAGATCCCATAAGAAATTATTGTTTAGAGAGCTTCTAAAGCGATTACAAGAAAAATAATTAGAGATAATTTACTCGTGGCAATGTTGTAAAACTGTCTAGCTTCAGTGAAAGAGCTTGGAAATGTCCTTTTAAATCTTAAGTTGAATGTTATTTACCAAGTCTCTCAAAAATATTTTGGACTGTTATGGCAAGAACAGCCACTGTAATCCTTAGGAGGGCCACAGACTATGGGGCAACTCAGTATGAGGTGTTTGGAAAAAAATGTTCATCCTTGATATTTTTGTAGAAATATAAAGTTATGTTTTAACTTCATTTAAATTTTTTTTATCTGAATTTAACTATTATTAAATTCTAAAAGGTCTAGGATATTTGGTAAGGAAATAAAAATACATGCAATTTTAAAAAAATTTAAATATAAATATTTTTCATTATAGTTTTTACTTGACCCATAGAGAAAGTAATAAAACTATGGACAGACTGTGATAAAGGTGTTCTGCTTTATAGTAAATTTAGGTAGGTGTCCTCATCTAGGATCTCTTGTATGTGTGTTTTGAAAATTCTTGTCTCCTGTGAGGGATGCCATGGAAGACACACATTCTGACATCAGCTAATATCAGTGTATTCTCCAACGCCCCATTGCTTTTGAGACTCAGTGGTTCCAAGGCAGCATTCTGTCTGATTCCCATGGGACTAGGCTCTGCCTTTTCTTTCTCTTTCTTTCTAGAACTGATGATGATGAGACTTACTGTCGAGCAGCCACAGAGTATGCTAGAGCCTGTTCCCACGCCGGCTTCCCCATTCAAGACTGGAGGGATGACTTTCCAGCATGCAGTATGTTTGTATTTTCAAGCCACATATTTTACAAAACAAAAACGAAAGCAATTTTGTCCTAGAACTCAGAATTCAGTTTACCTAGCTTCTCAACTTAACTTATTACAAGAATTTAAAAAAAAAATGTTCACGTATTTGTAAATTTACACATTTCCTGAACACTCAGTTTTGAAAGAAAGACGGTAAAATTGACTCACAGCCCACTGTCTGGCCATTGCAGCTGATAAATGTGACGACAGCTTCGTCCACCGGGACTGTATCAGTTGTTGCCCACCGAGCTGCACATTTGAGAAGCAGTGTCTTGGGAGCAATCTTCACTGCCTTGATGGATGCTATTGTGCAGACGGTAAGCACCCCATGAAGAGAGCCTGCCTACGCTCCTCTAGAGTGGTACTCAGTCATGTGAAGAACACATCTTGGTCATGCTGTCCATTCCCTAGACATCAGTGCTAGTGCAACTTGTGACATTCAATCCTTGAAATAACTGGGAGGAATGTTTGATTGTCTTTAATAAAAGGAATATGGGTTTTTTTGATAAAAATTTTATGAAACAGAGATTCTAGTATTTGTAATCCCTAAGGTGATGAATTTGTTCTTTCAGAATTTAATAATCTTTAATACTTTATATGTTTTTATTTTCTGGAGTGTGAAAGTGAGTTTAGGAAAAAGGCTTCACATTTTTCCATTCTAAGATTTTAGTTTAAAGTTATGGTATGGGTAGACATTTATAAAGAAGACTAGATGCTCTAACATGATCAGAACTTTGTCTCTCTCATTGTCTCTATTCCTTTGAGCATATACATGTGTGATGCACTGTGCATGTATTTATCTGAGTGCAGAGGCCAGAGACCAATATGTGTGCTTCTCTATTACTGTCTACCCAATTTTTTGAAATAGGGTATTTCTTTGAACTGCAGAACTTGTGATTTTGGCTGTACTATTTGACTACCACGTTCTGGGATCTATCTTTCAATAATCAACTGCTGGGGTTGAATGAGTGCGGCACTAGTCCTGGCTTGTATGCATTCTAGAGATCCAAACTCAAAGCCCTACGTGAACTCAGCATCACTCTACCCACCGAGCCATATCCTTAGCTCAACCTGTTCTCCACCCTTTAAAAATAATACAAACTAGGAAAAGGAGATTAGGTATGCAGCTTTGTAGCACTCAGCTTGGTGACAAAGTACTGTGCAAAAGACCTAGGTTCAATCTTTCAGGTTCTCAGAAATAATTAGAGGTATTAAGTGATTTTTTTTCCAGCCCCTTTTCTGAGATAACACTACAGTAAACCAGTGGTAGTGTTGATATGTTTATTTACAGCCAAAAACACACATGCCAATACTCCCTATAAAACCTTACTATGAAAAGGGCCAGTGGATGGAAGAACTGATTTAAGTTCTGCTCTGTCTTCATTTTATTTCCCAAAGATGTAAGGGATTCAGTACATTGGACCATTGAGTAGCACTGTTGAATTCTTTTATATCTGGGTGACAGTAGTATAAATCTCTTTTTATCTTGGACTGAACAGAACATACACCAATGATATACCTTCTCTTTCTATCTTTCTTTCTTTCTTTCTTTCTTTCTTTCTTTCTTTCTTTCTTGCTTTCTTGCTTTCTTGCTTTCTTGCTTTCTTGCTTTCTTGCTTTCTTGCTTTCTTGCTTTCTTGCTTTCTTGCTTTCTTGCTTGCTTGCTTGCTTGCTTGCTTGCTTGCTTGCTTGCTTGCCTGTCTGCCTCCTTGCCTTGCCTTGCCTTGCCTTGCCTTGCCTTGCCTTGCCTTGCCTTGCCTTGCCTTGCCTTGCCTTGCCTTGCCTTGCCTTGCCTTGCCTTGCCTTGCCTTGCCTTGCCTTGCCTTGCCTTGCCTTGCCTTGCCTTGCCTTGCCTTGCCTTGCCTTGCCTTGCCTTGCCTTGCCTTGCCTTGCCTTGCCTTGCCTTGCCTTGCCTTGCCTTGCCTTGCCTTGCCTTGCCTTGCCTTGCCTTGCCTTGCCTTGCCTTGCCTTGCCTTGCCTTGCCTTGCCTTGCCTTGCCTTGCCTTGCCTTGCCTTGCCTTGCCTTGCCTTGCCTTGCCTTGCCTTGCCTTGCCTTGCCTTGCCTTGCCTTGCCTTGCCTTGCCTTGCCTTGCCTTGCCTTGCCTTGCCTTGCCTTGCCTTGCCTTGCCTTGCCTTGCCTTGCCTTGCCTTGCCTTGCCTTGCCTTGCCTTGCCTTGCCTTGCCTTGCCTTGCCTTGCCTTGCCTTGCCTTGCCTTGCCTTGCCTTGCCTTGCCTTGCCTTTCCTTTCCTTTCCTTTCCTTTCCTTTCCTTTCCTTTCCTTTCCTTTCCTTTCCTTTCCTTTCCTTCCTTTCCTTTCCTTTCCTTTCCTTTCCTTTCCTTTCCTTTCCTTTCCTTTCCTTTCCTTTCCTTTCCTTTCCTTTCCCTTCCTTTCATTAAGTTCAAGGAAGTTCTTTTCAGTTTTCTTTCTTCTTGGCAGACTTTGAGATTTTGATAGCAAGTTACAGGAAATGAGAGTTGAAACTCATTGAAAGAAACCTTCCTGACATTGACATCAACTGAGAGCTAGGTTTCTACTTCATAACAGTGAGAGCTAAGTTTCTAGAGTTCTCATTGACAGTCTAGGAATTTCTGTATCTGGAACTCGTTCTAAGAAAGTTCTCAACAACGTTGGATTGAGTTGTTAGCTATTCAAAGAGCATAACCCTCATTATTTCTTTTGAGATACATGTGACATACATGTTTCTTAAACAGGCCTCATAATGGACAATGGAACTTGCATCTCTTTGGAGAGCTGCCCTTGTAGTTTTCACGGATTAGCTTATTCAGTTGGTTCAAAAATCGAACAAGAGTGCACTGAATGGTAAGTGGTCCACGGGGAGAGAGTAATTTCTGAGTCTTTTTCTATTTAATAACTTGGTCATGACAGGCATCTTGCAGAGTCTACCCGTTGCTAATTTTCATCTGCAAATTCTGAGATGCAGTCTGTATTTTTACTTGAACTACACAAATTGGCTCTCTTTATGTGTTTGTGTTCTTATTACTTCCTTTGTTAATTTTATAAAATCCAGGGCCCATATACTGCCCACCCAATTTTTGCTGTTCATAATAACTAATTAACACATAGTTTTATTCTTAGAGCTGGATGACTTTCCTGGGTTTATGTACTGAATATTTTATGAAGTCACTGTCTATTGGTGGGTTTGGGACGTGATCAGGAAGATTTGCAATCCTTATTAAACTTGCTCAGATGCTGGGCAAGCGTGAAATTCCTCCAGGACAGTCCCTGGTAAAAATAGAAGCCTGTATGACCACAACTCCATTCTCTTTGCTCTCAGCAAAAGACATGCAGGTTTATAACTAACCATATAACATCTCAGTAGCTGATGTCATCAGACTCTTGCTTTCCTCAGAAACTCCTGTATTTGTGAAGAAGGGAAGGGGCCTTTGCCTTCCACTAGAAGAGAGCTGTTTCTTCTTGTTAGTGTCTTATGCCAGCAAATGGATACATAATGGGTACTTATTTACCAATCAAGCAGTTCGTAACTATTAGTGCAACTTTTTAGAGAGGTTTTTCTACTCAGATAATAGAGAACCTATTAGCTTAATATATCTTGTATATTAGGAAATATATTGAGGAAATGTAAGCATACTTTCTGTGTCAGGCTAATAGTTTTCTAATTTTGTTTAGTGTATGTGTTGGTGGAGTTTGGAACTGCACCGAGCATGACTGTCCAGGTAATCTTCTAAACTGTTAAAAACCAAGTTTTAACTTCTGAAGAATATGTTTTTAATTTGGAAGGAAAAATAATATTGATTATTGAATGAATCTCATATATATTATATATACATATGAGTATAATAATACATAACTTATATAGAGAGAATAATTGGTAAATTGAATATCTAGTAGGCAACTTTGCTAAAATTTTGTTAAAAATGAATAAATACAAGTCCTAAAAGTATATGGAAAAGCCATCATTTAATAATTTTTAACTAAAATTTAATAGGTTAATTTGTCAGATCATAAATCTAAATGAATTACTTTCTTTTGAGGGGTGCTTATTTATGCTAAGTTGTCCTGCTGTTTTTTTAAGCATTAACACAGGTTTTCATTTCTCCCTTTTCTGTCTTCATCTCCTTCTTTGTTTATCTTGAATAGTTCAGTGTTCTGTTGTGGGCGACTCTCATTTCACCACCTTTGATGGGCGTCATTACTCTTTTATTGGCTTGTGTCAGTACATCCTTGTGAAAGGAACTGGAAAAGATAGATTCACGATCACTTTGCAGAAGGCTCACTGTGAACAGGTAAGCATAGCCCAGTCAGGAGGGGAGTTATCGTACTACGAAGTCCAGCCTTACATCCCTATTATGTGGCAGTATTATTATAATTATTTGCTATTCTTTTTTTTTAAGTTTTTAAAAAATATTTTTATTGTTTGAGAATTTATTTTTTTTATTTTTAATATTTTTTATTACGTATTTTCCTCAATTACATTTCCAATGCTATCCCAAAAGTCCCCCATACCCCCCCCCCCACTTCCCTACCCACCCATTCCCATTCTTTTGGCCCTGGCAATCCCCTGTATTGGGGCATATAAAGTTTGCAAGTCCAATGGGCCTCTCTTTCCAGTGATGGCCGACTAGGCCATCTTTCGATACATATGCACCTAGAGACAAGAGCTCCGGGGTACTGGTTAGTTCATGTTGTTCCCCCTATGGGGTTGCAGATCCCTTTAGCTCCTTGGGTGCTTTCTCTAGCTTCTCCATTGGGAGCCCTGTGATCCATCCAATAGCTGACTGTGAGCATCCACTTCTGTGTTTGCTAGGCCCCGGCATAGTCTCGCAAGAGACAGCTATATCTGGGTCCTTTCAGCAAAATCTTGCTAGTGTATGCAATGGTGTCAGCGTTTGGAAGCTGATTATGGGATGGATCCCTGGATATGGCAGTCTCTAGATGGTCCATACTTTCATCACAGCTCCAAACTTTGTCTCTGTAACTCCTTCCATGGGTGTTTTGTTCTCAATTCTAAGAAGGGGCATAGTGTCCACTCTTTGGTCTTCATTCTTCTTGAGTTTCATGCGTTTAGCAAATTGTACCTTATATCTTGGGTATCCTAAGTTTTGGGCTAATATCCACTTATCAGTGAATACATATTGTGTGAGTTCCTTTGTGATTGTGTTACCTCACTCAAGATGATGCCCTCCAGGTCCATCCATTTGGCTAGGAATTTCATAAATTCATTCTTTTTAATAGCTGAGTAGTACTCCATTGCTATTCTTAATGTATAGATTATTACGATGTCATCATTATTAATATATCTCAAAAGAATGAATAATGCTCACCATTGGTCATGACAATAGAACCTTGATTTTAGACATATTTACATATAACAACAAAAATAAGTTTTACTAGATAAAATTCAATATAGATTGACTTTTTTTTTTCTTTTTGAGACAGGGTTTCTCTGTATAGCCCTGGCTGTCCTGGAACTCACTATGTAGACCAGGCTGGCCTCAAACTCAGAAATCCTCCTGCCTCTGCCTTCTGAGTGCTGGGATCCAAGGCGTGCGCCACCACGCCCGGCCTAGATTGACTATTAATGTTATTTGCATATGTTGCTTTTGAAAATGTAGTGCACAATTTCACGATAGGACTAAGCCTTAATTGACTTAATTTACTCTCAAACTAGTTGTTACACAGGGTATTATTTTTGGGTAAGATCCAGTAGGCTTCATATCATTCTAAAGAGATATATAATATATAATTAAGTAATACATATAGTAAGTAATTTTGACATATTAATAATATTGATGTCAGAGCTTTTCTTTAAATAAACACACCAATCATTTGTTTAAAAAGGAAAAAAATAATTTCAAAAAATTTCCAGAATCTTTACTAATCAATCAATTCCAATGAAAGGTCCTTTTCAGCAAACTTGAACAATTAGTTTCCTTTCTAGTTGGTTTCTGAGAGAGATTCTTGCTGTGTACCACAGGCCAACCTTAAATTTGTAGCAATCTTCCTTCCTCAGCATCTGGAGTGCTGGGATTATTAACTGTGAGCTGTCACGCTTCGCTTCAGCTCTATTTTTCTTATTGAAATTTATTAATATTTGAATTAACTTTATAACTAGTCCTAAATAACTCGGCTGTATTCTTTATTGACAACTTTGTCAATTGTATCAGCTAAGTGAGCAATTATGTGTTATGGAAACCAATTACTGGTGAGTCATTGAAAATGAAATTAAATATTTTATGATATATATATATATTATATATCACAGCCTTCATATATACCAGAAATTCTTATTTGTGCATACTCTCCATCTTCACCTTTCTTTGTCTTCTCCCCCCTCTTGCCCCTTCCTTGTCTCTGTCTTTCTTTCTCTCACAAATACTATGACTTTTCTGCAGAACCTGGGTTTGGTCTGCCTTCAGTCCATAACTCTAATACTGGAGGATGACTTTAACAAACAAGTGACGCTCAGCAGAGGAGGCCAGATTGTCACCAGTCCCAACCAAGGCTTCGCCCTGAATGGTAAGAAGCAATGCTGTGAATACCTTAGCGCCAACAGCAAACCCAACCCAAGGCGCCATTTTCATCTTGATTGATGATGTAACATTTCCTGGGTGCCTGTGCCACTTTGCCAAATACACTGGAGGCCACAATCCTTATTGTTTTTCTCAAGTGGCCTAGAATTTGCACAAGCAAACAGATACCTGCAGTAAAATGAGACAGATATAGTAATTTGTACAGGACTCTAAGGGTTTACTGTGTTGCTTCTGAGGTATAGCCCATGCCCACTGGAGAAAGGACTTGCAGGGTTGGTAGGATTTTCTTTTTTCTTTTTTTCTTTTTTCTTTCTATCTTTGGTTTTTTGAGACAGGGTTTCTCTGTGTAGTCTTGGCTGTCCTGGAACTCACTCTGTAGACCAGGCTGGCCTCTAACTCAGAAATCCACCTGACTCTGCCTCCCAAGTGCCGGGATTAAAAGCATGCACCACCATGACCGGTGGTAGGTTTTTCTGAAGGAGATGATGTGCCACTGGACATTTGAAACCGAACTTAGAATGAAGGAAGTGAGAAAGGGAGGGGTAGGTCTCTGTGGAACTTGTTTAGGAGATAACTGTATTGGCATCGCTACATCCTGAACAGGGTCAAGAGAGACTACCTAGACCTGACATTAGGAAAGCAGGGCGGGGGGCGGGGGTACAGACAGTATGTAGAGGCTTCATACATGGGAGGTTCCTGGGGTGGACTTGTTTAAGTCTGCTTTGCAGCAGAGTTACTAAGAATAATTTTTTACTCTCACAGTGAATACTCTCTCAGAAATGTTCCAGCTCGTGTTTCACATCACACGTCAATGTGACACAAAAATCATGCCAGAAAACTCATATAGTCATGAATATAAAATTGTTACTGTTTGACTAGTATGAAATGGTGATCTCACACACTTGAGTCAAACATACAGAAATAAACAGTGAGTCTTAAGGAACTGTAGTTCGTTTCTTTCTTATTTTTGTCATATATATGTGTGTGTGTGTGTATACATATATATATATATATATATATATATATGAGACTATATACATATATACATACACATATGACTTTGGGTGGAAGGGATTTTGAGATGACAGACATCAGATTACCAACATGCAGCATGCTACAGTGTGAAGCATGGCAGAGACAGGGATGAGCAACTCTAAGACAATGACAGTGTGACAGTAGCGATGGATAGAAGACAGAATGATGGTCTGTCAGTATACAAGTGGCCTACACTTACTTCTGGATTCAGTTGTGGCTGTAAGGAAAGGCAATGAAAAGAATGGAACGCTCAAAGAATATTTTTCAGAATTATGGTATTAGAGACCAAATTGAGAACAACATATATATATTACACACACACACACAAACTTGACACAGGGGCAAAGAAGAGCTTTTAATGACAACCTCACTATCTTAGTTTTAAGTATGAGTTTGTCTCTAAATATGTCTCATAAAATAGTGATTACCAAGAGATATGCCTTCCTTTTTTTTTGGGCATTCACAAAAATGTGGAAAATTCTTGAGAAAATACGCAAATACATAGACACACACACTATGCACCACACTGCTCCACATCTCCTCCTAACCCCCACACAATACATCCCCGCCCCCACATAGACATACAACACATACTATACCACAACCTTTATACCATACATAGCCCTTATAAAACCATACCTCTACTACACTATTCACCCCACCACACATATACATATACATGTATACCACACACAAGAACACATACTCTATGAAAAAGATGATTAGAATTCAAATATTGAATATGAAGATGTTTGTCAATGGAGATTGCATGTCAATAGTGGCAGCCCATCAGAAGACTAGGTGAATGAGATGGAAGGAAACAAGAGAAAAACAATCAACCACTAGGGACAGATTTAGCCTTGGAACAAAAGCAAGACCTGCCAACTAGCTAGCCACCATTGGACATCAATAGAAGGAGAGGCTCAATGTTGTCCGCTGCCATTTCAGAACATTACCTGTAGGTGACGGCACTAACGTACGTTCTTTTCCTACAGGCATTGTTGAAATTCAAACCCTGTCATCCTTATTCATTCTCCTAAGAACCACCTTTGGTTTAAAGATCTTGTTCGCTATTGATGGAGAAAGAATTTACATTCAGCTTTCCAGTGCCTGGAAAAGACGGACGTTAGGTCTGTGCGGCACCTTTAATGGCAACATTAGGGATGACTTTCTGTAAGTATGACCTATTGACTTATGGGCAGCTTGTTGAGTTTGATGGCGGCCACTTGAATGGAGAGAGATTCATTAAAAATGTTTACATAGCTGATAGGAGGTCAGCAATCACTGGCTAAGTGCTTCACGTATATTATCATATTTAATTTGTATAGTTATCCAATGGGATAACTATTTAATTTGTATAGTTATCATATTTAATTTGTATAGTTATCATTGCACTAATTAGAGAAGAAACTAAGAGCTCACAGGAACAAACAAAGTATTCAGTCACTTATCTTATGGCTTCTTAAAGTTTTCGCACTCAAGACCCTGTTACCGATGAGAATTTATGCACTCTTTATATATATATATTATATATATAATATATATATATATATATATAATGGTAATAAACCATAAGGAAACTTATTTTAAACATATAATTTTACCATTTATTAAAGATGAAAGCAATTTTGCATCACAGGAATATGAATGTGCTTGTTAATTTTTTCTATAAAGAATTGAGTTGAATATACCATCCTACAGAGCATATAGCATCATCTATATTCTTCAGGGTCACTCAGTTTTTTGATTTTTACAATCAACACTGAGAATGATATTTCACACAAATATCTAATATAAAGTAGCAGATATTTTTGAGAATTCTGCCTAATCTTAAGCCCCAATTTAATGATTTAAAAATTAAAGCTCATCAACAAGTAAAACAAATTCCTGAAAACAAAAATTCTATCGGATACAGTCCACAGATATGTTAATTTGATATTTACATGGGTGTAATGGTTGTATAAAAATATTAAAAATACATTTCCTAAAATGAAGCCATATGTTTATATAAGAGTAAAAAATCTTTTTATAGTATAAACACTGCAATCCATTACATACAAAAGTCTCAAATCCAAGATGAGGTATTCTAGGAAGTGTTTGTTGATGTGTGTGGTATGACAATATGTGAAGTGCAAAGTGTGAGTTGTGTGTGCAGACCCAAAGTTGCGATGGAGTCATGCAGTCCTACGTGGGTGACCGTTTAGAGGAACACCTTGGATTCATAACATATTCAATGTGATGTGGTGTGTGTTTGTGTATGTGTGTATGTGTGTGTGTCTGTGTGTGTGTGTGTGTATGTGTGTATATGTGTGTGTGTGTGTATGTGTGTATATGTGTGTTTATGTGTGTGTTTTGTGCAAGCCAGAAGTCAACCTTGAGCATTGCCCATCAGGTGCCACCCACTTGGTTTTTTTGAGTCAGGACATCTATTGGTCTGGAACTCACTGATCAGGGTAGGCTGGTAAGGTAGGTTATCAAGCACAAGCAATCCAACTGGCTCTAAGTTCCAGTGCTAGGATTATAAAATGTGTACCACCAACTTGTAAATGCACTCTAGGCATAAAAAAATGTCTTACATAGTCCAGGCTGTATTCAAATCTGCCGTGTAGCCACAGTTGTCCGTGAACTCCTGATCTTCTTGCTTCTACCTCTCAAGTGCTGGTATTACAGGTGTGTACTCCACACGTGACCTCTTTTGGAATTTGTTTTGGGTGATCGTACATTTAGAAACCTTTGGGTGTTGCTAAACTTTTCACGGCCCCTTTCCTTTATATGATTCTGTATGTGTCATGACCATAGTTAAAGAAACTGTGAGTTAGCTCACATCCTGGAGTGAGGCTTGAATTTATGCAATATCTCAGGATGTGGGCTAACTGCTGCCTCCTGCCCTCTCCTCTGCAGCCTTTAAAGCTCTGTAGTCTGCTTTTAGAAAATCTTAGTTTGTATTGCATTTGTATTAATGTATTTTATATTTATATCATACATAATGTATAATATATTTGTATTAATGACAGTAAGCTAAACTGTGCAGTGTTATTTGTTACTACAGCTAGCTACAAGACAAATTTTGGCATCTAAGTTCCTTAGATTTTAGGAAAATTGGTGCTGCATTGGGAGAAAAGCAATAAAGTCTGCTAGTCTAGGAAAATGTGCTTTTCACGACCCAGGAGACACAGAATCACTACCCACGAGAAGCAGCAGTTCCTGGTTCAGGGTATGTTATGAGTATTAGTCATTTGGCCTGAGGTTCATTGGGAACCAGTTAAGTGGAATAACACAGTACTGGTTATCCAGGAACTGGTGTTGCACTATCAGGAAGGGATTTAACTCTGAAATTGAAGAATAGCCCCTCTGATGGCTGTCAGGAGTGGTGTTGAGCCAGGCTGAGGGTTAGTGGAAGGGACTTGTTTATGAGTGGATGAATAGAGTTCTACCATTCATCATGATGCCAAGAGCCAATGTGAGAGATACTTTCAAGTTACCAAGAGGATAACTAACGAATTTTCTCATTCAAGAATGAGAAGAATATGAGGTTTCCTATGTTCACTAGCTTGGCTTAACCATTACACAGTAGACACATGTAACTTTAAAGGATTCTATTGTACATCCTAAATGCATACAAATTTCTGGCCCACAATATCAATAAAAAAGATTCTAATGAAGAAATATTCAGTGTTATGTGAGGCAAAAACCCAAAATCTACATAATCTATTGAGGTAATTTCAAAATAAAAAATGTTGTCCTTTGTGGGTCTAGCCAGAAGCACAGTAAAAGTGTAGAGGTCTCTGTGGGCTGAGCATCCAGGGGACATGTCATGGAAGAGTGGTTCTCTAAATGACATGGTTTTTTGAGTACCTTTACATATAATCTTTCCCTCTGTGGTTCTTCCCCTTCTAATCTTGATTTTATGTTCAAATTAGCTCAAGCATTATTCACTTTCAAAATTTAGTTCACATCTAACCAGAATTGCATCTAGGTTAGCTGTGAAGAAAATATCATTTACCAGTTGTACATACCAAATGGCCAGGGTTAATGAGAATTAAGAGTGCATCCTTGGTCCCTCGCTTTTCAGGATTCTTATCTATCCTGGATAGTCAACTGAACTAAGCACAACTTTTAATAGTGCACCAAAAAGCTTACTCAATGGGCACCAAGAGCCGATATTTTAATTAAAAATTTAAAAAAGCAACATTTATTTTACATCATCTCATGTAATTTATTTACGTTTGGCTATTTTTTTCTTGTATTTACTTCAGGTTAGAATAACAACATCTGTGTCATACTGTCAAAGTAGAAACCATGCTAGGGCACTTGGCTCAAATATCCAGAAAAGACGTTAAAGTCTTTTGGGCCTTGTTTGTCAGAATGGGTTAGCAGTCAGTGTTTAACAAATGGCAGATCTGTCTGCCAGTCCCCGGGCACCAGTCTCCTCTGTGCATAAACATTCAGGCGCGATAAGAATACAGGATAATATTTCAGTCACAGATAACTCTCAGACATTGTTTAGCTTTCCAAGCAAAGCAGTTAAAATTCTTTACTTGACAAAGGTTAATGCGAAGCTACAAACATAGTTTAATGGAAAAATATTAATTGAGAATTTATTTTTACGTGCCCTGTTAGAGCAAATCAAGTAAGTTTAGTGAGCTGAAAGGCAGTTTTATAAAGGGAACTACAATAAATAAACAGGCCTACATTCTGGTTCCTATCTTTAACAAATTTATTGTTTTAAGTCAACTAAATGAAACAAGAGAGCGGTTCTCTGGGTAGCTCCTCCTGGGAACCCTGAGATATTTTGCTTTCCCTGGGAGGAGGCTGGAGAAGGAAGGCTGGGGAACAGAAAGGGAAGAAAGCTATAAGTCAGGGACTTTCTTGAGTCTTAGTACCTCCATCTGAACAAAATGAGACTTTCATATTTGACTTCTTATAGTTCTTTAGTGTCCTGGGGATTCGCTGAGAAATAGGAAATGGAAATGTCCCTGAAGAAGTGGTCTCAGCTGGATGGTAATTAAGCACTCATCTTCAAGGGTACTGTGAGAGTGAAGGTCAAGCCCACCCACCGGTTCAGACTTATTGCAACCATTGTAATTTATTGTAACTACAATTCCTCTAGGAGCCTGGGTCTGCCTTGATCTGTATGTATAGTCTTTACAGGGTCTGGCACAGTGTCTGATAGCGAAATCACTTAACAAATGTTGCCCATTGAATGAACAGCGTTTGAAGGCCACGGAAGGTGGAATTTCATATTTGGCCCCTCAGCGCTGTAGTCTCACTTAATAAGGGTGGTGGTTCTCCTCTGTTGGGTGGTGGTTCTCTTCTGTTCTGGTCTGCTGAGGAAACAGGTGAATAAGCGTGAAGGAAGGAGGACTTTATATCAACTTTCACCCCAATTTTAATCTATGATTGCTTAGTATTTCAGGCCTTCCAGTATAAATTGATATAATGAGCCAAGAGTATAGACTGTTGTACTCCTATTTGTCAGTAGGTTAAATAGCCCATGTGAACTATGTGCCTCTGCGTTTCCACGTTCATCTTAAACTACACTCAGATTGAATGTTTGGTTGTGTGAGTGATGCTTAGTTATCCGAGCGGAGCCAAATCTGATCCTTTGCTTTCTTGGGCGCCAGGTAATGAGCCTGATTGGCATTTCTCTGAGCTTGTGGTTTTCTTTATAAAATCCGGCACAAGAGTGTTTTCTGTACAAGGTGGAGATGGAGACTCAATAACATCATGTATGTTCATAATCTAGCCCCTTGAAAAGTCTCAAGTTTAGGAAGCTGAGACCTTTATTTTTCTAACATACTTGAGAACTTGAATTTCTAAGGCTTGTTTGAATATTAAGAAAAGAGTATTTACTTATTTGAATATTCGAAGGATATGCGAAAATAAGAGGAACGAGAGCGACTACAGCGAACATTTTCTTGCCTTTCTAGTTCTCCATCAGGCATGATCGAAGGAACCCCACAGCTTCACGCACATGCGTGGAGAGTCTCCTCCACGTGTTTCGCGCCTGTCCATGTCCCGATGGTGGATCCCTGCAATATTAACCAACAGAACAGTAAGTCCTCCTTTCTATACTTAGACTTAGGGGAGATGTTCAATATGTAACATTAATTTTATAATCTTATGTTATGATTTTAAATTATGAATTACTCTAAGAGCCCCGCTGTTCCTTGTGTGCTTTTTTGGTCAAGCCTATGCTACGTCCACGATTTTTAAGTGCAATTAAGGCTATTGAAAACAACAGCAAACAACCTATTCTTTTACATTTTAAAAATGCACACATCATGTGTATTTATGACTTTCTTCCTTTCAAACACAGGCTGTGTTTTGGAGGTTTAGGAGGCAGGAAACACTCGAAGACTGCGGTTATAGTTTCAGGATGCGCAGCAACAGTTTCATAGTGTGATAGCTCAAGCGCATCTCGTCTTTATTCCTACTCATATCATCTGTTATCACTCTGTAAGCAGGGAGCTCACACCCAATGATTGGCTTGTGCTATTAAGTGGGCAACAGTCTGAGAGAGTCATGCTCCAGCTTTGCAATTTGCAGGAGCAAAACAACTCAAATGCCTAGAAATTTACACACACACACACCCCTGACACTGGCCGAATCCATGTTCAGTCTCCCCACATTTTGTACTCGTTGTGTGTGAGTGCTAGGCTGCCTATTTAATAGCTTTTATTGTAAGCTTAGTTCAAATGTACTGGGGAAGAACAGATAATCTTGCACTAACACATAACAAAAGACAGCAATTGTTTTATCCCAATGAAGGCTGTTTATTCTCCTTGTCTCTGTCTCTTTCTCTATGTCTCTCAGTCTCTTTCTGTCTCCGTCTCTATCTCTCCCTTTCTCTGTCTCTCTCTAATCTCAAGATTACACGAGTCTTGGCTTTTATGTTTCACTACTTTTAAATCCAGTTCCATTTTCCCTCCATTTCATCTCCATATTTTAAAAACAAATTTACTTCTTCAGGTAGTTTCACTTGACTTCTAGTATCTTATTTGTTTCTAACTTTGATGACTTCCTTTTTGCCATTGAGGTGACTTTGTTATTAAGTTTCTATGTAAAGGTTTCGGTAGAGTTCCCTTGATGAGCTGCCTCTTCCAGATGCGTCTTTATTTTATAACTGTCACTACTCAGCATTTTATTGTATTTTCCACCCCTTTCCTCCTGCACTATGTCTTCTGTGGTATGTGCTTCAGGGTTTTCTTTTCTTTTTTACTTTTGCTGGAAATTGTGATTTCATAAAAATCCCAAACAGGTAAATTCACAAAGACAGGAAAAGAACAGAAAATAGACAAAAACAAATAGAATTTTTTTTTGAGTTACTCTTTACTTAATGACAGTGGAAATATGTTTTGATCTGCAAATTCTTAGAGCACAATGGAGTGGCCTTGCCAGTGCATTATTTTGCTCTTTCAGGATTCTTGGGGTAAGAAATGTGTTCACCAAGAGTGTATAGTCATTTGTTTCCCATATGTACGCTTATTTAAGGCAATAAAATAGTAGTTGGGTAACTACCAGGATATTTATTATTAATAAATATGCCTTCGATCTGGGAGGAGTGGGATGGTGAATGCGATCTAAATACATTATATACCATTCTTAAAGAATTAATGAAAATGTTATCTTACAAACTGAATATGCTTGACATTCTCAACAAAACGCATTCAGTATTGTTCCTTGAAAGTGAAAAGGATCTGTTGTCCACCAGTCATTCAGTGACACTGACAATATGAAGACTGACTGAGTTTTATCTCTGAGGGAATCAGTTCAAGTGAGGTCCACTTACATCACAGAACCGCGGACCTCACCTTATCTCCTTTCTCTGAAATGACAGTATCTCCCCGGGCTTGTCACACCTGTTCAGCCAGTCCCGAGCAGGGTTGTTCTTGCTCAGCATTGACTTGAAGGCTCGATGGTAGGATCCTGCTTTAAATAATATAGTGATAATTACATCTCATAGACATCAGAGTGGACTCCAATCCCTAATTTCTATTCATTATTCTCCCATTTATTCTACCATTTTTTTTCACATGTGAATTTATTAATCAAACACAACTGAGCTTCTCATGTTTGCCAGACACTGGACACTGTGCATTGTGCTGAATGACTGCAGCATCTGCCCCATTATCTTTCACCCATGAGATTCCATTGGAATGCAGTGATTGCCTGTCCTGGGAATAATGGTGTTTTCTACAAACCTGTCATTACACCATTATTAGGAAGCACTTTTGTTATGCATGGGGAGGAGGTCTGGAGATGATAAGCCCCAGTTCCTCACAGCAGGCTTCCCGAGGTGATCCTCCAGCATGGGCTCACCGTGGTTACCACTTCTGCCAATCCTTTTGTTGGTTATGTTATACAGGTACACTAGATTTTTTTTTCTTTTTCTTTTTCTTTTTCTTTTTCTTTTTCTTTTTCCTCTCTCTCTCTCTCTCTCTCTCTCTCTCTCTCTCTCTCTCTCTCTCTCTCTCCCTCTCTCCCTCCCTCCCTCCCTCCCTCCCTCCCTCCCTCCCTCCCTCCTTCCTTCCTTCCTTCCTTCCTTCCTTCCTTCCTTCTTCTTCTTTTTCTTTTTTCTTTTTTTATTTTTTTTTGGTTTGGCTCAAAGACGATTGAATGTGGACTCAACGCTGTTTCCTGTGTAAGTTGCTGAATGTCCTGGGACTCACTTAAAGGATATGTTTCTAGAAAAGGAAGATACTTGAGTAGTTTTGGTACCCCATTCTTAGGGTAATCTCTGGTTGGTATAGGAAAGACTCACAGTTTCTTCATCCGCTAGTTGGGTATGCAGCGCACTGTGATGTCATCCACCAGGAGCTCTTTGCTCCTTGCCATGTCTACGTCAGTCCCGGGCTGTACTACCAGTTGTGTCGCCATGACGCCTGCAAATGCGGGAGCCCCTGCCTGTGCAACGCTCTCGCCCACTATGCCTACCTGTGTGGTCAACGTGGCGTGCCCATTGATTTCAGAGCTCACATCTCCTTCTGTGGTGAGTATGACATCCCAGACTGATGACCAGGTAACTCTTTAGACAGTGTTGTGTTCATAATGAACACTTTTAATTTTTAAAAGGGATGCCAAGATTGTATACAAATTATTTGAAATGGTCTCATGATGTATACATACTGAAAACAACTGAATCCTAAGAAATATTTTAGATGAAAGAACTTATAACATAGGACTGAGTACAATGTGTGTGAGAGATTCTTCATTTAAACTCATGGAACTAGAGGAGGGAGGGTGGGAGGGATGGAAGAAGGAGAAAGGGAAAGAGGGAGTGGGGTAGAGAGACACATGCAGAGAGAAAACAATAATAACTGGGTTTTTTTGTTACTAAATTAGAGTATGATTATGTATCTTGAAAGAAGAATTCAGGGTAATTTGAAAACATATTGAAAATATTCTTACCCTGGAAATGTCATATCTAAATATTGAAGAATATGAAAGAGGAGGGTGCCTTGTGACACAGCGAATCTGTAGTTAAGTAGGTCCAGTGTGCCTCAGGCACTGGCTGTTTCATGTTCTTGGACTCTAATACTCCTGATTACGGTGTCTGCTGTCCCGTTTAAGGCAGACGGATTCCGTAGGGTCCTATGTTTATTTTTCCAGCTAAGAACCTTGGGCTTTTTTTTTTTTGTAAGATTGCTGAAAACCTGTTACATTTATTATTTACAGGCAGCCTTTGGCTGCTATAAGAGCAGGGCTCAGAGACTGCAAAGCTGGAATCACTAGCCTTTTGGTGCCCTATGCAAAATAACTTCTGACCCCCGCTTTAGTCCTTCCTTCAGTCCAGGCTTCTCATCTTTGAGAGATCAGCTTAAAGGTCTTCTAGTTCCTTCATGCTTCTGTTGCGAGCTAGTCTTTAATGACTGATCCATCTCTCCAACCCAAGTCTTCTAATTTCTTGCTGTTTCTTTTGAGAGCATTCAATGGCTAAGCCATCTCCCCAGTCTGGCTTTTCCAATGTCTTGTTTTGTGAAGGATTTTCCAATCCCACATGAGTGAAATACAAGATCTAAGACAACTAGGATTTATAGTCCTCTCCTCTGCTTCAAATTCTGTGTTTTATATCCCTCCTTATTTATGGCATCTGGAAACGCTCTCCACTCTTTTTCCCACTAAGGTCCATTACACACCTAACATCACTTTAATTATGTTTGAGTCAGAATGGGCAAAGTATTTGTTTGGTTGAGTTTTAGGCTTTTGTTTAAGTAAAGGGAAACATTTAAAAAAGTAATATCTTTATTAATTATTTGAAATATTCATTTAATTTTCTAGGCTTAATATATGGTTTTGGAAATTTTCTAAACATGAGCTCTCTATGCCATTTTACCATCTTTCCCTTCCAGCTCCTCCTATAACTTCCTACCCCCTCTCAAAGTGATGACCTCTCTTTAATTGTTATCATTGCATGTATGTGTATGAATACAACTAGCTGAGTCCCTTTAATATTGCTCATGTGTATATGTGTCTAGGGATGAGCACTTGGAAGTAGATAACCTATGGGAGGATTGTCTCTGGAGAAGACTGACTCTCAGAGTTACTCATTGCCTATAGATCTTCATCTAGGGGTAGGAACTCATGTGCTTTCCCCCATTGACACTAGCATGATATTGTCAGCTGATATTGTCATTGTGCAGATATATTTTAGAATATTTTAACTAGCCTGCCATTTTTACTTCAGTTTGACCTATAGAGAAATTGTTTTAGGAACAATGTATAAACATTATACAATTATATATGTGTGTGTGTGTATATATATATATATATATATATATATAATCAAATTGTGCCACATTTGTAGAGGAATAAATGCTTGCTTAGGTCTCAAGAGGATAGGAAACAGAGAATCTCAACTAACTGAGAAATTGCCTTCTTCAGATGACCTGTGAGTGTAACTGGACATTTTCTTGATTGCTAATTGATGAAGGAGGTCATCGCCCACTACAGGCTGCACCATCCTTGAATGGGTATTCTTGGGATGTTTAAGAAAGGGTAGCAGAGAGTGAAACAGATGCAGAGGCCCACAACCAAACACTGGATGGAGCTTAGGGACTCTTATGGAAGAGATAGGGGAAGGTAGGGTTGTGGGCCCCAGCGGGGATAAGAACTCCACAGGAAGACCAACAGAGTGAACTAAACTGGACCCTTGGGGCTCTCAGAGTATGAACCACTAACCAAAGAGCATACATGGGCTGGACCTAGGCCCCTTGTACATATGTAGCACATGTGCAGCTTGGTCTTCATGTGGGTCCCTCAACAACTGGAGCAGGGGCTGTACCTAAAGTTGTGGCCTGTCTGAGGATACAGGTCCTCTAACTGAACTGCCTTGTGTAGCCTCAGTGCGAGAGGCTGAACCTAGACCTGCAGAGACTTGATGTGCCAGGGTGGGGGATACCCAAGGAGGGTCTCCACCCCTTCAGAGGAGACGTGGATGGGGGGATAAAGAGAGGAGAAGGGGGGCAGTAATCAAGATGTAAAGAGAATAAGTAAGTAAGTTAACTGGGGGTGGAGTAGCTGAATATGTACCTGGAGAGAAGCCAGTAATTACCTTTATGCCATTGCTCTTGACTCTGGTCCTGCTTGAGTTCCTGTGTTGACTTTTCTTTGTGATGGACTGTGGTCAACATGTGCAACCCTTCCTCCCGCAAACTGGTTTTGGTTAGTGTTTTATCAAAGTGATAATGAACATGCTATGATAAAAATAATGTATTATGAAGATTTAAGTGTAATGCAGGTATTTATTCAAATGTTTAAAAGTATCTTTTGTAAGAACAAATAAATATGGGACAAGAATTAAAGATGCCATAGAATGTCTGAGGACTAGGAATTTCACCTGTTACTGAGGTCAGGGGTGCTTCTCTCTCTCTCTCACTGTCTCCCTCTCTCTCTCTTTCCCTACCTATCTACATACATACATACATATATACATACCTACCTTATATTTACTCATTCATTTATTTCATTTTGTTATCAAGTCTGTGATGTGTTCACTGATGTAGGATAGTGTACGTCTAACGATCTATATTTTCTCTGGGTGTATGAGTGACCATAACATGTTGCTTTGCCCATCTGTGGGACTGTCTCCTAAGTGACACTTGTTTGTCCACAGCTGTGGTGTGTCAGAAGGGCATGCTGTACCACCACTGCTCGTCACTCTGCCTCCGCTCCTGCACCTCTCTCTCCTCCCCTGAGCAGTGCAAAGACGACTGTGCTGAAGGATGCAACTGTCCCGAAGGCAAATTCTATGAAGAGACACTTAACTTTTGTGTGCCCATGTAAGTCACAGAGGGGGCTTGACAATAGCCAGATGGTACATGCTTTTCTTCTGATAGGCCAAATGAACTTTTGTTCTTGTTTCTTTTAAATTGCTAGAATTTTTTTGTTTTGTTTTTTTTTTTTTTTTTTGTTTTGTTTTTTGTTTGTTTCTGTTTTTTGGCTTGTGTCTTAGGGTTTTACTGCTGTGAACACATACCATGACCAAGGCAAGTCTTACAAGGACAACATTTAATTGGGGCTGACTTACAGGTTTAGAGGTTCAGTCCATTATCTGACAGGAACATGGCAGCATCCAGGCAGGTATGGTACATACAGCTGGAGCTGAGAGTTCTATATCCTCATCTGAAGACTGTTAGCAGAATACTGGCTTCCAGGAAGGGAGAATGAGGGTCTAAATCCCACACCCACGGTGACAGGCCACACCTACTCCAACAGGACCACAGCTTCTAATAATGCTACTCCTTAGGCTGAGCATATACAAACCACCACATTTTGCTTTAATGTGCTTTTTGCTTAATGTGGTAAGCTATTCACAGAAAGATACAGAAAGCAGGAGAGATTCTACTAGTTAACCCTGAAGTTTATTCCTACTTGATTTCTCCACACCCTAATCACAAACAAGGTTTGTATTTCCCTGTCATACTAGTGGTAGAATTGTATTCTCTATTCTCACTGAGAAAGTTCTTAGCCCTCACAGGGAGCAAAGACTTTTGTTTTGCACATAGGGTTAAAATATACAGTAGATGTGTTTCTCCAGAGGTCATTCAGTGAATTTTCTTGGGACTAAACAAACAGTCCAGAACTATTTGGCACTCCATATCTGTAGCTACTATGTCTAGTTAGTTGTCTGTTGTTTGCACAACATAGCTTTGTGCAGTCCCATAGAGTGGTGGAAGTCTACAGTGGCCAATTGCAGAGCACAGAGTCAACTGTCATTTTGTTTGTGTTGGAAAAAAATTATATCTTATTTTATTTACTTCACCTTTTCCCTTACAGATATCACTGCCGGTGTCATTATAGGGGGAGCATTTACCAGCCAGGGGAGCTCATTCCAACCCCCTCAGGCTTATGGTAGGTGTGTTAAAGAATATATTAACTGTACATATATATGTATATCCATATATATATATGTATATCACACTAGAATATGGAATGTCTAAGGCATCTACTGGTGCTTGCAGAATAGATTTCTAAATTTAATCACCATGAAGTTAAACAAAAACCCTTTAAATAAGCATTTGTTAGTAGATGTTAAGAATAGGATAGGTATTCACGCTACATCCTGAGGTCTTAAAGATTCATGGCTCATCTACACAGCTCAAAAAAAAAAATCAATTCTGGCATAGGTCTGACCCATAAGCCACATAGGAGTCACTCCTCATGATGGATATCAAACAGTGGAGTCCAACCACACTCACAGAATATCATTCACTGTAGTTATGGCCTGTCTGCCAAAAATGCAGTCATGTCTGCATGCTACCCATTTATCCACACCTGTCTCTCAGGATCCTCCTTCTAGTTGCACTGCAGGGGCTCACAGCGGATCCCCTTGGGTAGACAATGACAGCGAGACAGGACTGCGTGGTTTCTACTAACCTGGCACTGTTCTGAGCATGCTGTACTTATTATTAATTAAGCCCTCATGAGTATAACTGCAAGAGATAGGTCCTGCCATCTTACTCCAGTTTATACACGAGCAGAGTGAGGCACATGTAGTTAAGCAGCCCGATAATGGGGCTGGGATTTGTGCCCAGGCACCCGGCTTGGCAGTGCTCGCTTAGTTGCAGACCTTGCTTCACAGTTCATTTTAAACTAACAGCAAGCTATCATTTACAAATCAACTTGCATTTATAATTAATTCCATCTTTCCCCCACCACCCCCTGATTAAAACACAAAGAAACCATTGCATCCTTTCCTGTGTAGAATATACGACTATCTACAGTTTCCCAAGCCAGAATTCTGAGAATCTTTCCGACTTCTTTCTCATGCTCAACACTCCCATCTCGAAAATTTGTAGCAACCCTTGATTTAACTTGGTTTTATTTTCTTCATGTACATCAAATCCATTTTTTCCCTTCTTGTCCTGCTGCCTTAAGAGTGACACTCACCTCCTCTTCCCTGCCCCTTTCTAAAAATTATCTTTCTTTTACACTGCTATAACAAAACACCAGAGGCTGGCCATTTTATAAAGGTTTACTTAGCTCATAGTTATGGGGGCACAAGAGTGTTGGGTCCACAGGGAAGAAAGAGTCAAGGAAGCCAAATCTTCTTATAGTAACCCACCCTTGTAACCTGCTCAGTTCTGAGAGATTAGTAATGATTCACTTCAGGTTATAAACATATTCATCTTTTTCAGAAGTGGTTTCCCCAGTACCAAATCACTTTGTGCCTTAAGCTGCAGCTCTTAAAGTCCCACCTTTTGACAGAATCACAGTGGGGACCAATCCTTAGCACATGTCTGGGACTGGATAAACCATAGCAAAACCATGGTTTATTAGTCTCCTTGTCTGTAGTCTCCTTCCAAGTGTTGGAAGAGCCTGTTTTGAATTCAATACCCTTAACATTATTATTTTTATTTTTTTTGGTTTTTCGAGACAGGGTTTCTCTGTGTAGCCCTGGCTGTCCTGGAACTCACTTTGTAGACCAGGCTGGCCTCGAACTCAGAAATCCGCCTGCCTCTGCCTCCCGAGTGCTGGGATTAAAGGCGTGCGACACCACGCCCGGCTCCCCTTAACATTATTTATTTAAACATAGTAAAATAAAATCCATCCTTCATTAGAGCCCAAACCAAAAATATTTGGCATAATGACCTTATTTGCACCCCTGTCCTCAACCTGGAAGAAGTATAATATGTAAACCTGACTGTCTCACTTCCTTTATGGGCTAACACAGCTCTGAGTGACATTCTGTTGCTTAAAGATACATGTGCGTAGTTTTCATGTGATGTACCTCTTGATATGTTTGGTTTCTTCATTTTTCAAACATAGAACACATGGTCTGCTCTAAAGCTGAAGGGAAATCTGTGCCGGGATATTTCCAAGGGTCGTTATGAACAGATTTTTAGTTTTTTAGTAGTTTTTTTTAATGTTTTTTTTTTTTAAATCTTAGATGTATTTTTGTGTTGAGCACGTGATGTTGTTTGAATTAATTGTATATTTTCCTGTTCCTAGAATATAAACATTTGGGTCAGGCTAGTAACAATACTGTGGAGCTTTTAATCCTCCTGTCTCTAGCAAGGCCCCTCACATGGAGGCGTTTGATAAAATGTGTCAAAATTAGATAGCTGTCTTGGATCTGGACTGAAGGGAATGATTTGTTTGTATAAAACTCAAGATTTTGGTCTATAAACTATTTCTTTACTTCTAGCCAGTGTTCAAATGGGACTGTGAAATGTGATGAGCCAGCAACACCCTCTACTGGTGAGTTCCAGAAAAAGCTTTTCCCGAGCAGCATGTATCTCAAACACTGCCTCTACTCTTCTGACAGAAGGCTCTTATACGCCTCCTTAACCAATCACGGGAACATAGTAGTATCATGCAGTCAGAACCATTTTCCAATGATTCCCGACTTTTTTTTTTTCACATCACTAATAATATTTGTGGGACAGTGGAAAGTAGGTATTTAAGGCGGCTTAGAGACATTGATGGTCAGTCAAGCATGTAGCTTTTATATTGTCTACCCCAGCACCACCTCAGGTACCTGGAAAGGCTTTGGGGCTATAGCCTGAATACTGGTTGTAACATAGTCGTGGATCAGAAAGCAGAAAATTCTATCCTAGGCCAACACGCCTCAGCTTTTAATATCCACACAACAAACTGGTGATCTTGTTAAGACTTATGCTCTGATTTTGAATGAGAAGCCAACCCAGAGACTCTGAATATCTACCAATGACCAAGGCAATGCCAGTGTTTCTAGGTCCTGGGATGTGTCTGGGGAGCAAGCTTCTAGGGTTACGTGCAACAAATGGAAAATAGCATAGAACAAGAGTGTGGTGGCGCTCTCCTGTAATCCTGCCCTGAGAAAGCAGGGGCAAAGCCATCCAGGCCTCAAGGACAGATTCAGCTCTGCAGAGTTAGAAGCAAACCTGGCTTGTGTAAGACTTGGTTATAAAAATGGAAAATAAAAACAAAGGGTTTATAAAATATATCCATTGCTATTTCTCTTAGACTGTAACTTTCCACTAGAATATGTAGCCTGAAGGTCTACAAATTAGAGGGTTGTATAAATCTGTATTTTCGTCAGGTGAATAACTTATGGACACATGGCTGTCATTCTGTTAGATAAGGATATTATGGTTCTGTTACCTATTTAAATGTATGTCGTTATAAATCAGCTTTGAGCTGAGCATAGTGGTATGTTTCTATACTTATTAAAGAGGCTAAACTAGAGGGAGGAATTACAGGCCAACCTGGGCTTGATAGTGAGACCCTGTCCCTTAAAACACAAAATAAAGCAATAAAATACTTTTTGAATTACACATTTACTTTATCAGGATTTAGGTCAGTCTGGGGCTTCTCGATAGGTCATGTGACTGGGCCTCAAAGCTAACATAATAGCTACTGGAAATCCTCACTATGCCCCTTGTAGTTCAGGGTAGCTCACAGTTAAAGCAGGGATTTCTAGGTAGCCTGCTTTCTCAACGGAGTCCTCACGAATCCATTCCTGTGGTCTCACCCAAGTGTCTTATTTGATCACTGACAGCCCCAAAGACTTCTGGGAAACAGATACCCCCTGGACCCCGGTCATGTCTCCTAACAGGGGCCTCTGTACTACTCTGTACAGTGTAGTAGAGATTGATGAAAATAATGACTCAGAGGCAAGGCAAGATGAAGAAGTAACATGCATTTATTATGGCTTTGTAAATGTTTAAATGCGTATTGCAGCTTTCAGTAATTAAAATTGGTGTGTTTGAATTCATCTTGTTGACTTCAAGAAAGTATATGCTAGTTATTTAGTGAATTGTGGGGGAGGTGGCTAAGGTTTTCAGGTTTGAAACAGCTTTTGGGAATTTTGAGATGGAAAGACTCTGGCTTGGTAGTGCTGATAAGCTCATAAACTCGGGGATCACAGAATGAGAGCATTCTTTCACTATAGCGATGATCTGGTCAGTGGGTTTTGTTCGGATGATTTGTGCATAAGACTTTGGGCCAAATACAAAGTTAAAGCCGTGTTATCCATGCTTGTATCTGAAGTCCACGCCTGCCCAGAAGGGAAGGAATATTTTGACTGCAGGTTTCCTGACCCTGCGTTACCAGCTGGTGGTATAAACTGCGAGACAACGTGCGCAAACCTGGCCATGAACTTCACCTGTGCTCCATCCTCGCCTTGCATCAGTGGCTGCGTTTGTGCTGCAGGGTGAGCTCGCCTTTCTTGACAGTACAATCATTCATGATTTAGAGGAAAATTAAAGTCTCTTAAAAATATCCTTGGGGTCACTAGGTAATGTTGGCTGGTTAATAGAATTTACCTGTCAGCCTAATGACCTGAGTTGGATTTCTCGAACCTACATAAAGGTGGAAGGAGATCGTTGATAATATCAAGTTGTCCTCTGACCTCTATATTTATATCATGATACACATAGGCCCACGTGTGCACATCACACACACACACACACACACACACACACACACACACATTCTTAGAAGTAATTAAAAAATACTCTTCACAAAGAATAGCCAAAATCTTTATTGAGAACAGTTGTTAGTTAACTTTGAGTTGGTAGCTAACCTTGAATTGGTAGATTGTTTTAACTATTTTACTAGGCTAATTTAACATTGTGCAATATAACTAGAGCCATGCACCAAATTGAAGAAAAAACACATTTTAAGGTAAGGTTGGGATTTCTCCAAAATTGTTTGTGTGTGTATATATATATATATATATATATGTATATATATATATATAATTTTATTTGTTTATTTTAATATATAGCCTTATACATATGTGTGTTTACCATCATATATATATATATATACATATATATATATTCTATTGATGCAATGGTTGTCATTGACACTAATTTGTAACAGTGTAGCCAACTATTTTAATTATAAATCTTACAGGTTATTATATTGAGGCTAAATGTTGGGTACGTTCAGTGAGAATTCTGATTTCACTCACACCAGAGCTCAAATTCCAGCTCTGCCACTGTTAGCTGAATGACTTTTCCTCACATATTCTTCTCAATCCCCAACTAGGTAGGCCTTGCAAGTTACGTAAGCTATTTTAAGATTAATGTGTGTGTGTGTGTGTGGTATAGAGTATATTCAATATTATAGGAACCACAGTTTAGTTGCAGGGTATCTCCTCTTTATATATATCCTTCAGTTGTAGAAATAGCATGGACCTGAACGGACAAAGAATCTGGAGACTTTTAGATCCAGTGTAAGCACACACACATTCAGTTCTCCATGCTTTTGGTTGTCTTATGATGAATAGGGGGGCAGGGCATCTCAGGTAAACAGGTCACTCATTCTTCCTCAATGAACACATCCCACAAAGACATTCCCAAGACCAACTCTTAAAAAGCCAGGGAATAGGAGGGAGGTCTGGTTTATCTCCCAGGAGAATCACCTTTGTCTAAATGGCTGCAAAGAGCCAAGTACCTTGGAATGGTATCATTCTTCTCAGAAGAGAAGAGCATGAGAGGGAGAGGAAGAAGGTCACAGTAGACAAGAGGGCACACACAAGGAAAAACAAAAAGGTTGGTGGAAATCAGGCCATAGAAATGAATGAGCATGAAAAACAATTTGTCAAAAGGACAAGGGAGAGAAAATATTTGTTGTGGTAAAATAATTAGAACCTGCAATGTTGCTTGATTTTTTTTTTTAATTGTGACTGTCCATAGTCAATTAAATGCATATCTAAATTTTTATTTCAGATAGAGTGCTTACTATCTATAACCCTTGACTTTTAGTTCAAGCCTGGCATTTATTTCCTGATGGAATCTTATTAAGAGAAGTGCCATGCCCCAGCTTCCTTAATTGCATTGAAATAGAGATAAAATCCACTGAGATGCTTCTGAGTGTTTTGGGGGAAAATTTGCAAACAAACCTCTAAGTCAAATGTCAATGATGCTCATGTCTTTGCTGTGACATTTTCTGGCTCATGTTGAAACTCAGTGTATCATCTATGTTCCCTGGGATTCTTACAGCACCAGTGTCTATAATAGGTCTACATGGATCTGGTTTAGAAACCACTACACAATATTGGTCCTCATTATTACATAACCCAGGGGGTGAGTTTCAATTTCTTTCAAAATGAGTGTAGTGGTATTGGTTTCATGGATGGCTGAGTACATCACAGCACACCAGCTACCACACAGGTGCCCAGTTATTGTTTACTGCCTGCTCCTTCTCAGCCAACAAAGCAGATTCAAAATGACTGTATCTTCCTTCTCCTCCTAGGTTTGGATTAGGTGCGAGAAAACCATCAGTTATCAACTAACATTCGAAGCAACACATTAATAAAAAGGAATGGGAAATACTTGGTATATTTTCACTTAAATACACCTAAAACAAACCATCATCATTTTATACCTTAGCACTGAGAAACAAGCTTGTTTGCCTCTTGAGTTCTTTAGCAGAAAATGCTATTCAGTTCATTATTTACTTTTTCACCAGGGACTGTCACACAATGCAGACTCTCTTAGCAAACAGTGATGGCCAGGACACCTGATTTCTGTTCAGCTGTGCTCTTTCTAGACCAACTCACCATATCAGAAATGTATTCTTCTGTTTTATATTTATGGTGCCATATAACAAAAGGTTAAGTCATATCTAATCCCGTGCTTGGCATCTAGTTAATCCTGGGATACACAAGGACCATGTGGGGATAAGAGAAAACCAGACTCATCCTTCAGTGGAAAAGACAGTGTTGAGTATGATAAAATTCTAGACTGCAAGTCTGTCTGACACTTGGCAGGTTTTCTAATCACCATTTCTTTTTCATTTGGAAGAATGGCAGAACACAAAGGAAAATGCTATGTTCCTGAAAGCTGTCCCTGCATCTGGAAGGACTGGGAGTACAGCTCAGGGGAAGTCATCTCTACACCATGTTATACCTGGTAACAACAGACATTTATTCCACAGACATTTTTCTCGGCCATTGTATTAATATCAATTGTCTTACTGCCATGACTTGATGTGTCTGATTAGCAAAAGTGAGTCAGAATTAAGCTTGCATGTTGGAGCGGCAGGCCTTTGGGGGTTGAATGGCTACTTTCTACAAGGGAACAATGGCATTTTAAATGCATCTTTGTTAGCCTAGGAGAAATATAGTTGTATGAAATATGACAACTTGGCAACCTGGTAGGAGAAATACTGAAAATGGATAAGTGTTGTAAACAGAGAGAGGGTTATTCAATAGACACTTGACTGTTTGAAAGTCAGTGAGCGTAGTGCCACAAAAATTGTTATGTCTTGCTAAGATTTCCTTAAAACATGCACAAGTATTCTAAAATTTTGATGAAAGCATCTACGTAGCTTAAACTGTCTAAAAGGGGGTAGATTGGGCCCTCTGGGAGCGGGTAGGCCTATGTTCATGTTCATCCCGTTATCTATTTTCTGTGCATCCCAGATTTAATTTTGGTATCTGGTACAAATGCATGACATATTACTTATGTCAATATAATAGCCATTCTGAGAATGAACTGGCAATATCTATAAGGATTATTGACTCCAAATGCTTCTGAGACACATTTAGGCTACTAGAAAATGCTACTGTTATAGTGAGGACTGTCAGTTAGGATCACTGGATAGTCTTTCAGAGGACCCTGGCTTGATTTCCAGTTCCAGGGAATCCAACCATTCCTTCTGGCTGTCACACGTGCGATGCACACACATAGTATACAGAAATACATACAGCCGAAATACCCATATACATAAAATAAACCAAAAATACTAATTAGAACCTTATTGCTCCATAAGATAACTTTTTTATTTTTTAGTGTTTGTCGGCGGGGGATGTTCAATTGCACATATTATCCATGTCCTGCAGTGTGCACAGTATATGGGGACCGGCATTATCACTCCTTTGATGGATTGGAATATGACTATATCAGTGATTGTCAAGTGTTTTTGATAAAGGTTGGTCGTAATTACTTGCTTTTTGTTTGACCTTTCATAAAGACAGACTGAAGAATGACATGTCAATGGCATATCATATTAGTATATACTATTCATAAAACTTATGAATACCATAGTCATTTTGAACTTCTTTGGCTTTAAACTCATCTTAAGTTCTCTTATTGGTAAGGGATAGACTAACTCCTTAGCCCCATACCTTTTGCCTTGTCTGTAAACTAAAAGTAATGATTATACCTAGCTCCAATGGTAGAAAGGGATTGATTACACAATAATTTCTTATTAAATGGAAATTACTTAAATTATTGTTACTTTGGTGTTAAGTATACCTATAACACATTAAGCCCTACATTTTATTTTATGAATTTAAAATCAAGAGAGATTATTTTTGCTTCTAGATACTATTTTGCTGCTTTGATGGTATCCTTTGCTGAATTCCTGGATTTGTACACATTAGAAAATTTTTAAATTTCTCATATGCGTAAAATGTATGGATAATCTATATATACAGTTTGTACACCATTGATTCCAGAATTAAATTTCTAAATGAAAAAAATTGTAATTCTTCCAATGAAGTCACACAAGAACAATAAAATGAGCACTGCCCTCAATAATTAAACATGTAATTAATCTATTTTTCTGTATATAGTTTTTATGTCATATTATACTTTTGCGTGATTCTGTTCTATAAGCTTGTCTCAATAAAATAGAGTATAAGGTCCATTTTGAACAATTCTTCAAAAATTAGAAATCAATGAACTTTAATGAAGCTTTCTTTATATATTAAAGAAATGAAGTGCTCTATGAGTACTTATTTCACAAGTATCATAGTAAGCATTATTGAATTACCATTTGTAAAGGGGGCTGTCATTTATGAGTGATTTTAAATTTTTATAGAAAAATAGTAATGGATTTGGTGTCATATAATTATGACATTTGTCAAGCATATTTTTATATTTTTAAATTAATTTTTTATATTTTAAATTCCATACATGTGTGCTTCATTTACACAATTTACACTTTGTCCTCTCCCCCGCAAACTCCTTTCCTGTCCCCCTAACTCTTTCTTAAATTTATGAGCTTTTCTTTAATTATTGTTTTATACCTGTGTACACACATATACACACATGCACACACATACACACATACATATACAGCTTGCTGAGTTTGTTTAATGTTACTTAGGTGTTTATGTATTTAGGGCTAATCTTAGTGGCTGGATAATGGCTCAAGGATCTCCTCCCTATATAAGACTGACTCTCCCTTTCACAAGAGCCATTAATTATCTGTAGATCTTTATCTAGGAGTAGGACTTAATGAGATTTACACTATCCACAGTGTACTTCAACTAGTTTTGTCGTTAAGCTTGCTTAAGTGACAGCATCTTTGAGAGTTCATGTGTGCAGCAATTCTGTCATGTATAAAAGGCACTATAGCACAGCAGACATCTTGGTCTTCTGGCTCTTATAGTCTTTCCAATTCTTCTGCAACGATTCCTGACTTTTAGGTCACTGTGTTATAGTCCTATTGGTTGGGGTCGGACAAACCATGGTCATTTTTTTCTTTGCAGTTGATTATTTATGGTTATCTGTCTGCTGCAAAAAGAACTTCTTTAATGAGGGATGGGAGCTACACTTATCTGTAGGTATAAGGATACGTATTTAGAATGGACCTAGACATTTAATTGTTTTAGAAAAGTGGCAGTAGTATGATCTCCTTTGATTTCATCACTTCATTAGACACTGTTAGTTGGCAAACTTTACAGTAGTACTCATGAATTCCCACCTATTTAATCAGCTTTAAATCCAGGTTATACAATATATACCCCCAAGCTGTTGGTTACCTTCAAGATACACGTGCCACTATTGCATCCTTGGGATAGGGTTTGCATTTGGGTACGACTACTGGTTGCTAATTTTCCCTTAGCAATTTACACACCATCTTTAGATACTACATGTGCCGGCTAATTTTATGTCAACCTGGCCCAGGCTAGAGTCATCAAAAAGGAGGGAGCCGTGAATGATAAAATACCCCCGTAAGAATTAGCTGTAGGCATGCCTGTAGGGCATCTTTTAAAATTAGTGATTTATTGGGTAGAGCCTAGCCAATTGTGGGTGATGCCATCCTTGGGCTGCTGGTTCTGGGGTCTATAAAAAATCAGGCTGAGCAAGCCAAGATTAGCCAGCCAGTAAGCAGCACTCTGTGGTCTTTCCATTGGCTCCTGTCTCCAAGTTCTCGTCCTGTTTGAGTTCTTGTCCTCACATCCTTCAGTGATAAACAATATTGTGGACGCATAAGCCAAGCAAATTCTTTCCTCCTTAGATTATTTTTTGCTTACTGCAGCAATAAAAATCCTAAGTCACTACAAGAGCTAGTCCTTAGGGAGAAAATTTCCATGTTAGTTCCAGCTGAGTGCTTCAAGTTCTCTATCTGAAGTGTGTGGTGTCTTTCATAATGGGTTCCCAACTGCAAGTTCTGGGAGGTAACCAAGGGCAACATCAATTGTCTTTATTATTTTGGGACTCTTTGAACAGCCCTGACCAACTCATTTCAAGCATCCTTTGTAATGTGTATCCTTCATCCCTCATGGTCTGTCCTGGCCTCTTTTTCACCTACCATCTATATTTCACAACCCCCCTTCATAGCACCTGTGTCCTACTAGCTCATTCCTCTCCCTACTGCCATGGTTTCATCTCTTCTCTTCCCCTCTCCCCTCCCCTCCTCTCCCCTCCTCTCTTTTCTTTTACCTTCTTCTTCTTCTTCTTCTTCTTCTTCTTCTTCTTCTTCTTCTTCTTCTTCTTCTTCTTCTTCTTCTTCTTCTTCTTCTTCTTCTTCTTCTCCTTCTCCTTCTCCTTCTCCTCCTCCTCCTCCTCCTCCTCCTCCTCCTCCTCCTCCTCCTCCTCCTCCTCCTCCTCCTCCTTCTTCTTCTTCTTCTCCTTCTTCTTCTTCTTCTTCTTCTTCTTCTTCTTCTTCTTCTTCTTCTTCTTCTTCTTCTTCTTCTTCTTCTTCTTCTTCTTCTTCTTCTTCCTCCTCCTCCTCCTCCTCCTCCTCCTTCTTCTTCTCTTTCCTGGTATCCATAGTTACTCCAGGTTATATACTTGTATATTAAAATTAAGAAATACCGGCCATAAATGAGAGTTTGTAGCATTCATCTTTCTAGAACAGAGTTGAGTCATTCAACATAATATTTTCTAGTTGCATCCACCTTCAAATTTCAGTTTTGTTTTTTTTTTTTTACAGATGAATAGAAAAAATGTGTATGTGTGCCAAATCTTATTATTCATTCATCAGTTGAGGGGCGTTTAGATTGTTTTATTCCATAGTTACTGTGAATAGGGTAACAGTGAACATGGCTGGGCAAATATCCCTGGAGTAGGGCATCAAGTCCTTTGGACACACGCTACAATGATATATCAGCATCATATAGTAGATGTATTGTTAACATTTTTTTTTCACCCTGCCCCTGTTGTTAACATTTTGAGCATCCTCTAGAATGAATTCCATTGCTGCATCAGTTGGCAATCCTACCAACAGTATTTCCTCTTTCCCCAGATTCTCTCCAGAATTTGTTGTTTTCTTGATCTTAACCATTCTCATTGGGGTAAGATGAAATCTCAAAATAACTTTTCACTTCCCTGATTAGTAAGGACATTGAACACTCTTTTTTGAAATATTTCTCAGTTATTTTTATATCTTCTTGTGGGAGTTTTTGAGATCTGTGCCCATTCAAACTGGGTCACTTGTTTTTAAAATTTTTTATTTTGGTATTCTTTGTATATTCTGGATATTAATCCTCCATCAGATGTATAGCTTGCAAAGAGTCTCTCACTCTGCTCATTGCCTCTTCACTTTATATATTGTGGTTCTGTGAAGTCTCATTTACCATTTTTATTTTACCTTAATTCAAGTCATGTTCTATTTAGAAAGTTATCTTTTACACTTTCGTCTTTAAGGTGCTATGTATATGTTTTGTTTTGGTTTTCCTAGCAGTTCCAGGGCTTCAGGTTTTACTGGGAGGTCTTTGATCCATTTGGAATTTATTTTTGAGCAGGATGATAAGTATGGGTCTAATTTCATTCTTCTACAGGTGAACGTCCAGGTTGTCTGGCACTGTTTTTGTTTTTTGTTTTTCCAATTTTTGTGAAGAATGTTGTGGAGATCATTATTGGGATTACACTGGACCTAGAATTGCTTTTGATAGAATGCTTATTTCACAATAGTAATCTTATCAGCTCATGAGCATGGGAGGTGTTTCCTTCATCTAGTGTCTTCTTCAATTTTTTTTTTTAAATTAGAGATTTAACGTCACTGTAGAAGCCTTTCACTTCCTTGGGTATGTTTATTTCTAGACTTTTTAGTTTTTATAGGATATTATGAATGGGATCTTCTTCTCAACATATTTGTTACTGAATATACAGAAAGCCTACTGATGTTTGTAAGCTGATTTTTGTCCCCTCCCACTTTGATGGAATTATTGCTCGTTTCTACACATTTTCTGCTGGAATTTTGGCGATTCTGCTCTGTAAACTGTTCATCTGAACATGGGGGAATATTTCAGTTATTTTCTTATTCGCATTCTTTACTTTTCTATGCTTGTTTACTGATCCAGATAGTATCTAAAAACGAGTGAGGACAGTGGACAACCCAGTTGGCTCCTGACTCTTTTTTGGGGGGTGGTGGTGGTTGCTTTACATTTTCTCCATTTGTGATAATGTCAGCTATGAGTTTGTCAAAATAGCTTTTATTATGTTGAACTGTCTCTTTCAGTGGCTCAATCAATAACATGTCTGACTGGAAATTCTATGTTTTATTCTTTGGTATGTGTGTTGTTTGATGTTTGGAGCATATGAAAAGGCATAGAAATCAATGTACATTCTATTATTTATCTTTTCCGACTTGTATTGATCTAACTGGTTCTTTGGTCCTAGTTTTAAGAGTCAGTATATAAAAACAGGTTGCTAATTTTATTCTGATTGTTTTATATCTGTGCAGTTAGATTGTATCTCACTATACTTCAGTGCAAAGAATTATATTTCTTTTTGGCTTCTCTTAGAGACTAGCATAATTATGACTAAAAATCACTGGTTTGACTTTTTTTTAACAGACTGTCTACATGTTAGAGAAAGGGCAGTTAAATGAATGCTTTTACTTATAATAGCTAGCATTTCTAGTAAATTCATATAATTGCCTTCATTGTGGTGACACTTTTAGATTTCAGTGTGTACAATGCACATCATCTGAGGATGTTGTTAAAGTGTGGACTCTGTTTCCATAGGCTGTAGTGGAGTCTTGGGTTCAACGTTTTAAACCTGGTGGTAGTGATGCTGTAGGTCTGGAAACCATACTCCCGCTAGGAAGGGTGGAAGCATTTGTACAAATAAACATAATGGGATACCTGTATATGCATTATTTTTTGAAATTCTCCTCTTCTTTAAGTCATAATGAACAAAAGGAAATTTCTTGGATAACATTGTATCAAGCATGTCCTGTTCCATGGACTATGTTATTTCTCCTTAAAATATTTTTGTAATGCTATTTCAAGTAGTAAGAGAAAATTCTGCCAACTGTTATTTTCGTTTTAAATATAAAAATAATTTACAACACCCTAACAAAAGCATTTATAGTCTAATCTATGTTTCACCTGCAAATAGTTCCTAATGTGTGACAAGAATCTTCTCTCATGATTAATTTATTTAAATTTTGATTATTAATAATAAAGTAACCCAATAAAGACATATTTACAACACATCTCTCTACCAAAACAGATTTATTTGAGAAGTTATAAAGTTTCAAGGCAATGATTATGTTTCTATTGATCCTTACTTCTCCCCCTCAAGTCATCTGGGGAGTTATGGGCATCTGATGTAACTTAGTAACTGCCCATTAATGTCTTCTACCTAGGTAGAAAAAAAAATCTTTATTACTCTTTGCATTAGAAAACAGCATCAGCCACTATATTTTTACATTTTTCGGACAGATTTTAGTATATTCTTAAAGATTTATTTTATTTTATGCATCTGAATGTTTTGCCCTCATGCAGGCATGTGTACTGTATACATGCCTGGTGTTCACAGAGGTCAGGTAAGGATGTCAGATGCACTATGGGTTGTTGTGAGCCACTATGTTGCTACTAGGAGCTGAATCCCTGTCCTCTAAAAGAGCAACAGTGCTATTAACTGCTAAGGCATCTTTCCAGATTCTAGCTCTGCCCTATTTATTTATTTATTTATTTATTTATTTATTTATTTATTTATTGTTATTCTTTAATCTTCCTTTACAGTCCAGCTGCTACTCTCCACCTGGTCTACCCCCTGACCTCTCCCCATCCCACACCTCCTCCCCTGTCCTCAAGTAAATGTCCTCACCCCCTCACCACCACACTACCAGACTTCGCCAATCCCTGGGATTTCAAGTCTCTTGAGGGTTAGGTGCTTCTTCTCTCACTGTAGCCAGACCCAGCAGTCCCCTAATATATAAGTGTCAAGACCTCATATCAGCTCATATGACCTCATGTGGTGTATGCTGCCTGGTTGGTGGCTCTGTGTCAGAGAGATCTTGGGGGTCCAGGTCAATTGAGACTGCTGGTTTTCCCATGGGGTCGCCCTCCTCCTCAGCTCCTTCCAGCTTTCCCCTAATTTAACCACAGGGGTCAATGGCAAATGACATAGCCAATGAGACAAGTTAGCAATCGAGCTTTAAAGAAAGTAACATTTTTATTAATTCATCGAGAACTTCATGCAATTTACTCGGTCCTAGTGTCCTTCTTTCCTCCACTCCTCCCATGTCCATCCTCTTCATCCTTCAGTCCCTACCGAACTCTGACTTTTCTCTCTACCTCCATCAAATCCAGTTTGTGTGACTCAACTAGTCCTGGGAGTTGGGCCAGCCCTGGAATGTGATTTATATACCAGGGGTCACATCAATAAGGAAAGGTGACTTTTCCTATACCAACAACTGTCAATGGTCAGTCATTCCCAGCCAGGACTAGGATTTTGTGCCTACCTTCCTTTCTCTGCTTTGATTTTGCTTGGTTTAAGATTTCATAACTTTTGTGCACATTATTCCGATCCCTGCAAGTTCTGTGGAACTGCTCTCTATGTCTGGAGAATGCTGTTTCTTTGTTGTTTCCCACCACCTCTGGCTTTTACAATTATTTTGGTTGGTTCCTTAAGATCTCTGAACCTCAGAGAAGGGGTGTGATATATATCACACATTTAGAGCTGGGCACCCCAGGTTTTTATTTTGTGCACATTGACCAGTTAAAGGTTGTGTTAATTGCCATCCACTACAAGGAGAAATGTCTCTGATGAGGCCCGTCACGATATTTTCAAACAGATGACTCTTCAGGAAACACTTTCATGGAGAGTGTTTGTTTTGGTCAGAAAACTATATTTTAGTAATTGATGCTGGATGATTATGGGCAGTTTTCCTACTGGTACAACCAAGGGACAGAGCCACTCTGCTGAGCATTTGTAGCTAACATTCATCTTAGTTTGCCACTATATCCTCATTTAAAATGAATACATCCTGCTCTGTTTCAAAGCTTGATAGGATTGCCTTCCTATGTATAAAAAATGCATTATAAGAATCGTTTTCTCAGTATATTAGAAGCAATACTATTTAAATAATTAATTCAATGTCTAGTTGAAGATTTATTTAGTTAAAGCTCATTTAGTAAAAGAAGACTTGAAGAGTCCCAGTTCTAGAATTCCATGTACCTATTTACATGGCAATGTTCTTTCCCAAAAGTATTATGCCAGAATTTATTTTATTATTTTACCATGGGAAATTTTACTGAAATTATTAAAACTATAATCAGGCCTCAAATGTTTCAGGACAAATTAACTACAGCACACATGGTAAGTGAATTAAAAAATCTAAAAGGAAAAGTCATCACATTTGGTCATAAAACGTGAAGTTGTGTGCCAAAGATAAATTAGTGATTAACCAGTGTAAGTTAATTTTCATAGTCTTGAAATATGATTATGCCAAAATCCTCATACCTTTTTACTGGTAGTATTTGCTTGGCTCACACCATCCACCAAGACTTGCCATGGCAGAACCTCCCTTCTGGATCCATCAGTGCTTCCTTTGAGAAGGGAAGATGGCATCTGGCATCATTCTGATTGGGGGTTCTAGTGTCAAAGTCACCTTTGAAGAGCATATTCAACTTTCTTCTGTCAGCCAGCTCTCTGTCATCTTTGTATTTGATTGCAAGCCTGGCTTTTCAGGTGGACAAACTTATCTTGAGTTTCCTTATATTCTGAGGAGCACACAGTAATCTAATTCATAATGTATTCACTTTTATTTTACAGATGGCCTTTGAAAAATTAACACTTAGTATTATTTTAAAGGTATAGTGTTCTTCAACCTCTTCATTGAAGAAGTTTGTGTTGTTTTTTTCTTATCACTAGGTTGCATGTTTTCTTAATACAACAAAGTTCCAGGTACAGCATTTGCTATAACTTTGCTGAGGAAATGCTTACTAGAATTCAGCAATTAAAATACTCTGTTCCTTTATTTATTTTAGATGTTTGCTTTTTACCACCACATCACATAGCATGTTTGTGTGTGTGTGTCTTGAGATGGATTTAGAGAAAAGGTCATAACTGTATTTTGTGACACAAGCTATGGTTTAAGAGGAAAAAATATTGACAATATTCAAAACTTCCAGCATTCTGACCAGTGCTTAAAAACTCCACAAAGAAGACTGTAGGGGAATTTTAATCTAGCAACATGGCTGCTCTGATCACATCCAAATACTTTCTAGGCCTGCCTGGTCTGGCTGGAATGCAGACATGCCTTTAGTGCACACACTTAATCCCAAGCAATGATGTCTAATTGAGGGGCAGACAAAGTGACTATTCAGAGAAAGATTTGACAGAATGAATCAGAGATAGGATATGCCCCACTCTCAGGGGAAAAGATATTTATGTGCACCACCATCATCACCAGCAGCAGGAGAGAGAGGGAGAGGGAGAGAGAGAGAGAGAGAGAGACAGAGAGAGACAGAGAGAGACAGAGAGAGACAGAGACACACACACACACAGAGAGAGAGAGAGAGAGAGAGAGAGAGAGAGAGAGAGAGAGAGAGATATTCAGTTTGTAGGTGAGGTGGGAATTGAGTCAGTGCAGTGTGTGCAGTGCAGTGGAGTTGAGTTCCTTAGTGAGTTTATGCAGTTCAGGGCAGGTCAGTAGAGGCAGCTGAAGCCAGAGCATAAGAAGGAGGCAGAAGATTAGAACAAATTACCAGAGTTAATGTGAAGGTAACCAGAGCAATTCAGTGAAAGCCGAGAGAAGCCAGATCGAATCAGTCAGCTTAGAGAGAAGTTTGAGCTAGAATGGCTGAGTTAAACCAGCCAGCCAGAGTTCAGAAAGAACTAGCATGGGTGAGTTTATTCAGCAGTAAGCCTCTGAGATGGGAATTACATCTAGTGAAGAATAAACATTACTTTTACAGGAGATCATTGTTTTTTGTTTTGTTTGTTTGTTTGTTTTTTAAACAAAACCAGGAGGTATATATTCTATGGTTCAGATTTCAGAGTCAAACTCTCATTCCGTGAACCTCCATCAGGCAACAGTCATTGCCAGGTTCCTTCCCATAGCTTGTTTTCAAGTAGGTTTTCAACATTCTCCTTAGCTTATCCTTCAAATGTTACTGCTTTTCTTAAACCCCTGAGAGCGTTCTGAAATTTCTAAACCTTGCCTAAGTTTTTACACACATGTACACACACAGACTTTATGTTCTGGTGATTGGTGAAGTGGGTGGTGTATGTGTGTGTGTGTGGGGGGGGGGGGGTCAGAGGCCACAGAGGTCAGAGATATCTACCTAAATATTTCCCCATTGTACCTTTTGAGACAATATCTCTCATTGAACCTGAGATAAAACATGGCTATCTTGAATAGCTATTGAGCTCCAGGAATTTATTTCTCTGTCTCCTAAGAACTGAAAACACAAATGCATGTCACTGGGTCAGGATTTTGTTTGTTTGTTTGTTTGTTTTTTAAATAGGGATTTTGTGATTGAACTCAGGTCATCCTGCTTATACAGCAAGAATACTCTGTCCACCGAGAAATCTCCTCCAAACCTTTGTAGTTTTCATCCTATTTTGTTTTCTTGTTTTCTAGTAGCTACTGATTTCTGGTTCTTTGTTTCTGATCACCTGGCCTTCTTCTATGCTCTCTTCTCTAATTTTCAAAACTCTGGCTCTTACAGGTTTTATATTTCTATGTGTGTTGCTTCCATGAAATTCCACATTGCTGTGATCTCATAACACCTTGCAGATACAACCCTGTTCTGTTTATTTGTGGATTCATAGGTCTCTTATCAGCAGGGACTTTGTATAACGTGGTAACCTTAAAGGGGGTTGAGGCTTATATGTGACAGATGTTGATACTATACTGTCAAGCAAAATGCTATTTTACTTTGAAAGGTGCTGACAGGTCAAGTTTTGGAATTGTTTGAAAGTCTATTGTCTATCAGAGCTTTTAGCAAGGAGAGAATAAAGAGCCTTGATATTGACCTTTTCCATCTAGCTTTGTAATTGTTGTTGTGTTGCCTAGTAACTGTCACATCATTCCAACAGCTAATATTAACTTGAAGTAGATCAGTAATGGGAATTGTAGATACACAACTCTCAGCATTGCTATTGTTTCACGTTTCTGTCAACATAGCAGGGTGTTAGGATACAGAACATATAATACAGACTATTTCTTGACATTTCTGATTCAATATAAATAACAGAACTAACACGGAGATACTTTGGTTAATAATAACAGAAATATAATTGTAATAAAAGCCTTGAAGCCTACTTCTCTTATCTTTTAATCTAAATAACTCTTCCTAAGAGGAAGAACAAATAAAACCCTGCCATTGTACACTATTTTTTCTGCTTTAAAAGCCATTCACAAGAACATAGAAGTATGGCATTAATTTTCTTTTAGTAGAACAATGCTATAATCATCTTAATGGTCCTTATTATGGTGCTTTTCAAAGTTCAGGCAATGCTTTGCAGAAGGATTGTTCAGAAAGAAGCCAAGAACTCCCTGCACTTATCAAGGAAAACGAACCACACTGACACATTAATTACTCTGTCAACACCATTCATTAAACTCTCTTCTCCTCTAGGCACTGCTGAAGTAATTATTAACAAGCCAAGAATAATTTGGCCAAACTAGGGTATATATCAATTTAGTACTCATATTGCTAGTGATGTGAAAAATCTATGTATAGAGAATTTACATGAAAATCCACATGCTTTTAATAACATTTTCATGTTATTTCATGAGGAAAACACACCTTCAACTCTATCAAAAGAAAACATACAGGGAGTCTATATGGGGGCTTTGAAATTTTTTGTGATTTCATGATAGTACACTAGCAGTACCTAAACGAAACCAGGCCCACCTCTACGGATGTCCATCATTGTACCCAACTGCTAGTCTAGAGCTAACCCCATTGGATGTCTCCATCCTTCTTCTCATTTTGGTGAAATCTCCTTTAAAGTTAGTAAAAGGATGAGGAACAAATACTTTTGACATTTAGAGAGAGAAAGGCTACTTTGGAAACTTGCAAAAAAACGTATAAACATCCCCCGCCCCCAGGAAAATGGTAAGTACACGAGCTGGCAAATATATTGTTCAGTGTCACTTAATTATTCCACATTTTGTGTCTATGACATTGGAATTTTACTCCTAAAATATATGCAATTGCAATTTGTGAATTAAAAATACAGATATCACCATATGTTAATGAGTTCTGAGGCTGTGGAGGCAGAGATGTTCATCCATGAAAGGGCAGAGACTGAGGGACTTTGATTCAGCAGAGGATGTGCGAAGAGTAAGTTAGGAGGGACAGGGGTTCAGGAAAGCATAGATTTAGGTGTGCACAGTTAAATTATGTCCTCTGAAATGAAGGAGTCCTTAAAAGTTGGACTTTTCTCTTCAACCATTGCTAGAACTACTCCCAATTTCTTTACTAGTGGCATTATCCAAACTAAAGCAAACAAGAACAATCTAAGATTCTTCAGTTCTGCATTTGTATGTTCTAAAATAGATAACCTTGACATAAATCTATTCCTCTTTTAAAAATTGGTTTGATTGATGTATATTCATTGTTCACAGTGCTTGTTCAACATAAAACAAATTCTGCAAGTGAGCCACATACTTTGTACAAGTTGATGAGTAGCCCTTCTAATCTCCGCTAGTCTACTTTCTTCTGTGTGAGAAGAAAGCCCTTCTGCTATCACCTCGTTCTGCCTGTGTGAGAATACACATGTGTATGCATGTGTGTGCCTGTGTGCCTGTGTATATACATGTGTGTGCATGTGTGTCTGTATGTGTGCATGCACATGTGTGTGCCTGTGTGCATGTGTGTATTGCATGTATGTGTGTGTAAGAGGTTTAAGGCATCTATACATAGTCTAGGACTCACAAGTGAGTATATATATATATATATATATATATATATATATATATGACTTATTTTACTTAATTTTAATAATCTACCTTATATCTACTTCTCAGCATGTGATGTGATTTCATTCTTCTTATGACTAAGTACAATTGCATGTGCATGTGTTTATGTGCATGTATGCATGTGTACGTGCACACATTAGTGTGTATGTATGCATGTGTATACTTCACATTTTCTTTATCCATCTGTTGATGGAAATCCAGGCTGACTCAATTATTTGGCTATTGTGAATAGATAGAACTTAAGTTAACATGAGTGTGCAAATACCTCAGTGCTGATTTGGAACAATCCTCCCATATACTCAGCAGGGGTATAGTTGAGTCACATGGAAGATCTGGTTTTCATAATTTTGAGGAATATTCATACTGATTTTCATGGTACCTTGACCAGTTTATATCTTCTTCCCTGCCTATAAGGATTCCCATTTACCCTCTTTCTCATTATTATTTTTGTCATATGCTTCCTTGGTGATAGCTGTTCTGACTGGGATGAAAGGGAATCCTAATACAATTTCATTTTTCATTTTTCAGATGGCTAACTATGTTGAATATTTTTCCATTTGTCTTTCATCTTTTAAAAGTTCTCTCTTAATTTCATTTATTGACCACATAATGTGCTTTTATTATTGATTTATTTTTGTTCTTTCTATACTCTACTATAATTCTGTCATATCTACATGCGGCAAAGACTTTCTCACACCCTGCAGATTCTCTCTTTACTTTGATTTCGTTTCTGTGAAGAACCTTTCAAATTATGTGTAATATAATTTTTTTCAGTTCTTGGCATCATTCCTTGAACTGTTGGAATCCTTTTCAAAAGTTCCTTTCTTCCACTTGTATCTTAGAGCAGTGTTTCTCAACTTTTCTAATTCTGCAACACTTTAATACAATTTCTCATGGTGTGGTGTCCCCCAGCCCCAAAATTAATTCATAGCAATTTCATTGCTGTAATTTTGTTACTGTTATGAATCACAATGTCAATATTTGAAATGCCAATGGTCTTTGATGACCCTTGGGAAAGGGTTATTCGGCATCCAGATTGAGAACCATCATTTGAAAGGCTTTTTTTTTTCCTAATAGCTTCAGAGTTTCAGTTCCTATGTTTTGATCATGGATCCATCTGACATTTTCTTACAAGATGATAGAGGAGGCTTCTAGTTTGATTCTTCTGTGTGTAAATTAATTTTCTCTGGAACTGTTCATTAAAAAGGCCTCTTTTCTCCAATTTTGAAAATTTTGTCAAAAAATAGAAATATTTTGCTGTCTGAATTTAATTCTGTTTCTCTGCTACAGTTATATACATATCTGCTTTGTGTCGAAGCCATGTTATTTTCCATCTATGGCTCTGTAGTGTAATCAAATATTAATGTAAATCTGGCATAATTCTTTTGTTTAGGATTGGATTGTCTACCCATCGTATTTGTGCTTTCCTATGAAAGCTAGTATTGATTTTTCTGTTTTTATTAAGAATACCACCAGAATTTTGATGGGGATTACATTGAATCTGTACACTGGTTTTGATGCCATAATCATTCCTGTTGGATATTGGTATTTCCATGCCTGCCTGTTTTCTAGTTACCTTTACTTGGGCTATTTTTCACTCCTTTTTTTCTTCCTAAGGCTATGTGTTCTTCTTTTCCATTGAGATAAATTTCTTGTAGGCAAGAAATAGATAAGTCCAGTTTTAGCATTTATCACCCTTGTCTATGCATTTTGATTAGAGAAATAAAACCAAAGCATTCAGAGTTACTGTTGAGGGTTGTATATATAAATTTAGTTGTTTTTATAATCTTCACACAGTCCTGATCTGCATTGATTATTTCTTGTCTTAGAGTTGCTTTCATCTTGAGACCTGATATCTCTGTTGCTCTCTTCAGTGAATAGAATCCCTTCGCATATTTTCTACAGAGATGGATTCATGGTTGCCAACTACTTTTAGTTTGTATTCATTATGTCAAATTTTGTACTTTAATTGTGAAGTGTGACTTTAGTCAGCTGTGTAATCTGAGTGGGCAGTATGGTGTGATTGAAGATATTACCACTAAGGGTATGGATGGATGGAAATAAGCAGATGGAGTCTATTGATCAGAAGAAAGAATGGGGGAAAGTAAATAAAGGGGAAACAACAAAGGCAAAGCAAGAATTTAGAGCTGCTTCATTGAAAATAGGATGAAAATAAAAGAAGGGAGCAAGGTAGCTAGACAACCTAACACCATTTCAGCACTTGGAGGATGAGGCAAGGAGGCCTCTAACTTCATGCCCACTCCTGTTCTTTGGGAAAACCTATTCAGAAGCAAAAACAAAGTAATCAGACAGTGAAAAGCAAAGTTGATCCACTAAGTTTTGAAATTAGGTATTAAACAAGAGAAAACTGAAAGTGAAGAAAAGGAATTGTTTGTTGATGCATCATCTTTGCACATCTCTTGCTCGGGCATAGGTACAAGCAGACTTATAGAGTCTGCCACAGACCCTCTGGGTCCCTATGTCTGCGTAGAATGGGTCTCTAGTCGCAGGTGGGCAAAGCGTTGGATGAGATGACAGACAGATGCACACAGGAGAGGTTGTATAGAATCTGAATGTATTTGTCAGGTCGAGCATCGAACTTTTTATAGTACAGAGAATACAAGCGGTTGGGAGTCACAGCAGGCAAGGTACATTGAAGTTACCAAGTACAAAACAAAGGAATGACTTTAAAAGGATTTACAGTAACCAGGTAAATGTTTACAGTAAAGATAAAGCAGTCCTGCCTAGGATCAGTTTAGTGACAGGCAAGGATTTCACACTCTAGTGTTATACCTTTGAACCTTCTGAAGGCTAGCACCAGGGGGTTCTGTCTGCTCTTGGCAGGCCTCAAGAATAATGCAATATCACAACCCCCATAATTTCCTAGGCCTTGCTACATTCTTATATGAGTGTAACTTTTAAGTATCTGGAGAATCTCCATTTGTCAGGAGAATATACCAACTTTCTGTACTGAAGATTTCTATCTCAGTGAGATTCTCTGGCTCTTTCTGCAGACCAGTTGAGCCACTGGCTCTGTCTATTGTAATGCTTAATTAGTTACTGAATAGGTTAACTTCCTTACTGCCTTCTCACAGGATTCTAAGCTTGGTGGCTTCTGGAATCTTGGAACACTGGAGAGACTAACTATAACAGAATTTAACCTTAAAAAGCATTTATAATAAAATATTAAAAGAGAGCTCATAGATCCATACATCAGACTAACATGGAAATAGAGTATGAGTATGAGAACGCAAAAACTCCAAGAGGTGAGCTTCCTTGAAACTCTCTGCCTCGTGAGTGGCTTTTATGCTTCACAGCCTGTCAAGCTGACTTGACCAGAGTGTGTGGCAAGAGTCCTTCATGTAGGTACAGTTTTGGATATATGTGATACATTTTACTCTATGTCTCAGCTTGGACTTTCATCTCTTCCAAAATACATGATTACAATTTAAAAGTTTTTCTCTCTAGCTAGTGATATTCTGGAGGCTCAGTATATACTCCAGTGACATCTGTAGTGGGTTTCCATAGTGATCCACGATGGGAGAATAGTTGGCCCTAGGGTCACTCAGTTGTCAACTCTGTGATGATGGGATCTTTGAAAAATGGCTTCTTTAAGCAATAAGTCTTATGACACTGCACAAGGCTGACATAGAAGAAAATCAATCAACAACCACCTCCCCCTGTGATGTCTATAAACCACTACAGTAACCAGCATAGCAAGCTATCCTCAAAGGTGCAATAGTAGCATTTATATCTATGGTGGTAACCAACAGCCCTCTAATTAGACTTATGGTCCACTCAAAAGGAGGAAATTCATGCCTAGGACAGTAAACCTAGGCAGTTGTCAATGGATGATGAGCACATGAAATCTAGAGAAGCACCAACTACTGGCTCATCCTTAAACCAGGATAATTTTAACTGCATTATCAACTTAGTCTTAGACCTACTAATAAGTATAGCTCTTGTCTCTCATCAGAGAATCTTCTTGCATCAGACAGAAACCATTACAGAAAGTTAAAACCAGTCAAAATGTAGGGAACACTGGTCCATGGGGTACCTGGCCCCAACTGATACATCTATAACACCATTGCTTTACCCAAGGTTCAAAGAAGAGAGGAAGAAACGATTGAAAGGGGCCAGAATGTCTGCTGGTAGGTTGTGTCGTTTATATATGACAGTGATGCCACATCCATAGCATCTCGACAATTAGGTTGTCTAAACAAGACCTGCATAATGATACTACTAGTTGGCATGTACACGCATGCATGTGCACTCGTGTGTGTGTGTGTGTGTGCGCACACACACACACACACACACTCACACACAAATGTAACAATAATAATTATGTAAAAAGGCAGTAAATTTGAGAGAGATGGAGCATATGAAAGGATTGTTGGAGAAAGGATAAAGACAGGGAAATGATATACATATGGTATACATATATGAAAATTTTAAATTGTGAAGCTGGGAAGCCAGAGAAACCCTCTTCGATTGAAAATACAAAAGAGCTAGAAGCAGAAACTTTTAACTTACTAAAGCAGAAAGCCCATAGAAGCGTCACTTCAATTTCTCACAACATCCTTGACTGTGTATTTAGGTCAGTGTCATCCCAGAGATGCTACTCACAACCAGGACATCACCATGGCAATGGATTTCATGGGAAGTCAATGAGATCACAAATAAAGGAGCACACCGTGGTCTCAGTATTCTCTCTCAACTGCTAGGGGATTGTCTTAGGGAGATAAACTTAAGTCTTATGTTTAAGAAGAGCCCCCATAACCAGTCACAGGAAAGCCGGGCAGAACACTGATGACTAATCCTGGCCCAGACAGTGAACAGCAGGATTGTGTCACTGCCCAAATGGTGGCATATGTCATTGCTTAAGGTCAATGGACCTTCTTGCTTGAGAAGATGGCTGTAGGCTGAACTCTGATACATAAGTACTTGTTAAGAAGTGATTAATAAACTTTATATGCCCCAGTACAGGGGAATGCCAGGGCCAAGAAGTGGGAGTGGGGGAGGGGAGGGGAGCAGGGTTGGGGGGGAGGGTTTAGGGAACTTTTGGGATAGCATTGGAAATGTAAATGAAGAAAATATCTAATAAAAAAAAGTGATTCATTTGAATATGGTGCCTGTTGTACACAGGGCATTTGAGTGTGGTAGGGGAGGAATGTTTAACACATACTGGAACAAGTCCATACATGAAGCTGACACCACGGGCCCTCAGGGCACTCTAACAAGACAGGAAGACTTGTTTTAAGAACTGCTGACTGTCCAAACTTTAGATCTCACTTTTGTACCTGTGCATCTTAACCAACCACCAGAGCTTCATACTATCCTCATCGGGGTCATGGGACATGTATGGTTTCCACACTGCTGCAATTGAAGTGTGCTTGGGGAAGGAAGTATACTCTCACTCTAACTTGGTGAGTGGATAGAGCACTGGCTGTGAGCACTTGCACAATATGATGCTAAGTGTGTATGAGAGGATGTGAGCTCAGAGTCTGAATATAGAGATCACATCCCAACTATCCAGCTGCCTCTGACAGAGAGGCCCATGTCTGTATCGGCATGCTGTGAGGTTTTGACTTATGACTTCAATGTTTCAAAAGTTTTCTTCCAGAAAGTTGGCTTTCTTAAACAATAAAACTTTATATTTTTCAATAAAAATCAATTTCAAATGTTGACAGAATTATATGTGACATCATGAGGTTCAAAGCAAACCCTCAAATAAACGCACTATTTTGTCTACTTGTTCATGGAACAAGTTTGCATCTACTTCACTTCTTCCTTGGAGGGAGTAAGCAGTCCAAAAATCCCCCAAATAAAGGAACATATATATTTTCTAAAAATGAAAATTATTTTTAGGTAATAATATATAAATAAAATCTGTTACTTTTTATACATAATATATAATATAATATTATATAGATGATATAGATATAGGTATGGATATAGATACAGATATAGATATAGATGATAACAAAATGGATCTAAAAAGCTTTGCTAGTACAAAATTTGAAAAAATATTAGGGGCAATTATTTAAAGACTGTGGTATTCCAGTAAAATATTTTCTCACCTTTAGCTAAATATAATTTTTAATTTTGCTTTAGAAGTGCATCTATTTTCAGTTATAACATAAGCCATTATAAACCTTGGTTGTCTTTAAATTTGTTAATAAAATAGCTAGGACTTATATGTGGTATATAAATTTATTGTGCCAATAAAATATTCTTGACCTATTTCAGAGTACAGATGATTCTGATATATCTGTGATTTCCCAGAACAAGAAATGCTTTGACAATGATATTGTTTGTTCTAAAAGTGTTTTGATATCAATTGGAGACACTGAAATATACCTCAATGATGCTCCTTACAAACAGGTTAGTGAATTCTTTCTTTTGTGACAATTATGCCTTCCATGAATGATCCAGAAAATAGACCTGGTTTGGATAGATCTAGATTTTTTTTCTCTGTTGCTTTATGTGGTTTTGTATAAACTGTACACTGCTTGTATCTTCTGATTATATTATTTCTCTTCATATTTTAATCATCTCTACAATCTTTCCTTTCTATAAGCAGCGTTCTGGCCTTGGTAACTAATATCTGTTAGGTGCGTCCCTTCAGTAGCCCCTTGTTCATCTTCCTGATATCCCGACTAAAGCTCCATCTTTACACCCCACCCACTGCAGCAACAGTGGCTTTCCACATATGGAAATCTGACTTTCCAGGTCTCTTGGGCTTCAAAGCTTTCAGATTTCTTTCCATTGTCCTGCTAGGTTCTTACCGATTTGGCTTGTTGTCCTCTTTCTGCCTTACCTCTTGTGGCCCTCTTTCAGGGCCATGTTCCAGGAGTGGAATCTTTTCAGTTATTTCACATATTTTAGGTTAATTTTGTTCTCATTTGTACCTTTAGAAAAAGTGATTGATAAAGTCCTTTTCCCACTTAACTTATTCTGTACAGTATGTCCTATCTCCAGTATGTCCTATCTCCAGGAAAGTTCTCAGGATGCTCTCCCAAACTGTGATAGATCATCATCAGTCCTTAGTCAAATTCATTGTGCGTTTATCTGTCTTCCCAGTGTGTCTATGAGCAATGTATGAAGATCCTTGTCTCTTTCAGTGATTGTTGTAACCTGAGAGTTTGGCTAATTAGAAGATGTAATCAATTTTATTCATTCACCTTATTTACTCATCCATCCACAATGTCCGGGGTACACTAAAACTTGTGCTCAAGTTTTAGGCTGGAATAGTGAAAAGATACTTCTTGTCTTGAAGTTACATGCTCAAGGATTCCTCATGGAGAGTAGAATGGGAAAATGTTACATGCTGGGCCAGAGTGTACATAAGATTTTATAAGGACTCCTAGTAGGGGCAAACACTAAAGCAGTACTTCTCAACCTTCCTAATGCCTCGTATGCTTCCTAATGATCTTTAATACAGTTGTGGTGACCCCCAACCATAAATTATTTCATTACTACTTTATTAGTATATTTTATACTGTTATGATTCATACTGTAATTAACTGATATGTAGGATATCTAACATACAACCCTCAAAGGGGTTGCGACCCACAGGTTGAGAACCACTGTGCTCAAACAAGACTGCATTAAGAGCAGACTAGCAGCATAGATTTGGAGCCAATTAGGAATGGTTTAGCACCCCAACCTGGCACCTACTTGCTGTATCACTCTAGAAAACCTCATTGAACCTCTCAAGCTTCCACTTCCCCTCAGCGTGACTCCAAACCCCTGTTCTTCAGTTCTATGAAGACTGTAATGGAAGTACGCATTAATGAATCTTAAGATCTGATCACCCCTTCCTTCCATCTGTCTTTTTTATTTTTATTTTTCACATAGGGACATAATCTGAAGTTATCAGATTATCAGGAGAGTAAGTTCTCTCCTGGCAGAAGAGACGGATTAGTCAGATGAAGAGGGCATAGGTTAGCATTGCAGGGAAATGAGCTCACTCAAAGGAGCAGAGTTAGAAGATAAAATGTCATGGTTGGTAGTCGCAATTGGTTTAAGTTCAAAGTCCCTGGGATGGTAGAGCACAGGTGTGGCTGAGACTCTGGTAGGCGTGTTCCTGGCAGACGAGAACATGGAAGGTATGGGATACAAAAGTGAATGTCAAGAGCTCTAGTCTCAGACTGGAAGCTCATATATGGCCCAAGTCATATGAGCTTCATTTTAAAGGCAATGAATTTGGACTTTGGACTTTTGAAATGACAGTGGTCTTTTAGAGGTCACCATTTCAAACTGAATTCCCAGAGACTCCCAGAAACACCATTTTCCTAAGTTTCCTTTGAAATACTTTTTCATGAAAGCCACTTGGAACACTGACTGTATGGGCCAGATTCTGTGTTCTGCCTCAGGTGCTGGGATGCCTGAGGGTGAACTGACATGGCGGGTCAAGAGAAGCCACGAAACCTCCCTGCTAAAGAAAGAGGGATAAGTTCCTGTTTTAAACAAAAGACTGCACCTTTTCATTTTGGACAGGCCTTTTAATTTGTATCATCTGTTCAGTCCCTGGATTACTTTTTGGTAATTTTTTGCTACTTTGGTTTTCAATAGTAAAGAAATTCTAGTACTGCAGTTAGAAAACCTCTAGGCTAACACACATCTTGAATGCCAGGTAGAAACATTAAGAGTAACCACACAGTGATCAAATGAGACAAACACCTTCTGCGTCTTTGCAAAAGTAATTACAGCCGTTCTGCCTGGCCATTAGATGGATATTCATCTATAGGTAAAGGTCGTTCTGTGATTAAGGTTGCTTTTTCAAATGGGGAGAAGTTGGTAAATACTTATATAAGGACAGTTTGGCACATTTTTGAAGTGATAATTGCAGTTCAATATAACTCACCGCCTCCAATTTTCACTGGTACACCAGTGTTGATGAATCTCTTTTATTTAGATTCTGAGGCATGAAGTAAGATTAAGAAAAGTCAGAAAATAATTTTGATCCCATGTTCCCAGCTAAAATGTCTTCCTGGGAGATCATAAGTGACAATATAGGAAGTGCCACTTACTTCATAACTAATGGGTTGCTCATCCAGGGAAATGAATAAACAACTCCTCATTTTTATGTAAATGCACAATTATAATTCAATCAGGTAGGCAAATTATAAATCAATCAGGCATGCAAATTAAAACTCTTCTATAAATTCACCTAAGCTGTCCTCCCAAATGTTTTAATTATCTCCATTTCTGACTTATTCTTCAAGCAATGTTTAGTTTTGTTTGAAGTGCTATCCTTCTAAAGCACGGGTTTCTATTTTGGACAACTCATTCCAGACTCTTTTAAAAAGAAGTGTTAGCTGATAACTTGGAAAGTAAGGAGTGAGGTCACTTCTTTCGATTAGGAAGGGCATTCTTGTGGCAAGATGCCTTACCTAATGAAAGAAGCATTTTGTATCTAATGGCAAATAGAGAAGCTGTGCTTTTGATTTGGAACAACTGATGTAAAACCAAACTGCTGGGATGGAGAGAGATGATATAGACAAGTCAGGAAACCAAACCAAACCAAACAAAGAAAAACACTTGTTGGAAAGTAAAATGAAGATAAAAGGTGATGTCATGACATAGTGATTTAGGTACATATCAGACTATACAAATTATGGGGTCTCCACAAATGAAAATGTAGTAGAGTCCTTGGGAAAAAATCTATTTCCCTCATGGTTTCTTTCTTTAAATTTATCCATTTATTTTATGTATATGAGTATACTGTAACTGTCTTCACACACACCAGAAGAGGGCATTGGATCCCATTACATATACAGATGGTTGTGAGCTAATATAGGTTGTTGAGAATTGAACACAGAACCTCTGGAAGAACAGACAAGGCTCTTAACCAATGAGCCATCTCTCCAGCCCCCTCTTGATTTTTTGGTCAGGGTGTTTTTCTACCCATTTGATATGCGTTTTATTGGACACACATCCCTTCATGGTGAGGGCAGAACTTCCTAGTGTGGACTGCCTAATCCTGTCACTCTTCATACTTGGTTCCCTTGCTCAACCTAACCTTGTCCTGGCTCTGTGCTGTGGATGCTGTATAGCAGTGGTCCCCAAGCGGAAGCTGTGAAGCAAGAAGCTGAAAACCAGTGCTGGGAAGTGGGAGAAGCAAGACGAAGTATGCACAGGTGTCAGGGTGCCATGGCACGGGCACATTGTCTCTAGTTCATTAGACTTGGCTCACAACTCAGATTCAAAAGTAAATTTTAATGCCCTGCAATTTCCATTCAAAAGATGGAAATGGCTGAACATTAAAACTCAAAGTTTAGACCCAGTAAATCAGTATATTTGGGACTTAGAGATCTTGTGTGGCCTCGTGATGGAGGAAGCATTTGAGTCAAGAAGAGTATAAGGCAATTTTGCCACACTCTGGGACTGTAGTACCTAGCAGGAGGAATACCAAGTGCATAGATATGAGGTGGTTCAGATGATAACGTGACTATTCCAGCCAATAAGAATAGAAGATTGGGCACTAGAAGAATTTGAAATTAGGTAAAGTCAGTTAAGAATATGAATGGTTATATCTGTTGTGTATGGTATAAGTATAATATTAGTATAGGAGTACATATATTAGTATATATATGATGAAGTATACGCCACCTGTCCTTTGAAATGTTCAAGTAAGCAGCATTCTCTTATGGTATTTTCCCACTATACTTTATATTTAGAGAAGAAAAATGGATGAAGAATTTTATATGTTTCCATTTTTTTGTTTTGGCTGGGAATAAATCAGTTTTCTTCTTATTAATATAACTATGTATTTTCAAGATCATCTATCATATGAGCTCAATTCAAGGCCACAGTCATGGTTACAGGTACTCTGGCTTCCCAATGTACTCCCTGTCTAATCCCTCTTACCCTTTCTAAATTTGTAAATTATTTTCCTTGAGCTTTCAAACCATAGGCTATTACTTCCCTCTTCAAACCTTTATTTCTTATATTTTGAGTTGTCATGCAATCAGTGCTTCTGCCCTTTACTGCTTTTTCATTTAGATCTGATCATATCTTGGGTTTGTCTTTCTCCAAACCTTTGTTTCTTTGTTTAACCCACCCCTTTTGTTCCTATGTCATCTTTTCTTTCCCATTCTCATCACAGTTTTCTGGTCTCATACATAAAAGAAAGTATTTTCCCTTTATAATATTATTGTAACCTGTGGGATGGTTACAATATTAGATATCTATCTATCTATCTATCTATCTATCTATCTATCTATCTATCTATACCTATCTATTCAGTTACCAAACCATTTCATTTAGAAATTCTCACTGGACTTTTAAAGCATCATATCTTACCAAATGTAGATAGTTCTGTATCTCATCAAAAGGTGTCATAACATTAGAAGGCTGCTTTTATGCTCTAGTAAGTACTGAGAATCATAGCAAAGATAAGTTTTTTCTTTTGAAGGAAAGAACATGCATTTTTCATCCTCAACCTCTCATATCCATTGTTCCTTCACATTCTCCATGTCCATTCTCTCCTTTTCCTCCCTTCATCATCCCTGGATTATCTTTTATTTTTCCCATGGTCTCTTGTTGAGCCCAGCTTCTACTTTTTATACAAATACCAATATAATGTATTTCTTATGTAAAACATTGGGTTTGTATTAGAGAATTAAAACAAACAAACAAACAACAACAACAACAAAAAATAACCAGCGGGGCATGGTGATGCACGCCTTTAATACCAGCACTTGGGAGGCAGAGGCAGGCGAATTTCTGAGTTCGAGGCCAGCCTGGTCTACAGAGTGAGTGCCAGAACAGCCAGGGCTATACAGAGAAACCCTGTCTTGAAAAAACAAAAACCCATAGCAAGCAATTATGTTAGATATATACTTACTGGAAAGCAGTACTGTATTCCTTCCTTCGGTTAGATACTGTGACACTTACGCTAAGACATTTTATCCTTTTTTAAGAAGCGATCCGGGTTTTTCCTGGAAAGCAGGCCTGAGTACCAGCTCTGGAAGGCTGGGTTCTACATAGTAATATACTTCCCAGAGGAAGATATCACCATTCTGTGGGATGAGAAGACAACCATCCACATCAAAGTCGGGCCGCAGTGGAAGGTAGGCCAACCTACTCCCTATGTGGGATGCTGTGAATGAAGCTGTGTTTGAAGAAAAGAAAGATTAAACACATTGTTAGGCAAATATGGTTTTAAAGGATTTCTTGGATTCTTTTTGTAAACTCTAGAGAGAGAGCTATGTTTGAACTAAGTTAAGTTTTCAAAATTACTAATAACACTCTATGTGAAAGACTTCAGAGAGCCGGGCATGGTGGCACACCCCTTTATTCCCAGCACTCGGGAGGAGAGGCAGGTGGATTTCTGAGTTTGAGGTCAACCTGGTCTACAGAGTGAGTTCCAGGACAGCCAGGGCTATACAGAGAAACCCTGTCTTGAAAAACCAAAAAAAAAAAAAAAAAAAACTTCAGAAACTGGAGTATACTCATACAAGTGGTATAACATACAAATGGCAGAACTCTTAGCAGTGTAAAGGAGTACTCTATTGATGTGTATAATATAAGTCAATCTTACTTAGTTATTTTTTGCTCTAACATCATAATATTTGTTGTTGCTTTGTTCATCTCCTTTCTTGTCCCTTGAGTTTGGTTATACGATTTTTTTTCTTTTTTTTTTTCTTTTTTTGGTAAAAGAGTTTCACTTGTTATGATAACCTGTTTTCTCCATTATGTTTCACATTGTAGAATTTAAAAATAAGTTGACATATAGTAATATTGTAGTAGTAAGTGACTAGTAGTAACTAACTAGTAGTAAGGTATTTTAAAATTACCTTATGACTATATGCGTTTGGAAAAATGTATAATGCTGTAGTTTGTTACAAAACAAGTCTATCAATACCTGCAGCTGCTTCCCTATTGTGAAATCTTCCCTCTGTCTCCACGATCAGGAAAAATACCATTATACTTCCATTGCTATTGTCCACTGTTTTCCTTCCCCAATATTATATAAGGGAAATTGTTTGGTAATTCTGGAGACCTTCCATCTTTGACCTGGTAAAATAAATATAAAATTCATCTATATTTTATAAATGAATGTTTTTTCTTTATGATATTATTGCAAACTGTGGTATAGATAGTTGATTTGCTTGTGGCTGAAGTCATAATTGACCTTAATATATATATAGTTTCTAAGACATGGGTCCCATGCACTGTCTGTTTTTTTGGAAAACATGTTACTTTAAAGGACTGAATTCCAGCTGTTTCTGTTGTAGAGAGATTTCAAGGAACATCAATTCAAGGTCTCAAGAATGATTTCCATACTTATTGGAATACCATCCATTTTAAAGTTTTAGAGAACCCTGCCTGTAAAAAAAAACTTATAGTATTATGAGAAAAACCACTGGTCGGTGCTGGTATAAGTAGTTCCTGTGACCAATGCTTTCCTCTTTTCACGACCTGTAGTGACTCCATTTAGCTTTATTGCTTCAACATTATTTATTCAAAATTATTTATGCTTAAAATACTATATATATATATATATATGATATATACATCATATATATGTGTATGTATAAATGTACTTCAGTGTATATTTTTCTACTTACATTATTAGAGATATCAATACTAAGATGTTTCAGTAAGTGTGGACAGCTAATACTTGGAGGTTGGTAAAATATTGAAGCTATTAAATATTATAAACATAATGAATTGGTATGGACTCATTTTCTTAAAATGTTTATTTTAAATTATTTCTATGGAAGCTCTTTCTATCTCTTAAATCTTTCAAGTTTTAATGTATTTTAAGTCTTAGAATAAATATAAAATATTTCATTACAATTTTATTACTTTAGAACAAGCTGGCAGGATTGTGTGGCAACTTTGACAAATGTACTTCCAATGACATGACAACATCTAATAACATTGAAGTGCGAAATGCTCAGGTGTTTGGAGACAGCTGGGCCTTAGGACAGGTGAGTTACATAGATGGGATTTAGAAAAAAATGTATTTATCAAAAGAATCTGAGGAGTAAAATTACTTAGGTTATCTTTTAAACTTTTTATTGATTCTTTGTGAGTTTCACATCCTGAATCCCAATCCCACTCATCTTCCTGTCTCTCCACATTTATCCTTCACCCTTGCAACTTCCCATAAGCTAGAAAAGAAACACGCCCCCCCCCCAAACAAACAAAACCAAACCTATCAAAGAAACATCTCTCTGTGGGAGCTGTTATGCATTACAGTGTGTCCCACGGTATACCCTTTTGTTCATACCTCTTTACTTGCAAATGTTCATCGCAATAAGTCACTGGTCTGATTTGATGCCTCTGGCTTCTGCTACACTATCAATACTGGGTCCTCTGGATCCTCATAGGAACTCCTCTTGGATAATCTGTTGTTGCTCTGTGTCACGGAGGTCCTGCAGCTTTGATTCTGCAGGATCAGCCCCTTCACATGCTCCAGCAGTCTATAGATGCAGTCGATGACACTTGGACAGACTGAAAGCTAAGAGAGTGACTTCAGACTGAGAAACTGCCTCTCTGTGTAGTAAAGAACAAATTGTTGGTGGGTGTTCTCAGGGAAGTTTTGGAGAGGCACGTTAGAGGCAGTAGAAGTCAAATTTCAGAGTTTATAGCAATTAAGTCTCTGGAGATTATAGAAATCTGTACATCTATCCAATACCTCTGAAGGTGGTCTATACAACTAAGTGGTCTGTACATCTAATACCCCAGTAGACAGTCTGTACATCCAATACCTCAGAAGGTGGTCTGTACAGACAAAAATGGACAAAATGAAACATTAAAGAGGGACACTCATGCTCATAGAAATTTTTGTGAAAGTGTTATAGATGTGAAAAATTCAAAATGATTAGTTTTCCTCTGTAATATCATTCTATTTAATACTCGCATCTCAGAAGTGATTTATGCTATCAATACATAATCCATATGGTTGAGAACAGGCATTAGGTGAAAAGGCCTAAAAGGATGAGACTGTTCTAGATGCTTCTGTCATTGATAGAGTCAGGTCGGGTCCTTTGACCTTTGAGTTAAGTCCCTTTCAAATCTTGTCTTCTCCCTTTGATTTTCAACAGTGTGAAGATCTTATTGAGGCACTGAAGCCCTGCGAGGCTCACCAAAACAAATTTCCCTATGCCAAGAGAGAATGTTCCATTTTGTACAGTGATGTTTTTGCTCCTTGTCGCAATGTGGTAAATGAGTGCTTTTTACTAAATTCTCAACTATAAAGACCTGCTGCTGTGTATACTGGGCTGAGTGGGATACATTCAGCAATTTGTGTTTCTCAGGTGTCCTACCATCATCGTTAGGGGACCTTTTTTTTTTCTGTATGAGCAACATATTTAGTTGTCTTCCTTTCTTCCTTATCCCATCTTATCTAACAGTGCACATCTGCAATGATCATTGTAGTTCATTCTAGATGATGAAATACAATATGCCCACGACATTTTGTAAATATTTGTAAATTATAAAGGGGTTAGATGTTTATCTGTCATCAGGGAGCATTTCAAGTGACTGTTCTATGTAAGTATCGTTTCACAGGATCCCTGGTGTTTTTAAAACCGTACTAGGAGCTATTCTAACAACAAAACTTAAGTATCTAACCTCTTTCCTCACATGATTTTGTGTCCTGGTAGAAGTTGTGAAAGTAACTTAATACAGTTTTTTCTTCTCTCATATAATACATCCTGGCCACAGCCTCTTCTCCCTCCACTTCTCCCAGCTCTCTGAAAAACCCCTGCCTTCCAAATCCATTCTACCTGTTGTTTCCCTTCATAAGAGAGCAGCTCTCCCAGTGATATTAACAGAGTGTGGTGTAACAAGATGCAATAAGACTAGGTACACACCCTCATATCCAGGTGGGACAAGGCAACCCAGGAGGGGGAAAGAGTCTTGAGAGCCACCAAAAGCATCAGAGGCATCCGATTCTCACTGTTAGGAGTCTCACAAGCACCCTTGAGGCCAAGAAACACCCCATGTTGCATGCCCCCTGTTTTGTCAAAGGAGGCACATGTCAACAGTTTTTGAGTTGTATGACAGGTCTGCTATTTATTTTTCTAAAACACTAAACATAGTCATCGAGACAAGACTGTTTGGCAGATATTTTCTTGAGAAGAGGAAACTAACTCTGTGGCTTCATCTGATGGAAAATACCCAATGGCACTCATTGTCCTTAAAATTATTTAAACTTTTTGAAGTGAAAAATCCAATTTTGCAAAACTTGGCTCATAACTGTGGACTTAGGAGTTTTGTGATAGCTTTCTGAAGATACAGTTGATGATATGAGTGTGGCCTGTTGCTTTTGCATTTAATTAAATGCAGTAACAGAAGAGCTGTGCACACCACACAGTTTTTCAAATAATCAAGAGTAATGCTATGGAATCACATAGGAGCAAAGGATTATTTCGAAGGCAAATTCAACCTAAAGAGTTTAGGCTGGTGAAGAACAGAGCCATTTGGTGTGGTTGCAGACATCAAATTAAACATTGCCTTTATGTATATCAATGTGGTGGTTGTTAAAAATTAAAATGAGAACTGCCAGGTAACCCAACCACACCACCTCTGGCTGTTATGAAGCATCTATATCTCATCATAGAGTTACTTTCACATCCATGATTATTCATGCTGTACTCACCAAGCAAGTACGTGTATAATGAAAGTGTGGTACATAGACACATTGAGTTTTATGCAGCTATGAAGAAAGATGAAAGTAGATGTATTGTATTAAACACAGACCCAGAAAGGAAAACAAACAAATAACAATAAGAACACATCTACAGAGCCTAGCCTATAATGTATACATATTTACATATAAACAGATGTAAAAGGATTATGCCTAAAATATAGAGAAGAAAGCAAGAAGGTAATTAATAGGTGGTGAGACAGGCTAGAGACTGAGAAAAAGGACACCTGGGACATAAAAGAACCAAAGAGTTTGTGCCCTAGGGGTTGTGAGGGGGTGATCAGAGAAAGTGGGGATGGGGCAGTGAAGAAAATGGGGAAAAGGAGACTATTAAAACAGTATTCAAAACTGATACAATGTTACTTAATGCCATATAGCCTACTTTTAAAAATAATAAAAGAAGAAAGCTACAGTTTTTGGATATAGCATAAAAGAATATCATCACTGTTATTCCCCCTTAAAGATATTAAGCACTATTGACTTTCTAATTCTACGTACATGGAGGGCATTCTTCATTTTAAGCAAAACCAAGCCACAGTGAACATAGTGCAACCGTAGATGGCAAAGCAGTTGGATGGACTGCAGGAAGAGGTTAAAGACATCTGCAAAACGGTGAAGCACTGCATTCTCCCGGCTAACTTAACTTTGCTCACTCAATATGTAATTTATGTTAACAAGTAACAGGTTTATACATTTTATTTTAAATACCTGTAAGCATTGATGTGATAGCTCTGTCATAATACCAAGAACTTTTAGTAATTTTAAGGGAGTCCAAGACTGCTTGCTACATTAAGAGAGCATGGATAGGCTAGAATCCAGGTTATTGAAGGGGCCCTCTTTTGAGATTTTAATGCTTCTTAGGGAAGCAGTTCCTTGATAGAGAATATGGTGTTCATTCTGGACCAGAACTACAGAGTTTTAAGGATCCTCTCCCTGCTGCTGCTGCTTGAGAAATTAACCCATGCAATGGCACACAACCTAAAACACCTTTTACTGACACAAAACTTCTTCTTTAGTGACACATTGTAGACACTCTATCTAATTTCATCAGTAATTTAACAAGGGCAATGCAAAGCAAGTGATTAGGTGGAAATCAGACAATTCAAGGAAGCCACCCGTAGCCACTCACACACCAACAGCGTATTGCTATTTGGGAGACTAAGAAAGAAAAGAAAAGCATCGAGCGTTTAGGAATACAGTGAGCTCCTTTACTGCACGGGGGTTATGCCAACAATAATTCAAGGCAGCAATGCGCTTCCAAAATCTGCTCTAGTGCAGATGCCAAAAGCAATCTGCTATTGTTGTTTTGTTAGTTCTTGGAGGTGGCATTTTCCATTTTCTTTGGCAACAAGGTAGGTCGAGACAATAAGGACTATGTAGGTGGCGGTATTATGCTGATGACAGCCTTTGTGAGAAATGTGTGCAGCTTCTCTTCTCTCAGAGAAGTTCGCACTCGGTGCTTATTGGAATCGTAATGCCTTTCTTTTTATTTGCAGATTGACGTTACCTCTTTTGCCAAAAACTGCCATGAAGACACGTGTAACTGTAACCTGGGTGGGGACTGTGAATGCCTATGTACCAGTGTGGCCGCATATGCTTACAAATGCTGCCAGGAAGGGGTGCCTGTTCACTGGAGGTCACCCACTGTCTGTGGTTGGTACCTTGCATAGGACATCATTAAGGGGAGAGCTTTTAAGAAGATCCAAATTAATTGCTATTTTATTGGGGAGTAATGCCATGAAACTCGGGGGAACTATAATTAGTTTTAGTTATCTAGATTTCAGTCTTTTGACAATCACAAATTATCATATGTCAAAGTGAAAAGAACGTTTTAAGTTTTCTGTTGTGTTTGACTGCTGTTCCTGCAACTTCTGAAATATAAATTATGTACCATCCTCACAGAAATTGTTTATGATTCCAATCTTCTTATGCCTGTGAGGTTTCATCCTTCTGATAGATAATAAGGAGGTTCTTTTCAAAGCTCATCTTGATTTCCTTTCAGATTTGACTCCTTAATCATTTTATTTACTTATGTGGGTGGTTAGTCATCTGAAGAACAGATTACAATTTGGACAGTTTCTGTGCTTGGCTTCTAATTTGCCAAGCATCTGTCTTCCTTTAAAATAATGTCATGAAACTTATTTCATTGAAACATATCATCTCAAAAAAAGTACCCTTTGAGCAAGACCTCGTTGGGTACACTTATATCTTGGTACCAGAGCAGCTGAGACAGGAAGATAACAGTGAGTTTAAAGCTGGCCTAGGGTATAAGTGGGGCTGTTTTAAAAACATCAGCTATAACACACGCATACACACACACACACACATGCACACACTCATATGCATATATGTGCTCTCTCTCTCTCTCTCTCTCACACCCATATACATGTATGTGTGCATTCTCTCTCTCTCACACACATACACACACACACAAAATGGCCTTTGCTTGTAGGAAATTTCTAAGTAATGATATCATCCTCCATTATTTTATGTAGTTAATAAATGAATGTCCCTGTGTTGTAATACTAATATAAGTAATATTTAATTTATATGCAAGTTAATATCTACTTTCCTTTTTTTTAGCCCTTGACTGTGAATATTATAATCAAGGTATGTGATGCTTTAATGACTATTGCTGCAGTATTATATCATATATTTTTCAGGTAAAACTCTTTGAACAATTTATACCGTGAATAAAACACAAATAGTTCAGGAATTGAATGACAAATTTAGAAAAGCTTTTTCTTCTACAATTGATCTAATTTTCTGAGGACTGGTGTTAAAATTTATTTTCTAAAAATAAGTGTGTAATTCAGGTTATTTGTTCTTAAAGGGTCTTCCAATAATACTTTTGCAATGATGCAAGTAAATGAGCAGTTAAATTAACTTTTAAATATAATTTAAAAAATTTTAAAGTATAGCAAAGGCACAGCATATTTAAAACAGAGGCATGGAAACAGAGAAAAGTGTGATGCCTCACAGAAGTTGGGGAGGAAGATTAATAAGAAAAGGACAGATATTGATCAAAGAATAGAAAGATTTACTCTGATAGACTAAATTCTGGTGATAAGTAAACATTCTTACATATACCTGTGAACCTTGTTCAAAGGTTTTAAACTTTCCACAATTTTAAATGGATAAGTTTTTCTATCTGTGGCAAAGGTGGTGTTCTTATATGCGAATGCACAATGGACTGATAAGATCAGACTAATCGGCGAGTCTGTCATCTCAGCGTTTACTGTCTGTGGTGAGAACACTTAAAATCCTTTCTTCTAGCTACTCAGTAGTTAGCCAAAAGTGAAAATACGACTTTTATTACTTATGACCATGTGATTGAAGTTAAAAGACGTTAAGCTGAATAAAGTAATCCAGGCAGATGAAATTCTGTTTGCGTCCGTCACATGTGTCGTTTGAAACAGACTCACAGGAGTGAAGAAAACCTGATGCTTAGTAGAGGTGACAGAAGAGGATTCGCAAGGAGGGGACAGATGCTGATCAAAGAATAGAAAGTTTCACTTTGATAGAATAGATCCTGGTGATCATTAAACGTCAGTGTGGCTACAGAAAAACTTTATTATATTGTAGAAAACAAAATGAAGATGATAACATGAGAAATGCACTTTACTCTTGTTGTAAAATACATATTATCAAACTGGAAACTTAACACAACGGCAACCCAAGCCTTTCATTTTGGCAAATATATGGGCTTGTAGTGAAGCATCGGAGTGGGCGTTTTACACAGATGTAGAAAGAGGGGAATGAGGACCACAGTAAAAAAGTCAGAAGGCAGCAGATGCAAGGCTTGCATTTTCTCAAATGAGACAATGAGAAAGACACAGTGACTGAAACCTAGTTCAGACAAGTGAGCCTGGGGATCCTAGTTCCCCAGTGCCTGGGGAACTCCTGACTGTGATAGAGGATGCAGAGGTAGAGTAATGGTTGTAGGAACCCAGGGCCAGCAACCCGTCTAAGTTACGGAGGTAGCTAACGGCTGAGATTATATAAAGAAACCTCGGTAACTTCAAAGACATGGAGGTGATTAAGAAATAAAAGGGAGGCCACTTGTGCTTGTTCAGTTACATTTATAGAAATCGAAGGTTGATTAAATGTCAACATTAGCAAAATACTTATGGTAAAAGAAAGTCTAACCAAATGTATAATTTGTAACATTTTTATCAGAGAAGCTGAAATGTACACACACACACACACACACACACACACACGAGTAGGAAAAAGGGAAGAGAAAGCTAGGTAGCAGATGACAGAGAGAAACAGGGAGAGAAAGACACACAAAATAAGCCAGAGACAGGGAAGGGAGCTGGGATGAGGGGCAGAAACAGAGACATGGGATTGAGTATATCAATCTTCTGGGCTCCATAATTAAAAATGTAATTGATTGACTAATAATAGCAACAGTAATAATAAGAGTAGCTCCAGCCAACATTCTATTTCAGAGGAAATTGAGACATGAAGACATTAAATAACTTTGCCGAAGGCACTTAGCAAAAGTGTGATCAACTGAGACTTCTAAGCACCCTGGACTTCAGAGGCGCTGAGCCTGTAGTCTGTGCTGCCAGGCAAGGCGTGGTTAACACTTCTGTGCATAAGGAGGTGACATGGAGACTTCCTCATTTAAACCTGTACTCTCCCACAGCTTGACTTCAGGTCCTCCTCTGGGCTTTCTGGCCTGTTGTCTGCAGATCACTGGAGTCAGGGCACTTGAGTCACAACCACTTGCTGCTTGGCAAACATTGCTTCTGTTAAGTCAGCTGCAGTTGCGGTGGTCTGTTTTCCATTGTGTTACAGAATTCTCAAACCACTTTCTTTAGTTCCACTTCTGATGGCATCTGTACAGTGTCAGAAGGTGAACCCAGGGAGGAGGCACTGTTAGCTTTGGAGAGGTAGGCAGGGAATTGACTTTCCATGATTCAAGTAATAGGGAAAAGTGTCATTGTGTCCAGGAGAAAGAGTATTGCAGTAGAAATAGGTGACTGAAGATTATAGAATTGTTGAGGTTGGTGATAGAAATGATTTACAAAACCAACCACAACATTGTTTTAAGTGACTTTTCACAATTTGTTTACTCTAAATAACCCCATAGCGATTATAAACTATCTTGACTTCTCCAAACATTTACAGCTGAACTCTGTCTCCCATGCTTATCTCCTATATGTCAGAAACTGTGTTGTAGAGATAGTTCCGCGATTTAAAGAAAATACAGAAATGAATAATTGTCAGAAGACAAAATCAAGAATTATAAAGGTTGTGACTGGGATCGCCACAAATAACCCTTAGCACTGACACTGTGAGCTAAGATCCTCATGGTTGCTGTGTGTCATTTCTTAGAATGTAAAGGGAGTGACATCATTGCTACAGTGTGTGCAGGAGGAAGACTTTAGGATCCCGATCAACATTGTTATGTAATGAAGTTCAGAGTGACTTTATTAGATAAAAGTTTTGCTGCTGTTGGACTTGCGGTGACTGCTGACATTTAAGTTGAGGTGACTGCTGGGGTTGGAGTTGAGGTGAGACTGCAGGTGTTGGATTTGAAGTGACTGAGGAAGTTGAACTTGAGGTAAATGCTGGTGTTGGAGTTGAGGTAACTGCCAGTGTTGGGGTTGAAATAACTGCTGAAGTTAGACTTGAGGTGACTTCTGGTGTGGCTCTTGGACTTTAGGTGACTTCTTGCATTGTTCTTGGTCCATTTGGGTTGTTGCCAGGCCCCTGCCATAGATGGACTCCAACCTATCTTGAAGTCTCCAAATTAACTCTCTGGCTTCCCATTCCCTCATTTTGCCTCACCCACACAAAGGAAAAACAAGCTAAAAATTTCAATGACACATCCTTGAGTATTTTCTTGAGACAAGGTCTTGATATTTAGTCTGTCTGGACTGATACTATGTAGCTCAAGGTGGTTTAGAACTCATGGCTATCTTGTTGCACCCAAGTCCCAGATGTTGTGATACATCTCATATATAATCAGCCTTACATAGCCTGGAAGCCTTGCTTTGTATTTAACTTATTATAATCTTTTGGCTACTGCTTCCCCAGTGCTAGGATTATTAAAGATATGTACCACTAAAGCCAGAAAAAAAAAAGGTTTTATTGTACTCATTTATATTAAGGATGCTAGTAGCACAAAAATTGGGTTGATGTTATATTAATCTCATTTTCTTAAAGTTGTAATTAAAAGTATTAACACAGTTATCATTTATATACTTATGATTATGAGATGAGGTTTGCAGAAAAATTTCTCTGAAGGAGTTTCAGGTCTCGGTTTAGGTCTTCCCTGTAGGAGGACCAGCAGTCTCAATTAACCTGGATCCCTGAGATTTCTCAGATACTGAACATCAACCAGGAAGCATACACCAGCTGATATGAGGCCCCCAACACATATAATGTCTGGTCTGGGTTTAGTCAGAGAAGATGCACCTAATCCCCAAGAGGCTGGGGAGGTCCCAGGGAGTTTAGAGATCTGGTGGGGTGGGGGTTGGGGGTGGGGACATCCTTGTGGAGACAGGGCGCTGGGGAGGAGGTATGGGATGTGGAACAGTCAGAGGGTGGACCAGGAAGGGAATAAAATCTGGAGTTTAAAATAAATAAATAATAAATAAATAAACCTTAAAATGCTATGTTAATTTATAATTATTTTACTTGTTCTTTCACCAGGGCTTGGGGAAGGACCTTATATGCTGGCAAATTATGGGCAAAGTGGCCTTGTTCTTGGTGCCAATATGACCAGTAGAAGCGTTTTCTCTTTGCCCAGAAGCAACAATCGTGGTAATTTATTTTTTATTTTTATGATCACTCCGGGCCTTTTCAAAGAGAAGACATCCTGTAAGTATAATTGAAAATGCAAATTTAGTTTTTCAACTTAGAGTTTTTCATTAACTGTTACCCAAGTATTAATTGGAGATTTCATAATGCTACGACATTTTCTAAGTTCCCCCAAGGAATATAAAACAAATTCTCTCGGCGTACAAAATGGCTATTTTACATATAAAATAATTCGCTTATCTATTGGCATTGTTATGTTAGAACTGCAGATGTTTGATGGCGTCTCTTTGGTATTAAGCAACTCACTGATTAAATGTTTATGGTACTAACCACAGAACTTAATTTGAAAATATTTAAAAGACTTCATTGTTAACATTGAAAGGATTTTAATAAGGCAGTTAAAGTGAATATGAAGGATTTGATTTGGTGTCAGATGGGTATGGTTCATACATGTCAGAGTGTAGACGATCATGACAGTGTTGTCCTTAGTGTATCTCCTTTGTCCTGGCCTCACTGTCCTTAGTTCCTTAAACCTGCCTTCATTAACTGGCTTATATCAGCAAATTATATCCCAGGCTTCTATCTGCCTGGCACCTGTTCTTACTGGTGGGTGTGCCCCCTTCTGGCCTGTGAGACACAGCTTCTTCTACAAGCACGAGAAATAAGTGGACATGATAATATATATTATATATATATATATTTGTCCTGGAAAATGAACTCTTTAAGTTCTGGAAATCTGAAGTTTTAATTTATATTAGTTGCAACTGATTTTCTTTGCATGAAAAATTATTTGATTTTATTTGCATCTTTGGCTTCTCAGTCATGATATTTGCAAGTTCTGTTCTGGTTTGGTTTGGTTTGGTTTTGGTTGTTTGAGACAGGGTTTCTCTGTGTAACCCTGGCTGTCCTGGAACACACTCTGTAGCCCAAGCTGGCCTCAAACTCAGAAATCTGCCTGCCTCTGCCTCCGGAGTGCTGGGATTAAAGGCGTGTGCCACCCCTGCCCGGTGATATTTGCCAGTTTTAAGGACAAAATAAACATCCTTAGGAACATTGCATTTGATAGATTTCTTGATTTTATGATTTATAGTAACCATTGTTCTTAAAAGATGCAAATACTGTCTTTTCCAAGAGTGAGTGCAATATTTTAATGGAGTGGTTTATAACATGAGTCTTAGAACTATAAGTCACAATTTCAAAGCAAATTAACAAATTACAATCACACATATCCAATGCTTTGTAAAGTCTGGTTACTCATTAGCCATTTTTGTCATCTTTTGAGAAATATACAGTACTACTGAGTATATAACATTTTCTCAATGTAGCAAAGAGAGTCATTTTTTTCCTAAAGATAACACTGATGTAAAGAACAGTTGTTTTCCTGTTTTCCCGTTCTTTTTCTGTCACATAGTTTGGTAGTTTATAGGTTTCATATATGAAAGCATAACAGCCCATAAATATATATATATATATATATATATATATATATATATATATATGTATTTTTTCCCTTTCCCAAAGGTGCAATAGGTAAATTAAAAATCAGAACTTGCCAAAGTTTGGTTTGTCCAGGGTTCGTTGTTGTCCACTGCATTTAAAGTGGTTTTTTTTTTTTTCTTTAAAATCGTTAAATTCATGATCAACATGCCCGAGGTTGGCATTAATTTTGCATGGCAAGATTTTTGACTCTTTTCACCCCTATGACTGCATATTATAAGGCCCTTGCCTGTGTTTTGCCTTCCTCTGAGGCCCTGAGTCATTAAGACCTTCTGTTTTACAGCATTGGCTCTTGTTTCCTTGGAATCTGCTGAAAGGCCCAACTACTTTCTCTATGTCCACGACAATGACACTCTTAGCTTGAAGCTGTGGCGGGCAAACTCAGAATTTCATCAGAGAGCAACGTTTTTCCACCACCAAGGCCTCTGGATTCCTGGTTACAGTGCATTCGAATTATACAGCAGGAAAGGCTACTTCATCGTTTTTATGGGTTCCAGTGTCAAAGCGTCAAAATACGATGATTCGGAAGAATTCAAGCAGTCAAGTAGCTTTAGCATAGAAGGTGTGCTTCCTGAAGATTATGTCAGATGCTAACATTAGGTATCTGACTCTATGTGCAGGCCATGTGAATGCTAATATTAGGTATCTGAGTCATGTGACCCTAACCTTTTTTCTCTTCAGACTACTTATCAGCTAAACAGAAGGAATAACGCTGATTTTATCTACTATGTTAAATGCATGTCTATAAATGACTTAGAATAACTAATACTTTATAATTATTTCTCCATATATTACTAATAGTACTTATTGGGTTTTTGCATCAGAATCCAGTTACTCAAATTGTCTAGTATTTGTATCTACTTTTTTTTTTCATACGAAGAACTTTAAATGTATCTGGCTCTTAGACCCAAAGAAAACATGTTCATTTCTGTCTTCTGAATTCGAGAGTGACTAGATTGATTGGCCTCTGGGAAGTTTCTTTAGTTTAAGAGCCGCTCGATCTGATTTCTAAGGAAGAGCCTTTGTGGTCTACACTGAGGAGAGCTACACAGCAGGAAGCAATCCTCTTTTTGTACGGCTGAGGTCCTGCTCTGTTTTCAAAACGAAGCAGCTTGGTTTCTCTCTGAAGTCTCCCAAACACTTCTCTGTTTTCATTGATCCCCTGAGGAAGATCAATACTGCTAATCACTTGCCTTCTCTACTGTGCATGGGCTTCTGAAAAGCTCTTGAATGGGTGGATTTCAGAAAACCCAAATCGCGCTTTAGAAGTATTCTATAGCATAAATCCCTGGGTTCAAAGGTTTTAAGGCTGGCAGACGTTTTGTATAAATGCAACTGATAGTGTTGATAGTCCTAGCAAGGGGCTCAAAGCAGGGCTCCGGGAGTCCCGATGGTTTCTGCTCTGTGTTGTCCAATGAGACAGAAGGGGTCAGGACAAGGAGCTTTTAACATTTTCCTATAGGTGTTGGGAATCCACAGATGCTTAGGACTTATAGTGAGCTTACCCCCAGGTCCCCTGCTCAGGATATCGGGTCAGAGTAGGTAGTGTCTTATCTTTACATACACCAGATGCCCTTCAGCAGAGAGAACGCACTCTAGGTCCCACTGACGTCTCTAAGCTCAGACTTCTCAGGATACCCTGGCTTAGGGAGTGAGGCCCAGGTTATTCTCAACAGATTTCCTTCGTATTTGCATAGCACATTCCTATGGCATTCTGCAGTGTAAGAAGCCCAAGTGGGGCTCTAAAAGTTGGACATAGCCAAGGCCATCTGGGAACATTTCTTCTTCCTCTAGGTTCCTGAAGGGAGAAGGGGCACGGGGAAACATAGTGACATGCTTGTATAACATTCTGTAGAGTGCTGTGATTATTTTAATTGATTTTATATAAAGTTGATCTTTTTTTTTAATTAGGTATTTTCCTCAATTACATTTCCAATGCTATCCAAAAAGTCCCCAATACACCCCCCCCCAGTCCCCCACCCACCCACCCCCACCCCTTGGCCCTGGCATTCCCCTGTACTGGGGCATATAAAGTTGGCAAGTCCAATGGGCCTCTCTTTCCAGTGATGGCCGACTAGGCCATCTTTCGATACAAATGCAGCTAGAGACAAGAGCTCTGGGGCACTGGTTAGTTCATAATAATGATCCACCTATGGGGTTGCAGTTCCCTTTAGCTCCTTGGGTACTTTCTCTAGCTCCTCCATTGGGAGCCCTGTGATCCATCCAATAGCGGACTGTGAGCATCCACTTCTGTGTTTGCTAGGCCCCGGCATTGTCTCACAAGAGACAGCTATATCTGGGTCCTTTCAGCAAAATCTTGCTAGTTGATCTTAATACGCTTCCATTTCCCCTTTAATCTAGATGTCTGCTCTACTAGAGTCAGATCTAGCAATCCCACTCATGGTACTGTGAAGGATGGTCAGTGGCATCAAATGAGATACTGAGCACTAGAGGTTTCATCCACTGGGAGACTCGAGTGGTCTCTTCTGGTCTTAAAGCCAGTCTTCTTTTAGGATCCATGAAGCAGGGACTCCAGCCGAGCTCTGCATACACAAGCAATCTTTCTGAAACAGCCCATTTCCTTGTCACACTTTAGAATTAAAGTCTTCATGGGAGAAGATTCAAGATAGAGGTTTAAATGAGCTGTTATGTCTTGTGGTAAATCTCTCCATTCCAAATATGGCCCGGCAATGAAAACATAACTCAGTTAATATGAATACATGCTGTGTGCCCTGATTGGGCAGATCTACCACTACACTACCATCTTCCCCATCTATGAGACCCCTTAGAACTTGTGGTTTCTCCAGGTCATGTGCTTCGGTTCTGCTTTCCTTCTTCCTCCTCCTCTGTGTCCTCTCCCTCTTCCATTTTCTCCTTCGTCTCTTTCCCACCTTCCCTTTTATCTGCCCAATCATCAGCTCTCCTTTATTTTGCAAATTAAGGTGGCAAGCAGGTTTACTGGAAATCACCTGAGTGCTGACTCATTCTTTGTTTGAAGCCTCTCTCAGGAGAACCGAATTAAATCAAATATAATTAGCCCCAGGGCTATCCACAACAGTTATGGTCGGATAAATCAGAGCTGTTCCAGAAAGACTTCTCCATGATGTGGGAAAGAAAATATATTGCCAGCATTTGTAGGAGAAAAGTCTTTAAGCAAAGGATCTTCTAGAATTACAGACATTTAGCTTTCAATCACTCTGATTTATACTTTTGCATTCAAGCAATACTTACCATGTCTCCATGTCCAAGACAATGTGCTAGGTTTTGTGGGAAGGAAAAGGATGAAATATTTTTCATTTTAAGAATTTTTCTCTTGAGATGTGTTACTATTCCATTTTCCTTATCGATTGGGGGCTGGCAAGATGCTTGGATATTATTATGAAGACACATTTCATTTTAGATTACCGCTAATGCATCTTCAGCACAGTTGTGCAAGGATAAAGCAGAATAAAATAATGTTGTTAAAAAGGAAAGTTCTCAACTCCTGTGATGGGAAAACCAGCCAGAGTGTCACTAAACGTAAGAGACAGGAAAGCATTAAAATCTTTGGTGGGTAGCTATGCATTTAATCATTCACCATGAGCAGCAGGTCTTCTGGTCCCCACGGAATTGTTACACTTTTACCCGGCAGCCTTACTGGTTATAAAATACTACAGTGAAAGAGGAGCCAAATATCACAGGAGTTCATATTGAAAGTTATTAATTTTCAAAATATGTGCCTCAATGTGCATAGTGCATAACCCCAATTTCATCTTGTCGTCTCAGAAATCCAGGCAGTGGTCCCTTACAGGAGGATGTGTGAGTGGAGATACGAACCCTGTGCTACTCCGTGTTTTAAAACATGCAGTGATCCAGAGGCCTTAGCCTGTACATTCCTTCCACCGTAAGTAACAGCAGCCATAAGGTCACATAGTCCAGTAGCAACAAATTCTGTCCCCGGGTGATTTTGTATTGGTTGAAAAGTAGAAAAACAAATCCAAAATCTGTTTGTTCCACATGCTAACCTATGGGTTGATTGAATTTTGACCTCAAATAGGTATTGGAGATCTATATAGTATGTGAGTAGTTCTGCTTGCAGCTGAATCATGTTATGAAAAGAATCGACAAATGCCCAACCTCATGTCGCCTACACATGGGCTGAAGCAGAAAATAACTACAAGTGTACCTATAAAATATGTTGTGTAGTTAGATAGTTCTGTGTGTTATAGAGAAAATAATGGTAGGAGGAAGGGGAGGATGAGAAGGAGGAAGAAATGGAGGATGGAGAGAGAGAGAGAAAGAGAGAGAGAGAAAGGGAGGGAGGAAGGGAGAGAGAGAAAGGGAGGGAGGGAGGGAGGGAGAGAGAGACAGAGAGAGACAGAGAGAGACAGAGAGAGACAGAGAGAGAGAGAGAGAGAGAGAGTCAGTCTACTAGTAGGGTAAGAGGATACCTGGAAGTTGTGATTTTCTCAGGTATCTGAAGGAAACCAGGCAACTGGCCTTGTGGATCTTTGAAGAAGAAACTTTTGATCTGAGAAATAGAAATATGCAAAGGTCCTGTGGTAGGAACATATTTGGTATATTTGAAGCTCAACAAACAACGTTGTTTAAATAAGATGAAAGTGAATAGACATGAAAGAAGTTGGGAGCTGAGACCAGAGAACCATGTGGCTGACAAGTCTGTTGTAAGGACTTGCCCATTTACTGTGAGACAGATAACATTGACATACTTTATGCAAAGAAATAGCAAAATCTATGAGGGTCTCCATGGATGTTTAACTGTTGGTGGTGGAACAGGGCGGAATTTGCCAGTTGTGGAGCTCAGAAGGGATTTGGCTGATCTGGGAATCTTCGGAGGCCATGTGATCAGATTCTGGGGATGTTTCAAACTTGTGTGCTGATAGAGTTAGAATGAATGGCAGGGGAGAGGACCTGGGCACTCCAGGGTGGCCCCAGCCTTGAGGGATTGGAGCCGGATGAACTCTTTCAGAGTATTCCTTGCAAGTGTAGTTCTTACCCCAAAGTGGCGAGAGATACTTTATTCTCCATTCAAGTATGAGCATCCAAGCCTTCAGAGCATGGATTCCAGTTTCCCCAAATACCATGTTCCAAGGTGGAAAGGGTTTCCAAGATGTTCTTATACTAAAGAATGAAAGAAAGATATAAATGAAGGTCTTTTTCAAATATACTAGTGGGAATTTGAGGTCGGCAGATGACAGCAAAGTGGGAAATATTTGCTATGGGCTTTGGATGCATCTGAGTTTTTGGGTCAGTGAGAGCTAGTATGTTCTGTTATACTAGCAATCTCCCCAAAGATGTTATTTGATTTGTAAGATTGTTAGGTCAGATGAGCAGTGGGGAACAATGTTGGGTGTTAACGGAGACCAAAGACAGCCTAAGAAATCTCAGCTCCAGATCTGCAACCTTCCAGGCCCCCTCTGTCTGGCAGTTCTAACCCACCATTTCCCAGCCTTGTGGAACTTTTAACACATGGGTGGGTGGCTTTCTCTGGGAGCTTCAGTTCACAGAGGTGAACACTGGACAATTATCAGAAAGTTCAAATCACTTAACTTCATGGAACGCTGTATTGACCTTTGATGGGATAAGGAAAAGCTGTTTACTTCCTAGGATATTAAGCTGAAGACTAAGAATCCCTCATAGAGGTTGGTACCCTGGATGTGAGGAAGAGGCAGGATGGAAGCAGGAAGTGTAAGAAGCTTTTATAAGCAAAGATTTTGCTGTGAAGGAGGAACCGGAAATGGACTCACAGTGGGAGGGATTATTTTGAAGTCATTTTATATTAAAGACCTAGGCGCTTCTTCTCAGAATGATCATTACTCTCTTGGTATCGTGAAATGCCCTTGGTGTGTGAATAATTGAGAAATGGGCTATCTTAGGAGCGCGCAGTCATTTTTAAAGGATACAGTCTGTCAACAGCACATTAAGGTGGCATTCCCTAGGGCTGTGGAATGGCTAATAGCATTACTCCCTTATCTAGAGCAGGGCTGCTGAAACTCAGAGGTCACTCAGCTCTAGCTAAGCCTCACGATCTGAGGGAAAAGAGTTTGACTCTCTGTGCCCTGTGTACCTAGTGCTGGGAGTGTAGAGGAAGGAAAGGAAATTCTACTTGCTTTCTTTACCTGTGCATGTGTGCATGTGTGCATGTGTGCATGTGTGCATGCCTGTCTGTGTGCACATGTAATTGTTTACTACATTTGGGCTTATTCACAGTCACAAATATGTCTCATCATGACCCTTCTGGTAGCTATAAGGAGGTGAGGATGCTGCATGATCACATGGTAACAATGATCCCAGGGGAGCTGGGGAGGAAGTAAGCCCTTATTACTTATTATTGATGCTATTACTAATATGCTTATTATTACACTTATTAACAGTGTCTGAGGTGACTAACACTGACTCCCTAGTGCCCCTAGTATATTGTCTTTAAGTTCTTACCATTGTAGGAAGGATTGGTGGTGGTGGTGGGTCGCTTAAAGATGTTGGAAGAAATTTATATATGCCAAGATCTTTCTTATTTCTGCTCAACCTTTCTTTCTCTCTTATCCTATATGCTGAAGTTTCTAGGCTGACTCTTGATTGTGCCCATGGTCCAAGGGGACTCATGCACCAAGCTGGGCTTCAATGTGACCCTGCACTCCTTCTTTCAATTGCCCAAATGAACCATCAATCACTCTTGTTGCTGATGCCAAGCAACTGTTAGAAAACAAGGTGCTCCATGAAAATGAGTGCTGTTTGTGAGAAAATGTGTCAAGTGGTGTATTGTGGGGCACATATGTAAATTCCTATTATCTTTCTTTTATAATAGCTTTTTTACACTGAGGGATTCTATCCTTTGGAAGTTGGGCATAATATTAGCTGCATAGCAAAGACAACAGGATTCTGCCATGTGTGACTATAAAGTTACAGATAAGGGAGAAAATAATGGCTTTCGGAAAATGGCTCAAGAGAATAGGTATGAATTTTGTCCTTTACAAAGAAACTGAAAAAAATAATTGAGTAATACACGTACACACACACACACACACACACATGGATTACTGCATTCAACTGTAACCCACTGTCTGTAGTTTGTCAACTCTCTTATAACTTTAACTTCTCTCTGCTGCCTGATAAAATTTAAAATAGGATTATATAATTGGTTAAAGGTTTATTACTCAAGTCCATTGTACAAAACAAGCAGCCAATCACGTAGAAACCAACTATTCATATTTTAAAGGGATCATTTGTAAACGTGGTATCTAAGGCTTTGCTAACCATCCCTCACTAAGCCTGTTCAGTTGGGGGGAGGCGTTTGCTTCGCCAACACTGCCCTCTGCTGCTGCTGACCTGTAATTCAAGTTAGCGTTTATCTGGAATAGAAACACTGAGCGTCTCTGTCCAGATAATTAACAGATGAAGCAATAGGAAGTGTTTTTGAAAAACCTTAAAAATACTATTACAGCCTGCTAGTGTACTTGAGAGACAGATAACCAGCCTCTGCATACAAGGATCCTCATAAATTCTCTGTGGCATGTTAGAATCTAATAACTAGACTTGGCTGCCCAGGGAAGATTACATTTTTTCCCCAATAAGGATACATTGGACACTAGCTTCCACAGGATGGCAGGGAAATAGGATCTTAGTCATACTTTGGCTTTCTTCCTGGGGAAGAATAGTAGCCTACACCCTGTCTTCTGGATTGTGTACACAGTTCTCAAGCCAATGGCATCTTGAAACTTCTGAGACTTACTTCTTTCTGTACCTCATATGAGGAATGGGGTTCTTTATTCAAACTACCCTTGCTAGGTCTTGAACCTGGAACTATAAACACATCCGCCTGTATCACTGCAACGAATTTTGGTACAAACTCTAAAGTTCCCGAGAACTTCTGCCTCCGCCATGATTGCTCCCTGCTTATATGAAAAGATCCTCGTCGATGCACCTCTCCTGCTTTTCCATTGAGATCTCAAGTCTCTTTTCAGGAAGCTTAGGACTGAATAACAGGCAGGGAAAGCTACTGCTGATCTTGTTTTGTTCTACAGACCTCTTCAGGGCAATAACAATCAAATATAGCGATCCACTCAGACGTCAAGCACACAGAAAGTGAAAGTGTGGGCTGAGTAGATGGCTCTATCCTTAAGAGCACTTGTTCTCACAGAAGACTTGAGTTATGTTCCCAGTATTCGCAACAGACATCTCACAACTGCCTGTAACACCATCTCCAGGGAATTTGACACCCTCTTCTGGATTCATACACACACACACACACACATTTATAATTAAAGAAGTAAAAGTAAATAATACACTGTAACAAAATAACCCGACCAATCAAACAAACAAGCAAAAAACCTAAAACTTCCACAGATTGTTCCTCTACGTTTCTATCCATTTCTAAGAACATGAGTTTAGTGTGTCCCAGACATAAGCATGCACTTTAGACATTCTGTATTCAAATTCTACCTCCATAACCTTCCCCATAGTGATCTGTATGAGCCCCTGGTTTGCAGTTTTATAAATTTCATAGCTATCATGCAGTAGTGGCAAATGGAGTTCTCCTAAGTGCCTGATGACGAAGATGGAGAAAGTTTAGGCATACCAAACCTCAGCTACAAATATTTAATGTAGATCTTTCTATTTACACTTACTTCATTTATTTTTTCCACTAAAAGGGTTGAAGGATGCTTGCCATATTGCCCCAAGAATATGATCCTGGATGAGGTGACTCTTAAATGTGTTCACCCGGAAGACTGTAAGTATGGACCTTGCTTAATTTACTGTTAAAAATAAAAAGCATAGATAATTTTTCCCTGAGGCAAATGGTTACAATTAGAAGTCTGAGACAGAGAATAAGAACTCATTTCAATCTCCAGTCCATGGAGCTAAAACAAACAAACAAAAAAACCCAACAACAACAAAAAAAGTCAACCAACCAACCAACCAACCAACCAGACAAAATAACTTCCCAATTATTTTCTAAAACATTTATGTCTTGCTTCTCATATCCCTCTTTTATGTTTTCTTTCCTAAAATATTTTCTTAGAAGGTAAAGAGCTGTTTGTAAATTAGGTGGGTCTTCTTTTATGGAAATATAGATCAATGCAGGCATCTCTATTTATTTGTAGGCATACCACTGTTTCCAACAGAACCAGCATTGCCACCAGGTAAGCTGTCATATCCAGGGATTTGGGCAGTTGCAACAATTTATCCCAGCTGCTAGTACATGGATTATCAAATTGATAAAAATCCCAGAAGTGGCTTTTTTTTTTAAAGGGCTGTGTGTATGTGTGTGTTCTGTAGTTGTTTCACTTCTTTATCCATTTCAGTTAGTGTATGCTACAAAGTTTCTTCAAAATCCATGGTAATTGAGTTATGAAGTTGGCTTTCAGGATACACAAACACACACACACACACACAAACACACACACACACACACACACACACACACACACACATACACACACATATATATATATCTAAGTTTTCTCTGGATCCTAACTATAAAACTTTCTCTAGGAAATTATTTTATAAATTCACTCGTCGAGTCTTGCCAAGCTTAATATTGTCCTCCTGGGGTTGTGATTTACAAAAGTTTAGTTTCAGATACTTAGATTCGGCAAACCTCAGTTTGAATCCTGTGGTTTTTTTCTTTCCTGGCCCCTGGGGGTAGTGTGAATGTTAGATAGCGTATAGCTTTGATCTTAATATAAGCAACAGTTGTCAAGTATTTTAAAACATAACCTTCCATGAATGTAGCTTTTGGCTAACTATGGGTCAAAAATAGTTGGAAAATATTCATATAGGCTAATGACGTATAAAATGTTCCTTATGTCATCCCCTAAAATACATGATAAATTATTGTTTATACAGTTTTTACATTATACAAGGCACACATCATTTAAGAGATGAGATGATTTAAGTATAAGGAAGGACACATAGGTTATATGCAAAATCACATTATCTGATCTTAGGGACTTGAGTATGCACAGATTATGGTGTGTGTGGTGGGTCTGAAACTGACCACCCAAGAGCACTTAGGGATGACCACATTATAATGCACTATATTAGAATGATATAGGACCTATATAGAACTGTATAGGAACAATGCACCCAAGGCTATAATGATTATTTTGGAGGTAAAGCCTCAAAAAGGTTATCAATAGCCAGGAGGTTTAAGTTAGAAGAAGAAAAAAATATGCTGTAGCTTGAAAGATCAGCACATGCGAAGGTTTGGAAGTAAGAGATAACAAGTAGTGTGGAAGCGATTTCATTCAAGAACATGTAAGTTTGAATATTCAGAAATTAGTCAAGAGATGATCTGAGATAAAAGGTCTGTGCCAAAAGGAATTGGATTTTCTTTTTTGAAGGCAATCACTGAAGGGTTCTAAGTCATCTGTGATATTTCTCAGACTAGAGATTCATTATAATGATCATCAACATCGCCATCCTTATGAGCTAATGTTTATTGCAAGCTGATTATATGATAGCCCCTGGGTAAGCACTCAATATGCACTTAATGCTTGTGGAGATGAGGAATTGATCTATCGTTGTAAATATTTATGTTGGGAAGGGCCAGAAATCTCTTCACTGAACCCATGGATGAATAAGTCTGTGAAGTAAGACTGCATATTCTGTCATCAAGGAAATAGACTGATATTTCTTAATATCAGCATTTACTTTGACATTACAAATCAATATTCAACATACAGCACAAATGTCTAACCTACTTAACCACAACAATTCACATGTAGAATATATGCTTTATATCTCATAAATGAGAACAGAAATAAAGCAATATCTCTATCTATCTATCTATCTATCTATCTATCTATCTATCTATCTATCTATCCATACATCTATGGTGTTCATTAAGTAATAAATCCTATCAAACTTAAAGAATGTTAAGATTAACATAAAAATCAACTGTCTTTCTCTACACAAGCAATGCAAAATCTGAAGAGAAATGAAGAATTAACATTAACAGTCACATCAAAAATTAATGCGGTTCATGCATTTAATCCTAGCACCCAGGAGCAGGCAGACTTCTGTAAATCCAAGGCCAAACTGGTTTACATAGTGAATTCCAGGCCTACCAGGGATACATAGTTAAACAAGGGCTAAAACAACATTAATGAACAACATAAAATACTTACAAATACATTTAATAAAATAGCCATGGGCTGAAATATGGTTATAATAAAATCTGCAAAACATTACTAATGGAGTTAGGTAGAAGAACACGAACAGGAAGCCATTATGCATTCACAGAACAGAAGCATTAATGTGGTTGCAATAGCAACATTCTTAAAATTTGTCTATTTGACAAAGAAATTCACAAAGTGACTCTAAAGTATAGAATAAAATATTCTATTCTGGTATAGCCAAAAATATTGAAAAAAAAAAGAATATGTGGAGAGCCACCTATCTCAATCTGAAATGTCCTATGATTGCCACGAGAAGAATGCTGGTGACTCTGTGACGATTCTGGGTACTACTGTGTCTTTTGGTATGAAGATCACAAAAACCTCCTAGTCGCTAGACTCACTTGTGCTTTTGTGCTATGACAGGATGAGAATTTTACATCATTTTACTTGGAAAATGACACTTAAGACTCTATTAAACATTATTCTCTGCATGAGGAAACATCTAGATGTATAACATGAACATTGTTCATGCGATCAGTGAGTGAGATTTTTGACATTTATTTTAACTGTTCTTCAAGTTAGAGATTATAAAATAGAACACAGATCAGGATTAGTTTCAGAATTAACTAAAATTGTATAGAAGTTATCTTGTAGATTATGGTAGACTAAAATAGCTCTTCAAAAAAAAATGTATGTCTTCAGCTTCCTATTGGTCTCTGAGTGATGTTTCAAGTCAAAAGGACTTGGCTGATATAAAGTTATTGATTGACTTGTGACTGTACCTTGAACTTGGAGTCTTGACCTGATTCATCCATGTAGGTTTAATATAGTCATGAAGTTTTGATAAGCATAAGGGCACCTTAGTTAGCTTTTATTGCTGTGAAGAGATACCATGTCCAAGGCCAATCTTAAAACAGACAACCTTTAATTGAGGCTGGCATACAGTTTCAGAGGTTCAGTCCATTATCATCATGGTGGGAACTATAGTAGTGTTTAGGCAGACATGGTGCTGGAGAAGGAGATGAGAGTTCTATGCCTTGATCCAATAGCAGGCAGAAGGAGACTATCTCTTCCACACTGGGTGGAGCTTGAGCATAGGAGCTCAAAGCCTAACCCCAGAATGACACACTTCTAACAAGGACGCACCTATTCCAACAAGGACACACCTTCTAATAATGTCACTCTCTGTGGGCTAAGCATATTTAAACTGCAAGGGCAAAGGGTCAGTGCTGACATGAAGAAAATAATGTGACAGCTGAAAAGAGAGAGAGAGGAGGGGGTGGCATTTATGTTACTGTTTTAATGGGGGGGGGGAGAGGAACATGAGCCAAGGAATTCAGGCAATCCCCAGAAGCTGGAAGAACCAAGGAAACACTCTTCCCTAGGGCTTACAGAACACAGCTGCACCATTGCATTGATTTTAGTATTCTGGTTTCTAGAGCTGCAATATAATAAATGGGTGGTGTTTTAAGCTACTGAAATTTGTGATCATTTGTAACTGCCATGAGAAACTCTTTCAGTAAAAGACAAAATGCAGTTCTAGCTAGGGAAGATTCTAGTAACTTCCTTTGGTTCTTTTGTAGTTCTTCTGAGCAACTATTGCAGAAGTTCTTGTTGTACTGATAGAGAACAGCAGAAAGTGCCTTGTAGATAATCCTCATTAACAAGGTCTTCTCCCTTCTGTGTGTTGCTTCTCCATCCCTCAAACTGGCTCGCCACATGGTCCAAAGCATTGTCTATTCTCTGCCTGAGCCCAGGCTGGAGACTGACAAGGGAAAGTGCCAGATTCTCAATTTAATGTTGAAGCCCGGTGCAGTTTGTTATTCCTGAGGGGTAGTTGGTGATTCCCTTGATATTTTTTACATGTTTAGACAATTGTGCTACATCATTTAATCAATTAGGCTGTTTATAGAAGCTTCCTCAAATGCTAGTGTTCTAGAATCACAAATCCAGATTTAGAATCTTCTCATATTACTTACTAGGTGTGTCTATGGCTTAATTTCAGTTTCTGTAAAATTACAAAGCTATTTTATTATTTTATCTGCTCCCTTGAGACTTGGGAAGAACAAAGGGAATAATCTATGTAAAATTTCTTAGCTTCCTTTTAGTCACACATAGTATCCGTTCATGGTGGCCCCCATTCCACTAACAAGGATGTGTTTTCATTTCTTATGAATGCAGACATTACCCCATCAGACATGACACCGACCCCAGGTTTGGAATGTGAGGTATGGCTGTGTGTCTTTCGTCTGTTCATTGTTTCTTATAGCACTTCCAGATGGCCAAGTATTTTCACTATATGAACACAAACTTCCTCTGGTACAGTGTCCAGGTATTTTCTAAAAAAGAAGTCGAATATACATTATAGTTTTGTAACTGTGATTTCAGTGCACGTGTGTGTATGTGTGTGTGTGAGTGTGTGTGTGTGTTTAGCTGTGCATGCATGCCTGCATGCATATGTCATGGCCCAGCTCCAGGACTACAAGTGTCTTCCTCCTTGCCGAGCTATTTGGCATGAATTCTAGGGCCTGAGCTCAGATTTTTCTTTCTTTCCTTTTTTCCTTTTTAAAGATTTATTTATTATATGTAAGTTCACTGCAGCTGTCTTCAGAAACCGCAGAAGATCCCATTACAGATAGTTGTGAGCCACCATGTGGTTGCTGGGATTTGAACTCAGGACCTTTGGGAGAGCAGTCAGTGCTCCTAACTGCTGAGCCATCTCTCCAGCCCTGAGCTCAGGTTTTATGCTTGAAAAGCAAACACTTTCCTGATTGATACATCTCTATAGTCCCCTTATCTCAGCCGATTCTTACTAATTAATTTTTGGTTGAAATAAGAAAAACAAAGAAACAGGTATGTAAAACCTTAAGAATGATTTTTTTAATAAAGAATTGTCCTATTCTAGTTTGTTTGCTTTTATTATTATTATTATTATTATTATTGAAGATGCCTATTTGTTTTCTAAAGAGGAAAAGAAAGGATATGAATTTGAGTGGGAGGAAAAGTAGGAATGATCTCAGAGGAGTTGGGGGAGAAGAAACTATACAGTAGAATACATTGCATGAAAAAAGTTTTCAATAAAAAAAAAGAAAAAGGAAATTATCTTGTGGGACTTCTCCATAAACAAGTGACTCATAAAAATATTTGTTGTATAGATATTATATGTGAGTCTCTATGCAAAATACTGATATACCATCACCAAAAAAAGTGAAACCATTGACCCATAGAACTACTATTTCTCAGGTGAGGTGAGAAGGCAGTGCCTTACTTCTCAGATGCTCCACATTCCCATTAATTACTTATTCAACCTGTGCCTGTCAAGCACCACATTGGGCCAGGCATAGTGTTCAGGTGCCATCCACAGAAACAAAAAGATCCTGAGGTTAAACCATGTCTAGCATAATGATAGAGCTAAGGCATGACTAGGTGAGCAGTGAGCAAGAAAAGAACAAAGAGGAAGTAAAGCTATTATTAGCTAAGAAGATTCTTATAAAGTCTGTGGTTTTCTTCAAGTGACAGAGGAAGACACTGTAGGTTTGTAAGCATAAAAAAATCATATCTCCCAAATTGTTTCAGAATCAGTTTGGTGATATCTTATCTGTAGGGTATAAAGGACTATAAAAGGCAACAGAACCAGCTAGTATCCTAGGCCCAAGCAGATGGTGGCCTAGACAGGGAGTGGTGATGGAGATATTGGCAAATGATGGAACACTGGATCTCTTTGAAAGGCAGAGGTTTCACACTTTGGGAAGAATTAGTCATGAGATGTGAATAATAGAATCATCAAGAGTTTTAAGACTTTTGCATTGAACAACTGAAGGGATGGAGTTAATGGAGGAGTGTGATCAAAGGGAAGATCTGAGGCCATCGCAAGTATAAATTCAGCCACCTCAGAGGTTCCCAAAGTCAGCCCTGTGACATATGTCTGCAATCATAGAATGTGGGATACAGAGGCAAGAGGATCAAGTGCTAAAGGCCAGCCTCACCTGTCTACATACTGAGTTCAAGGGATGCCTGGGTTACTTTCAAGCCTTCATCAAAAAAATAAAAATTAAAATTAAAAAAAGAAAAAAGAAAGAAATAATAAAAATTATGATCCTTCATAGATATTAAACAACTGTGGAGATATATACAGTGTATACATACAGTGTGTCTGTACCTCTGTGTTAGTGTGTGTGTGTGTGTGTGTGTGTGTGTGTGTTTGTGGGTGTGATGTATGGAAGTCAGAAAACAGTTTAAGCGAGTCAATTTTTTCCTGTGATGTTGAACTCAAAGCCATCAGCTAGCAGTGGACATTTATTTGCTGAAATTTGCTTATAAAATGATATACAAAATTTCTAAGAAAAGACTGTTGTTTAAAGGATCTCACCAATTTTAAAGCAAATCCTAGGTATACATTGATTATTGTAGAGATGCTTCAACAAAAGTTGGAGCACATTTTTAATCACCTTTGAAAAGGTGTTTGTTTATGAAATGTATACTTAGGAGAACATTGTGATTGCAAAAATTAAAGCTCAAAGGAAAGCATTTTGGATCTTGGAACGTAACTAATTTTGCCCTTTTATTGACAGCCTCAACAATTTGATCCTGTTTATAACTGTAGCCAATATATCTGCCTTAACATGGAGTGGACCTTCTACAACTGGTCTCTGAATTGCCCGAAGGACTTGGAAATGCCAGACTGTGGGTTCCGAGGCTGGCCTGTTCAAGTGAACACTGATATATGCTGTCCTGAGTGGGAATGCCCCTGTAAGTCTGCCTTTCTCCTATGCTGGACAATGACTGAATCAGAGAAGAGTGCTGAGGTTTTTGTTTTGTTTTGTTTGAGCTTATGTTACCAGACCAAGCTATCGCTTTTGACATTTCTTCATCTGATCTGTGATTCAGTTCTTACTTTATGACTTTTTGAGTTGCTTTTGCCAAACCCAAACCTAAGGGGTGTGTGTATGTGTGTGTCTTGTGTGTGTGTGTCTTGTGTGTGTACTTTTTTCCTCACGCCCAAAGTATAATTTAATGAGGCATTCTTTAATATATTTTCTAATTTAGAATTGAGAGCCTTGTAAACATTCAAAATCTTGAAATCATATTGACAGAACCTTGTATGAATAGAATAAATAGATCCTGTGACTGGCTGGGAATATGCTTCCTGCCTATAACAGGTATTAGCATCTCATGGAGGACTTGATATAGCAGAGTGCTAGATCCTATCTCCATACTTTCTGGCTCTCAGAGTAGGTCTGGGTAATTCATATTTTAAAACATGTATTTTTAAAGTAATTTTACACATATCTATATAATATTCCTTAATTAAAAGCCCCTCTCATCATCCTCTTTTATCTTCTTCTCCACACAGAGCTGTAGGTTACAGGCAAGAGGAAGTCATATTTCTTAGTAGTGTGGCCACTTGTACATTATCCCCACCCAAGGAAATAATCCCTATGGATGCTTACACAGCAAACCCCGATTAAAAGCAATAGGGCACATACACACTTGTGCACAGATGCGTGCACGTAGCACACACACACAAACAATACAATAAACCATCAAAAATGTTACATAAGAGTAGGAGAGGAGTTGGGAAGAAGGTACATTTTGAAGAGAAAAAATAGTTTAAAACTTCAAATAATAATTTAACAGCCTCTCTTGTGCACTGTTTTGTTTTAGGTCGGTGCTCCATGTTGTCAGAGTTGAGCATCATTACATTTGATGGGAACAGTGCAGCACTATCTAGCATGGCTTCTTACATTTTAGTAAGAATCCCCGGGGAAATTGTAGTTGTTCACATTGACAAATGTTCCATGAATCAGGTAGGTTGTAATCCATCTAATTGTCACTTCTTCCTAAATCTGTAGCTCATGTACATTGTGACATCTGGGATTCCCAGTATTGTTCTCTGAATATTGAAGCCAAGGAGTTTTTCATGTAAAAGTATGATAATAGATTTATAATATAACTCTGATGATTTTGAAGGACAATTAATATATTTACTTTAAATTTTTTTCTTTACATTTCATTCCCTCAGAATGGACATGCCCTTAAAAGACCAGTGAGTATTTGCAAATAATTTAGTAAGTTAATTTTGCTTATCACTACAATTCTTTAGCATCATAAAGTTTTTATTTGTTTCTAAATGAAGGCTTCTTTTGGACGAATCTCAGGACTTTGCTTTAAGCAGCTAAATGTGACAACATCTATACATAAAATACTTATCAACAGAGTGGTAAGAAAGGTAAGAAAATACAATAAAAATCTCACATAGAATTAAAATAGGAAATCATGCAAAACAATCATTTCCATAGAGTAAGGGATTCCGTACTTATTGTTCATATGGATAAATTCTCCTTTCATGGAAAATTAGAAGATGTGTTTCATAGTTTGATATTTTTCCCTACATTTATATGATGTCATTTCTAATATTTATCCTCCACAAGACTATAGCAGGGCCACGTTAAATCTGCCAACACTCTCAGATGACATGTGCGTCACCAAGTCTCTTCTTCCAGAGTTCATGTTTCAAGTCAGATGAAGAGAAAGGATGTAAAGGGGATGGACAACTGCAGGAACCAGTAGTAGCAAAGAACCTGCCATGGAAGAACACAAGAGAAGGGCAGGCTAACTGGCTGGTTTGGAAATATTGACACCCCCACTAAAGCAGAAAGATACCATACTTATATCTATTGCAATAACCAAAACGTGTGCCACAACACTGTAAAATGCTCGAAAGGAATTGAGTGGCTTTATAGGAAGATTTCTAATCCAAAGGAATCTGTTTAACCCTGTGAAGCTGAGTTCTTGGTCGGATATATCATTCAGATCTGAATGAGTCATTCAAAAGAATAAGAGAAAATGTACATAGTTTTTGCTTCACAAGAACCGCATATTAGCTTGCTTTCTAGACACGATCTAGACTCGATCACCACAGTTCCATAGATTCTGGGATGTACTTAGTATTAATGTAAAATAAGATAGGGTTTAACTAAGTAAAACCTAAAATATGCAAATATGACAATTTTTACATGATGGAATTTGCATAGTTTAATTTTTATTGACATTGATAGAATATATAATAAATAACTTCATATAGTCAGTGCTATTATTACAAGCATTTGAATGGAAATGATGACTTTTTTTGCCCCATTTGAGCTTATTTGTGGCCAATTACTGGTCATTTGTTCAACAAATAACCAGTTATAAAAATTATTCTTAGAGTGGATAAAGGAGTTATAACACTGATTCTGATCTCAATTAACATCCAGTTATGTAGGTTGTGTATGCATGTCTAGTGGTTGTAAAGTAGGAGGTATAGGGATACAATTATGAGTAGTATACAGAGAAAGGCAGAAGGGAAATGACACAGAGAGGGCCCAACAGGCTGTGTGGAGAAGGTGACTCCTGAAGTCTTAAAGAGTGGGAGTAGAGGAGGCCACAGGAGCAGGATACAAAGATGAGGAACCAGGAGATTAGTGAGCTGAAACGTTACCAAAACTGCTGTCACTTACAGCTCACATCACTATAATAACCTGAAACCACTGTTTTTAAAAGTATCTTCTTGGCCTGCCTACATTAATATTATCAAGTACACATGCTGAAGATTAAGTCCAGAATATATACAAAACAAGGAAGTAGAATCACTGATATTCTTAACCTTTAAGTTTGATGGATGATTCTCTTAGACATCACTACTCTTCCATCTTGATTTTGAAGAAAAGGAATCTCTAGCTTAAATTAGTATATAATTGAATCAGCATAAAATTGAAGAGATCAGAGGAAAGCAAACCTAGGAAATGAAATTACTTTCCAATAAAAATAAAATACAAAGAGATAATACTGACTATATCAAGCAGAGTAAAGGGTCAACTACAGAGACTGGAAGCTATCAGAAAGTATGGGATGACAGAGAAGTAAAATTTTACATACTAAAACACCTGACATTATATAAAAGCCTGATTTTAACTTCTGTAATTTTAAGAAATATTCTCCTAAGGGCTATACATATGTTATTCTAGGTAGACGTGGATTCTATTGTTGTGCCTTTGCCGTTTTCAAGTCATGAGCTGTTCATAGAAGATTCTGGAACAATGTATGTGATTACTACTCCTGCTGGCTTAATCATAAAGTGGGCTCACCTTACAGGAATCATAGACATTCACTTCGGCCCCCAGTTTAACTTGTCATCTTATACAGAAGGGCTTTGTGGTGAGCACTGATTTTGAAATTTCTCCTTTTTTAAATGCCTTTTCCTTCTTACACTAAATAGTTTTGGACCCAAATAGACCACTTCCCAGACTGAGATGTGATTTTCATTTTTAATTCTACATGTGAGTACTTTGGAAAGCAAGGACTTTCAACAAAGGCTAATGAAATGAGAAATAGTATTTCAAGTTAGATATTCTATTTAAATGTATATTTGTTGTGGATCTTACTATGCTATGTACTTATATTAATTCACGTTTACTGAAAGTTCATAAATTTTTAGCTATATTTTAATTCACTTAGTTATAACTTGCATTAAATAATTGGTCCCAGGGTTATCTTTTTCTTTTCTTTTGTTTTTCTTTTCTTTCTTTTCTTTTTCTTTTTCTTTTCCTTTTTTTTTTTTTTTTTTTTTTTTTTTTTGGTTTTTCGAGACAGGGTTTCTCTGTATAGCCCTGGCTGTCCTGGGACTCACTTTGTATACCAGGCTGGCTTCGAACTCAGAAATCCGCCTGCCTCTGCCTCCCAAGTGCTGGGATTAAAGGCGTGTGCCACCACCACCTGGCAAGGGTTATCTTAATTCATGTGATAAAAATAAGATACACAAAGGCTAGAGGCGTTTTATATATTTGTTTATTTCTTGCATTTTTATGTCTCAAATCTTGATAAAACATATGCCAACTTGGAATAGTTCACTAAATATTGATGCCAGTTTTATTATGAATTGTAAAGTTCATGTTTGCCATTATCCAGAGGCTTGCTATTGTAATATTTAACACTCACATAAGGAATTTTAAGTCAAACTAGACATATCTGCAGACATATAACCATAATTTGAAAATAGGTCTGTTGCCTCTTTGAAAATTCAACATAATGACCCTTCATAGTAATGCAATATAAATACATTACATTTTTTGAGCTTCATACACATTATTATTTTGCTAAGTATGACTTACATTTTCCTTGACTGTTGAGAATATGTTAAATGTAGCACAAACTTCTATGGTGACATAATGTTATCATTCTAGAAACAGTTATTTTTGAGTATTACAAACAACTAAATGGTTATTGAGTAATAAAGTCAACTTTGCGAATTTATAATTATTTGTAAATTTACCTCTTATATGAGGATTGGTTTCTATTTGATTTTCATATTTTGTTCTTGTGAAGCTAGGCATTTGACTAAGTAGATTCTAAGTAATCTGTATAGGGAAGAGACTAGGGTTACCTTTGTGTTTGTCATAGACAAGTTTATAATTGCATTGACTCTGCAGTGGGAGATATCTGTTACTTAAAGTGCTGTCTGTGTTTTGTCAGGACTGCTAGTCTGAGTGCCAGCTAAGGAAACTACTGATAAAGAGTGAGGTCCAAAAATGAGAAGATTCTAGAAGGGACTCTATTGTTGAAGAAGAAGGTCATCAATTTCATATTATTGTGAACAGTGGCCAGAGTAAAAATATTTTTGAAGTGTATTTGAAACTAAAAGAATATTTTTAGCACTATCTCTGACTACGAAAGCTTATACATAAAGAAAGAACAGGGGAGGGATTGGGGTGTAAAGTAAATAAATAAATTAATCACTGGAAAAAAAGAAAGAAAGAACCCGAGACTTCTTTGATGTATGGTGTTATCTACAGAAGCCAGAAACCTTTATTCATAATGATAGTCTTGATTTGGATTTATAATTTGAAGCTTAAAGAATATGTTTAATTCACACATTTTGTGGCATAAAGTCCTCAGAATTAAAAAAAAATGACAGGTTAATGTGGGGTGGGGTTTGGGTGAAGTTTAATCAGGGCTTTTGGGGTATTTCTCTATACTCTGATTGGGTTTGTACTCCACTGATGATGAGTAAACTAATGAGTCTGACCTTCCTCAAATAATCTTAAGGCTATAGCCTGCCAATAAGTCAGAATACCTGGAAGAAAGATTATCTCTAACCACCAATCCTGGTTCAAATACTGACAGTGATATTGTAATATTGACTATATCTTTGCTCCTCAAGTGACTGCCATCAGCTCTTACTGTTCATGTCTGTATTACCAATTGGGATTATGCCAACCAAAACTCTCTTAGTTTCTTCTTCCATTGCTGTTATAAAGTATCCAAACAAAAGCAATTTAAGGGAAAATATTTGTTCTGATTCACAGTTGAAGATTATAGCACACCACGGCGGGGAAATCAAGATGGTGGATGGAAGCTTGAAGCATTTGGCTACACTATAGTCACAATTAGGAAGCAGAATGTGGTGAATGCTCATGTCCATCTTTGCTCTTTCTAGTTAGTCTAGGACCCAAGAACATGGAGCAGTGCCTTTAAATTTATTGTGGCTATTCCCACATCAGTAAAGCTAGGCCATCTATTTCCTCACAGACGTGCACGAAAGCTAGACAATTTCTGAAAGATGTGTTCATACGTTGTTTCCTACATAATTCTACATCATGTTAAGTGAACAGTTAACACTAACCACCATAATGATCTATTTCTGGAGTTATGTCATGAGCTAGATAACAGAACATTAATTGAAAGGAAAAATTTAGTGTGTTTAGATGAGGTTTTCCTTGGAGTATGGAAGATTGGAATTCATTCATCAAATATTTGCTGTTCTAGGAAGTATATGATTTATTTTAACTTAAAGTTTGAAACAGAATCTTCATAGACAAGATTTTCTTCATATTCATTTAACAATATAATTTAATAAAAACAATCATAAATTTAAAAGTTTTTATCAATGCTAAAGTCAAAAGATACACAAATTCAGCTGTTTGTAATCTCATTCAAATCAATTATTCATCCTTTTAAAAGAAAATATTAAGCCTATTTAGTTTCATTGCCTGTATTTGGTGATAGTGAAAATTTTTTCCATCTAAAAGCCACATGTCCTTTCAAGGGATTTGCAATGACAATCCAGACGATGACCTCAGGATGCAGAATGGCACCATCATTACCAACATGGAAGACATAGAGTTATTTATTGGGAGCTGGGAAATTGAGAAATCATTTGAAGTGACAATGAGAAGACCTGTGAGGAACTGTACTGAATATGACTGCAGTCATTGCATTGAGTTATTGAACAGAGAAGGTTTCATTCCATGCCATGACAAAGTAAGTTAAAGGCATCTAGTAACAACAGCAATTGTGTTAGATTTATGAGAGAAGAAAGATATCAATGGTATCACATTAGATTTATGAGAGAAGAAAGATATCAATAGGCAGTATTCATGCCATGCTGTTTTTCTATTCTCCTGTTTTTCTGTCAGTGTGTTAGAAACTTGGTGACTCTTATTCTTTATGAACTTATAGGAACAAGAAAGATGATTATTGTTTTTTTCTGTTGTGTTTTGTTAGTATTGTATAAATTTTTAGGGAAATGGAATTGTTTCCCACAAATAAATTCCTCTAGCAGAATGAGATCAACAGTGTTTGGTAATCAGGTGCAGAAGTTCAGACACTGAAGTTTTAATCCATTCCTATGACGCTACACTCTAGGGTGTATATTTCTGTAACATGGCCATCAGAGTGAATTTAATTGATCGTTGTGTTCCTTTGTTTCCTCAGCTTAATTGGCTTTTTTCCCTCACTCTCTTGATTTCTCAGTTCAAGTAATTAGTGAATATTTTAAGACATCTGTGTCAATAAAAAGATTTCTTTTAAAAGAAAAAGGACAAACTAGAACAGAATTTTGTAAGCCATTTAATGGAGTAAGTGACTATAGCATGTAATAGGCACAGTGCTAGAATCCTGGAATGCACAAATAAGGCCTTCCTAGACCTTCAAGAAATCTAAAAGAAGGGGAATTTGTTAACAGATATTTATAATACAAGGTAGGGAGAAACATATGAACCCAGCCTTGGAAAAGTCTTCAGGGAGATGTACATATCTGGGCTGCATAAAAACACAAGCCAGAAATAAGGAGGAGAGAGAAAGATCCAGATATAGAACATATTGTATATAAGAGAATATTTGGTGTAAAAGTCTATGCAAGGGGAATACTGAGGCAGTTTGAAGCATTAGATACAGGAGAAGGGGAGTCTAGGAAGAAGAGGGAGGAAGTTTTAGTTGGGAAAGAACTCCAAGTGCATGACTGTACTAGACAGAAAAAGAACAGATTCTGTAGTCAGGCTGGACTATGAGTTCCCAAGGGGAATACACAAAGGGCTCAAAGTTATGAACAGAAGTAGTCTTTCTGGAGGTTCGTTTACTTCAAAATTTAGATTAATTATAAACATGAAATGTTTAAGTGTTTTAAATTCATGAATTCATGAACATAAAAGTAAGACACAAATGCACTTTTTATTATTCAAATCTATTTTAAAGCCATTATCAGTTCATTTCCCTTTTCAAAGTTTATTTTGTCATGGCAAAAATATTTACTTTGAAAAACTGAGATTTAGAAGAACTTCAATGATATTAATCTGATTATTTTGACCTTTTTGAAGTGGAGTATCACTATATAGGCCTGGTTTACTTGACTTGCTATGTAGACTAGGCTGGCCTCAAACTTGCATCAATCTTTCTGCCTTTGAATCTCATGTAAAGGCTTGGTCTCCCTGATTTGTCAAATGGTTTGGGGTTAGTTCAGGGCCTTTGAGAAGGTCACAAGTGACATAATTTATTATATGGTAAAATGCATCTCTAGGTCTCACCAAGGGACTTTTGTGAAAAAATGTGGATCAACTACACGTACTTCTGGAGCTATGAATGTGATGCAATCTCTGCATATGTGGCTTTGTGCAACAAATTTGATATCTGCATTCAGTGGCGCACCCCTGACTATTGCCGTGAGTTAATTCTAGCACAATGAAAACTTCTAACCATTACAAATGATCTCCTCTCTGCAATCCTTTCTTCCTTCTATCTTTTGTCATAAAATAACTTAGTAAATATAAAGTGAGTGGAAGAAAGGAAAACAACACAGTGTGCATTGTATTGCCCAGCTTTAGACATAAGCAATCCATTTCTGTGCACCATTCTCCTGTCTGCTGTGTTACCAGGGGAATCTCCATTCCTGATTCATCATGAATATCTATCATCTCCAGCTTCATTAGACAATGTGAGATGGTCCCCCATTAAGATCATACCCATTTATACCATTTTCCACAAGCAGAGTATTCATTTTGAACAGCATAACTTTTTAAGAGCAGTGGAAATTGACAAGAGATTTCTAAAACATCATTTAGAAAATGCTCAGCACTAAAGGACTGAACCTCTATAGGAAGCATTTTTTCTTCAGTTAGATTGAATTAGATATTTAAAGAGTGTTTCTGTGTTCATCCTGTAGAGAAATACTATGTCCTTTGGTTGTATGGAACAGAAACTTTGTAATAGTTAACTCTAAATTTGTGTGAAAGTGACTTGGACTGAATATTGTGGAATATATGTATATATATATATATATATATATATTTATATATATATATATATATGATATCAATTAAATAAATGCTTTCAACTACAGTAAGTATTGAATACCACCTAGATACTTGAAGGATGCCTTTATTTGTACTTACATGATAAATGAAAAACAGTCTTTAAAGAAAGTAAAACATGTAGAATTTCTCTCTATAAAACAGCTAACCTCTTTCTCTCTCTACCAGAATTTACATAGATTACCTTGGTTATAAAAAAAAAGTTTTCCTTTATTGTCTACAGCTCTGAGTTGTCCAGAGGGAAAGGAATATCAGCCCTGTGTGAGACCATGTGAAGCAAGAACATGTCTCAACAAATGGTTCTATGGACACTCCTCATGTCTGAATTTGAGAGAAGACTGTGTGTGCAAGAATGGAACCATTCTTCACAGGCCAGATAAAACTCTATGCATCCCAGAGCAAGAATGTGGTAAGGACTAGAGTATCAAATGATTGCTCAGAGATGCAACAATTGCAAATATATGTGATATGTAATATATTTTAGTTATTAGAAATAGATGTTGAGTGAAATTAATCAAAGATGATCCAGGCATTGGAAGAAAATAAAATCATAGTTTGTTTGACTATCACTTCAATTGTAGTTAAAATTAAGATCTTTTGTGTGATGGTCTTCAATTTTTATGTGTGTGTGTGTGCGTATTAATAACTAGGAAAAACAAGGTAAATTAAGAATTAAAGTATTTGGTGGGATCAACTTAAGTTCTAATTATTTTGTGTAGAGAGATATTTTTGCCTCTGCGACTCTGAAGTTATGTATCAGTAAAATGAATAAGTTAATGTTATTTAGTCCTAGAGATTAGAACAGAGAGACAAAATGTAATTAAAAAAAACATTTTGTGCATTCAGTGCCCTGAGAAAATGAGAACACAGGAAATGGTAGACAGCATTATGATGTAGGCGAGAACAGTTAGGTACTCCTAGTTCATGGTCAAGTTAATTTTAGCATATTATCTACATGGTTGTGGCAAGTTTCAAAAACACAGAATTCTGAAAGTTGCAACACAGGACTTTGTCAGTCACATGGGTCTTAATTATGGCCAGAAAGAAGAAAAGTAATTTTGTTAATAATTAAATGGAAGGGCAAGTAGATTAGAAATATAAGGACACTTTCAGAAACAAAACTATGGCTGCTAGTGAAGACAGTAACTGGAAGGTGTACAAAACAATGACATTTTCTGTGGACTTTGGTTAAATATTAACTTTGGTTAGAGAAAAATGCAATGTATTAGCTAAAGAAAGAAAAAAAGGAATCTGGTAAACTATAGATTCATGACTTGTGGCTATATTGGTGGCTCATGTCATGGTAAAAAACAAACTATCATGACTTGGCTTGCTGCAGTGCACAGTTGTAAATGAAATAACATCGCTGGTCTTTTGAAGTGTGCACTGACAGCGAGGAGCACCCCCGCAGTGCTGGGGAGATTTGGAATGGTGGCATAGATGAATGCGCCCTCTACAAATGTCTGGAGGATGGAAACATTATTCCTATAGAGCCTGTCTGTGAAGAAGAGCCTTCCCCCATCTGTGAACGAACAGCTGAAGTGGTCATAGGCATTGTTGATAAGCTGACCTGCTGTTCTAAAAAAGTCTGTGGTATGTATGGAAACTGGAGCTGTGTAGACATCTGGTCATGATACCCAGTCTGAAAAACATGTCAGGGTAGCAATGAAGTACTTCCATAATTTTTTTCCAAAACAACTTGTATGAATACATGTTAAAAACCTTGCCAGTAAATATTAATAATCTTAGAACAAAAGTCAGGACTCTATGTCTCTGATTCATGACAATAAGAAATGCAAGAAAATTCCAGAGAATTCTTGGAGCTGGTACTTTCTATATACCTCCAAGTTTGGGGCGGGGTGAGCTTCATTGCAGAGTGAAAACACATTTGGCAGAGACAGTTGCCCACTCTGAGTTGGCAGCTTAAGACCCTAGCTGCACTCAGTACAACTATAACACTCTGCTTTTTATTTTTAGGCTGTGACATGAGTTTGTGTGACAGGACCATCCCGCCATGCACAAATAGCGAGAAGTTGATTGTTGGCTATAGTGCTTCTTCTTGTTGCCCACAGTATGAATGTGGTAAGTTAATCCAATGGGGAAAGTAAAGCTGCTATCTGTGCCTACTGTCCATGCAGGATCACTGATTCAACTCTCTTCCAGTGGGTATCTAAGGATGGACTGATCATAGAAGATTGTGATGTTGCTATCCTAAAAAAAGAAAATGCCTTTATATTAAGATTGCCACTCGAATAGAAAAAAAAATGGTATTATCTCATTTCACTTCATTTTATTGTCTCAAGCTTACAAATTTTCAAACATACTTGTGATTCTGTAGAATGTGATGCAGTGAGATGTCCCGATATTTCAACGCCAGTTTGCAGAGATGACCAGTTTGTGCTTCAAGTTCGACAGGGAGAGCCTTGCTGTTTCTACCCTTCCTGCGGTGAGTGCTCTCAAGCCATGCTTCAGTAAGAAGAGTAAGGGTGTGGGGGACATCTCTCTGCTGTGAATCTCATGGGACTTTCGGCAAGCAGCATTATGTCATATAGTAGGAATCGAGCTGAACGAGAAAGGTAGAAAGCAGAGTACATTGTAAATAACTCTCAGTAACCTTACAGCCAGACCTTACTCCATCAACAAAACTCTCAGGACCTGTCTAAACGTGACTAAAATAATGGAAGCAGGACTTTTCTTTAATGTGGCAAATATCTATGCTTTTTAAAAAGAAACTTTAGCACGGCTTTTCTAGAAGACACAACTAGAATAATGCACTGTAGTAAGACATGGAATACCATAATAAAACTTAATTTCTACACATCACCTGTGAACTATGATGGCCCCTAGAGAAGATAGGAGTATAAAGAAATCATCTAGGATGTAGCCAGGAGAAAGTATTCTGTAGGAGGAACTAGAGTAGATAATATGAGAAACTCCACTCCTCCTTCAGCCCCTCCTCCAAGTCAAGTGAGTTACCATACCAGTCCTCAGAAGACATCTTCTAGAATTCCTGTAAGCTTCCACGACTGTAAGTGGCTTGATTAAGTTTGAACAAAGATACAGGGGCAAGTACCGAAGCTCAAGAGGAGGAAGAGGTGGCACCTCTACCAGTTTCCTGTTATAGTGTGCCTCCTTTTCGCACTCAAACTACATAGACAGAAATTCCGATTAACCAGACATGAGTTTTCTCACAGGGCAGCTGGAGATGAGCCCTCTTTTTTTTTTTTTTAATATTTTTTATTACATATTTTCCTCAATTACATTTCCAATGCTATCCCAAAAGTCCCCCATACCCTCCCCCCCTCTACTCCCCTACCCACCCATTCCCACTTTTTGGCCCTGGCGTTCCCCTGTATTAACAGTCTTCGTAAGAGCTCTGTGGATGAGTCCTTTGTCAGAGTCATTCAGAATTCTTTTCAGATCAAGGAGGGATGACTGGACAAGTTCCTAGTGTACTGTTCAACCATAGGTGAGAGTAATCAACGAAAGAAAAATATTTAGAGTTAGCAAATTAATCAATGGCATTTTGCTTTCAATAAGAATAAATCATTCTGTGGGTAAGTGGTTTGTATTTCTGATAGATGAGATCTTTTGCATTGTACTTAGATAGCATAAAGCTGCACATTTAGGTAACAAAGAGCTATGCATTATTTTCCTACGTCTCCACGAGCCTATTATTCTCTATTTTGATTTGGATTATCATCTGAAGTAATTCTTAATTTGATTTTATTGTAGTGTGACTTCGGTGTTTGTTTTTTCACCTTTAGTTTGTAAGACATGCACTGAACCAACTCCACAATGTACCGATGGGGAATTCCTCACCGTTAATCTCAATACTACACATTTATGTTGTCCTCAGTACTACTGCGGTAAGCCCATTTTTAAACATTTACACTATTTCAAAACATTTAAATGTGTCTACGAAAGGTCCAAAAAATGTTAAATTTAAGAAGTCTGGTGTATATTAGTGGCACTATTAATGCAGGAGGACTTGGCAGGTGGGAAGTGGGAGGAGCATCCGCTGGGAGCTAGAAACCCCCGCACGCCTTGGAAATGACAGCTAACTAATGAGGACATGCATGTCCACAAGATTCATCCTTACCCATTTGATTTTACTTCCTAGTTTGTGAGCCAGATCTTTGCCCTCCACCATCACTTGAGTGTGCAAAAGATATGGACCTGGTGAAAGAAGATGTACCTGGACAATGTTGCCCAAACTGGCGTTGTGGTAACTCATTTTCTATCTCAACGTTTTATAATAAGGAGTTGACGCATTCTGAGTCAGGTAACCATGTTGGTTTTCTGCCCTTCTAGAATGCAACTGTGAGAATCTTGTCATGCCAACCTGTGAAGTGGTAAGGATGTGCATTCTCATAGCCTTACTGTGTTGTTCAAACCAGTATCTTCTCTCTTTATCTGCCTCATTTCTGAATTTTGCAAAGTTAATAGAATTTTTCTAGTTATGTTATATTGACATAGACTCAACTAACTATATTACATGATAGTTAACCTTTTATATTTTATTTAACAAAGTGGCCTTTCATGGTGTTCTATGTCTATAATCCCAGTACATGTGAGGCAGAGGCAGGTAGATCTCTGTGAATTTGAGGCCAGTATGTCTACATGGTGAATTCCAGGCAAATTAGGGTTACAGAGTAAGAGCTGCCAAAAAGAGGAATTCATAAAATAATATACAGTTATTTAATAGACAATTTAATCTACTAACATTATATTACTGACTGTCCTTAAGATGAAGCAGAATATTGAAAAAAAATTACTATTTTAATATTGAAAGGCATCTCAAATAATTCTTCTAGACAGTGTACGTCCAATATATGCATTACAGAAGAAAAATAGAAAGAAACATGTAACTGTCGTCTTTTTTCTTGAGTTATCTGTGACGATACAAAGAGAAATATTTGAGAATTTAATATTCTAAAACAACAGGGGTGACTGATGGTACCTATCAACAAAGTGGGACTAATAGTGCTTTATATGTCTGTTCACCAAATACCTACCTTCATCTTATGCTATTAGGCTTAGAAGAGAAGATATATCCCTGTCCCCATTTCTTAGAACAGATAATGTCTTCCAAAAAGACATTTTTACATTTTCGTTTTCTTCTTTTGCTTAAAGAGGAAAACGTGTACGTCCAGAAAGCCCATCCAGACATCCAAGACCCAAACTCTTTTGGGAAACCAATGAGGCATAGCATCACACAACACATTCCTCTTTGCACATCACTACTTTATTGTCAATGTCATTTAACTTTATACTAGCTCAGGTGATGTTATAGATGGTTAACAAAGAACGCTGAAGATATAGAATAACTTTTATAGTAATTAATTTTCTTTTTTTTTTCTCTATCCCATACCTCTACCCCTCTGCTTCTATGAAGGTGTTCCCCCACCCACCCATACACTCCTGCCTCACATTCCTCTACACTGGGGCAGCCTTCCCAGGACCTCCCCCCTCCCCTCAATTGATGCCATATAAGGCAATTCTCTGCTAAATAAGCAGCTGGAGCCATGGGTTCCTCCATGTGTACTCTTTGGCTGGTAGTTTAATCCCTGGGAGCTTTGAGAGGGTCTGGTTGGTTGACATTGTTGTTCTTCCTATGGGGTTTGATCCCCTTCAGCTTCTTCAGTTCTTCCTCTAACTCCTGCATTGCTGTCACATGCTCAGTCCAATGGATGGCTGCAAGCATCCGAATATGTATTGGCCAGACTCTGGCAGAGACTCTCAGGGGACAGCCATACCAGGTTACCATCAGCAAGCACTTCTTGGCATCAGCAATAGTGTCTGGGTTTGGGGGTTGCATATAGGATGGATCCCCAGGTAAGACAGTCTCTGGATGGCCTTTCATTCAGTCTCTGCTCCACTCTTTGGCCCTGTATTTTCTTTAAACAGAAACAATTCCGTGTTAGTATTTTTGAGAGGGGTGGGTGTGTTCATCCCTCAACCAGGGGCTGTGCCTAACCTCTGGATATCGTCTCTACAGGTTCTCTCTCCCCTTTGTTGGGTATTTCAGCTAATGCCATCCCTGTTGGGTCCTGAGAGCCTCTTGCTTTCCTGGCATCTGGACTTTCTGATAGCTGCCCATTTCCCTGCTATATATCTCCTTTCAATTTACTGACCCTCTGTACTTTTCCTCTAGCTCTTCCCAAACACAATAATGCCCGTCCTTTTTCCTTCTCCTCCTTCTTCCTCCCAGGTCCCTTCCTCCCTCTACCTCTTTTGATTACTTTGTTCCCTCTTCTAAGTATGACTGAAGCATCCACACCTTGGTCTTCTTTATTCTTGAGCTTAATATGGTATGTGAGTTGTAGGGTGGGTATTCTGAGCTTTTTGCCAAATATCCACTTATTTGTGAGTACATACCATGTGTGTTCTTTTGTGACTGGGTTACTCACACAGGATTATATTTCCTAGATCCATCCATTTGCCTGAGAATTTCACGAATTCGTTGTTTTTAATAGCTGAGTAGTACTCCATTGTGTAAATGCATCACATTTTCTGTATCCATTCCTCTGTTGAGGGACATCTGGGTTCTCTCCAGATTCTGGCTATTATGAATAAGGCTGCTATGAGCATAGTGGAGCATGTGTCCTTATCACATGTTGGAACATCTTCTGGGTATATGCCCATTACTGTTATTGCTGGATCAATTTTCTGAGGAACCGCCAGACTGATTTCCAGAGTGGTTGTACAAGCTTGCAATCCCACCAGCAGTGGAGGAGTGTTCCTCTTTCTCCACATCCTTGTCAGCATCTGCTGTCACCTGAGTTTTTCATCTTAGCCATTCTGAGTGGTGTGAGGTGGAATCTCAGGGTTGTTTTGATTTGCATTTCCCTGATGATTAAGGATGTTGAACATTTCTTTAGGTGTTTCTCAGCCATTTGAAATTCCTCAGTTGAAAATTCTTTGTTTAGCTCTGTACTCCATTTTTAATGGGGTTATTTGGTTCTCTGGAGTGTAACTTTTTGAGCTCTTTGTATATTTTGAATATTAGCCCTCTGTCAGATGTAAGGTTGGTAAAGATTTGTTCCGCTTCTGTCGGTTGTCATTTTGTCCTGTTGACAGTGTCCTTTGCCTTGCAGAATCTTTTCAATTTTATGAGTCCCCATTTGTCTAAGGTTAATTTTAGAGCCTGACCCATTGGTGTTCTGTTCAGGAAAATTTCCCCTGTGCTGATGTGTTTGAGGTTCTTCCCCACTTTCTCCTCTATAAGTTTTAGTGTCTCTGGCTCTATGTGGAAGTCCTTGATCCACTTGGACTTGAGCTTTGTACAAGGAGATAAGAATGGATCAATTCGAATTGTTCTACATGCTTACCATCACTTGAGCCAGCACCATTTGTTGAATATATTGTCTTTTTTTCACTCCTTGTTTTTGGTTTCTTTGTCAATGATCAGGTGGGTTTAACTCTGGGTCTGTAATTCTATTTCATTGATCTACCTGTCTGTCTCTGTACCAATACCATGCAGTTTTTATCACTACTGCTCTGTAGTACAGCTTGAGGTCAGGGATGGAGATTTCCTCTGGAAGTTCTCTTATTGTTGAGAATAGTGTTTGCTATCCTGGTTTTTTTGTTATTCCAGATGAATTTCAGAATTGCTGTTTCTGTCTCTGTGAAGAATTGAGTTGGGATTTTGATGGGATTGCATTGAATCTATAGATTGCTTTTGGTAAGATGGCTATTTTTACTATGTTAATCCCGCCAATCCATGAATATAGGAGAACTTTACATCTTCTGAGGTCTTCTTCAATTTCTTTCTTCAGAGAATTGAAGTTTTTGTCATACAGATCTTTCTCTTGCTTGGTCAGTCACACCAAGATATTTTATATTACTTGTGAGTACTGTGAAGGGTGTCATTTCCCTAATTTCTTTCTCAGCCCATTTATCCTTTGAGTTGAGGAAGACTACTGATTTGATTAATTGTATTTTTTTAATTCCGTTAGAAGTTTTTTACTTCCAATCTTATTGGCATTGTCTTTAGATTAAAGTCATAAAGCAGCAGATGAATTAACACTTATGAAAGTACAATTTATAAAGCACCACAAAAGGTAACATATTAGTTTGCAGGAACAAATAACTATGAGATAGTAGTACAAATTTAGTAGAATAAAGTCTTCATGCGAAGAATCAGATTCCTTTTATCAATATGTGTTATGAAGATTAAAGGCACCGTGAAAAAGGAAATGCTTTCAAGCAAATACTTGAATATATATCCTGAATATATAAATCCTGTGATGCTTAGAGGTTGCTAAGTCATTTCCAGCAGGGTGAGGTTTGAGCCTCAGTCATAGGAAAAGGTTACTAATAGCTACAAGTTATACCTTCCTCAAGGTAGGGGTGGGTGGGTGTGCCACCTCAATCCTGACTTCATTATTTACACTGGCCCATTGATTTCTTTCTACACAACTAAGTGGCCCATGGTTACATTGTATCTGTTTTGTGGATGAGGAAAACTCATCAGTAAAGAGTGAGTTAAGTTCTACATGTTGTAGTCCTATTCCTGAGTTGGCAGTTAGACACTGTTCTAAACTCAATTGCTCTGCCCTTTAGAATCTCAGGATCAACAAATTTGATAGCTAAGGAAATTGAAGTACAAAGAGATTGAATAGTCTCTGCTGAGGAGATGGTTCAGTTGTTAACTTCACCTCACACGTGTCAAGCCCAGTGTTAGGAAACACAGCGCCTATGTTAATGCCAGGTAGGCACCTCACCTGTATTCCTAGCACATAAGGAGAAAGGCAGATCTCCAGGGAAAGCTGGCTACCTAGACTAGCTGGACAGATGAACTCAGAGGAGGCGTGAGATACCTTGCCTCATTTGTAAGATGGAGATGTGTCAAAGGAGATACCTGTTGCCCCCTGGTGTCAACATGCATGTGCATCCTCATTCATGCACATAAAACATACACACACTCCTACACTTAAACATGTATATACACCTACCCCCATACAAGCACTGGGTGATCCACAATTATATTTTTATTCTGATTTTTTTCCTGAGTGATCTGCAAACTAAATTCGACTCACTGGCAGGTTGGTGAACTATCTCACACATGTCTACCTGGGTACCATTATGTATAATGTTTGTTTTCAAAATGATCATGATAAGTTACATGATAATTTCTTTCAAATAGGGAGAATTTGCCGCAATAGATCAAAACTTTCAGACTGACTGTGGATGTGTACAGTATCTCTGTGGTAAATATTTTTAAAAATACTTTTTAAATAACACATACTAATTGATGTCTGTTGTTCAGCACATGTATATTTAAACCTGTTTTCTTTGAAAAATAGTATTTCAATTGTGAGCATTCTTTAAACAACTACTATTTTTTGTTCATAATATCTCAAAATGATCTGAGAATTGATAATAAGATGGAAAAAGGAATTATTTTCATCATAGCACTTTTAAGAGGACACTAGAATTTTTCTCTATCACTAAAGTACATGTTATCTAAAATTGTGAACATTTTTTGTTCACTGTGTTATGATTAATGTTAGCATTTAAAATCATGAAATATTAGATGTTCATACTATGCATTAGTTGTTCCTAGGATGTAGAATATTTCTTCAACGGCTTAAAATGCTTCTAAATTTTTTATGTGCAGACTAAAGGAGAACCTCAGAGTTAGAGGCAAGCACAGCTACTGCGCTAGATCCAGTCCCCTCCCAGCCTGCTCAAATACACCACAGTTTATTTCTATTAACATAATAATCACCAAAGTCACAAAGTGTTACAGAATCCCACCGTAAAGGGTACTACTATTATTATTGAATTAGATGTTACATTTATCTAGTGGTCATGATCTATGTCTGGAGAAGGGGCAGCAATACCTTGCTCCTCTCTGAGACCTCATACTTCTGGAAGTTGCTCTAAGATATATCTCTTGAAACATGCTAATACAAATGATTTTACAGGGATATCTATATGTACTATACACTAAGAGATATCTGTGCTATTGATATTGTTAAATAAATCCTTGCGTGGGTAGAAATATGTAATATCTGATGCGATCTTGAAAATTTGCTTCGTCACAATGAAAATATAGATGTTAATATAAGTTCTACCTATTGACTGGTAAGCACAAAAGACAACATTGTGGGGTTTTAAAATATTTATCTATCTATCTATCTATCTATCTATCTATCTATCTATCTATCTATCTATCTATCTATTTATTATTTATTCTAGAAAAGGATGATGTGTGTGTGTTCCAAGAAGTATCAGTATTGAATCCTGGCCAATCTCTAATAAAGTATCTGGAAGAGGACTTTTGTTATACAATCGAATGTCTGGATGAAAAAGATAACACTACCGACTTTCATACTTTGAATGTTACAATGGTGAACTGTTCAAAAGACTGCGACGCTGTAAGTATTGTTTCAAGTTGCTCTGGAGGCCTGGGGAGTTGAAGTTTTTCAGCTAGAGGATTTGAACTCTGTAAATACTTCATGACCCCAACCCTTGACGATCTCCTCAGCACTCGATTATTTTATGAGCTGTGTATTTAAGGCAGACACTCACTTCACTATGAGTGACCTTGCGTTTCCAGAGTTTTCATGTACAGCTTTCTTGTTTGGTTGACCTAAGATTGTTGCGCCTGCTGGATGAATGCTGACTGGTAGAGGCTAACCTGTACTTCATTTCTAACTTGGCTATTTAAAGTAAATTAGTGTTTGAAGTTCTTCATCTTGAACTTCAGGAACGCTTACAGATGTTCAGAGAGAGAGAGCACACTGGAGTTGGAAAACACTTTCAGGACTAGCACGTTAAAATGCTTATGTTGCTGTATGCTAATACTATGCCTGTTTATTATATTCAGCACCAGATATACATTCCATCCTCCAGTGATTATGATTGCTGTGGAACATGTAAAAATATATCCTGCAAATTTATTATGGAAAATGGAACATCAGTTATATATGAGGTAGGGATTTTTACTTCTTAAAAAATGGCCTATGGACAGTAACACTCTGGAATTTTTTTAAAGTGATATTCTCAAATCACAGTAGAAAATGTCATCTGCCACACATCTGCATACATTGTACACCTATACATAGCGTGCACCTCTCCACACATTAATATATTTTGTTTTATTTTAAAATTTTTGATATTTTTTGATAATTTTGTAAATTTTTTTAAAATTGCTTCCTAAGGTAATTTTAATATGGACTTTAATATTTTTCCTGATATAAGAAATGATTTCCAGGAAAAATTGTATCCAATAATTTATGAAGAAGTAAATATTAGTATTTTCATGAAGCTGTTAAATTTTGTTTTTGATTTATTAGATATTATTATTTTATAAATTTATTATTATTGCTGTTGTTTTTGTTGTTTTGTGGAGGAGTCTTTCTGTGTAACAGCTCTGGATGACCTGGATTTGTTTTGTAGACCAGGCTGTCCTTGAACTCACAGAGATATGTCTGCCTGTCTCCCAAGTGCTTGGACTAAAGGTGTGCCTGACTGAACTTAAAGATGTTGATTGCGGTTCTTGGAGGATATCCAGCGAATCATGAATTGAGATAGGTCCTAGAGCAGTGCTTCTCAACCTTCCTGATGCTGCAACCCTTTAATACAGTTCCTCATGTTGTGGTGACCTCTGACCATAAAACTATTTTGTTGCTACTTCATAATTTTAATTTTGCCACTATTATGAATCATAGAAACCCACAGGTTGAGACCCAGTGACCTAGAGCAGAGAATGTGACTTGGTTCATCTTAATTTTTACCCTTCTAAAAGAAGTCTTCAAGAAAGAGCTTGACTGTACTTTTAAATTATAGCTATAACCCGACAAACATGATTATGCAAATGGTTTCCTTTAAACCTGGCAATGAGGGAGCAAGAGGTAATCAATATAAAGAAAGGAGTGTTGTGAGGGGGTGGTTTGTTGTTTTGTTACTAAGTGGTGGATATCAGAGTGAGACATTTAACATTTGATTTTTCGATGATCACCTAGTAGAATTAGTTACCTATGTACTATTTTCCTTCTGGGTGCTTTATTTCATAGTAACATTTCACTTTCATTATGAAACCAAACATATATAAACATGTACTCTGAGTATGTGTGTGTGTCTGTGATCATGAGCACACGTGTGAATATTTATCTTGTATACATGCTTATGTGCATGCATGCTTGTGTGTTTGGGTGTGTGTATGTGTGTGAGTATGAGCACACAGGTGTGAATGATTGTTTTTGCATACATGCTTGTGTGCATGTGTGTGTTTGTGTGTGTGCATGTATGCATGTGTGTATATGTGTCTGGTATAATTGATAAATACAATTGAGGACATTTTCAGATGCACTGCTAACGTTCCAAGAAGCTCTCTCTCTTGCATCGGATTTGGATAAATGAAGATTTAATTAATTTAACTCAGGGCTTTAAGTGATGTAGCAGATCTTAGCAAGAACAACAGTAACTTCCTCTTTTATTCTTAGGAGGGGAGCACCTGGCACTATAACTGCAGCACGTACGAATGTGTTAACACTGAGGAGGGAGCGACGATTCTAAACTACAGCATGGTTTGCCCTCCTTTTAATGAAACTGAATGCAAACTGGTTTGTACTTTGTTTTGTATGGAAATTCTTCATTAACTGTAATTTAGGAAGTACACAGTACTATGTTTTCCAAGGTCCTACTGACACTCAGGCTCATGTCTGTTATAGCTTGTTAGTTTGCTATTTTGAGTTCAAATTTGAGTCCCTCGGAAAGGAGGGAGTCAAATTTGCTGTCTCTAGGCATATATGAATGAATATATATATATATATATATATATATATATACAAGGATAATTGAAAAAGCCTTTGGTCAGCAAATCCAGGCTCCCTTTTAATATAGATAAAATGGTACTTAATTGAGTTTTGCCTTTTTCTCTTAGACAAACACATCGATTTATCGTGTCATTAATACCTCCACATCTGGTGACATTTACCTTGTTTCTCTGGTACAGGCCACTGGAGAATTTAATGTTTTTCTCAGATTCTATAGTTTGGCTCCATTTTATCCTCTATTTTCTCAGAGAAGAATCTATCAAGAGAGATTTTTAAAGTGTTATGATTTTTATTTTAAAACAATCTCTTTCCAGTTTTATTTAGACAACAAGTAATGAATAATGAATTTATTAGATTTAATGAATCATAGGATTTATTCCATTGCATAGAAAAATAACATTGGTTCCCTGATTTTTCCTCTGTATTTATAGCCTTTAATAGTGGCGCCTAACAAGCGATCACGTGCACTAAGGTTATATTTAAGTTCTAGAAAGTGGGGTTTGTTTGAAAAATAAAAGTTTCTCAAAGAAAAATGTTATCTTAACATTTATAATATTTAGAAATTTAATTCATCTAGTTAACATAGTTTAAATTATTTTTGGAGTTAAAAATTAATGACATCTAGTTAGAACAATTTTCATTATTTTATTATCTTAAAAATATGTGGAACATTGTAAAAGTCTTCCTTAAGTAGCATTGTTTTTCTACTTTTTGTATTAAGGAAGACATAATTCAGCTTTTAACAAGATTTCTTGTTCTAAGAAGTTATTAATAGGAATTGTTAAAAACTATCTTTCTATAAAGGCTTTGTAGGAGCTGATAAAATGTCCTGAGAGTTGGCTTTCATTTTCAAGTTAAGAGGAAATGGATAAACCCTGTTATCTTTTACCTTTTACCTGTTTTCTCTTCCTAGAATGAAGGGATTGTGAAGCTTTATAACGAAGGCTGTTGCAAGATCTGTAAGTGAGACTATAGTCCACGCAATGACAGATTACTTTTTCGTGGCTTATATATCGGTTGTGTTCGTCTAACTGTTGGTTCCTGAGATATACTTCATGAAGTCTGCCATTTAAATGCTTTTGTGATGTGTGGTTGATATCCCTGTAACCCAGCCTTTATATTGTGTGACATACATAAACACTTTTATTTAGATAAATTTTCATTTCATTTTTTAGACATTTTGCTATTGTGGCATTTTCTAAAAATCATAGACTAAAAATTTTCTTAAACTTAAAATAATATTATGTGTGTGGGTGTTTTACTTGCGTGTGTGTCTGAGCACCACTTGCATGATGTACCTTCTTGTAGAGACAAGAAGAGGAGAGGGCATCAGATTCTCTGGAACTAGACTTACAGAAGATTGTGGGCCATCATGTGGGTCCTGGGAATCAAACCCCAAGTCCTCTGTAAGAAAACCAGTTATCTTAACCATTGAGCTACATCTCCAGCTTCTAGTCTAGGATTTTAATAAGTTTGAGTTTCAAGTTCACTGTGATCTACCTTGCTTGAAATATACTCAATGACACAAACTTAAGTACATTATGATAAAATGACATTGAGACACCAATGTAGACATTTAAGAGAGTTATAGTATTTTCAGACTTTTTGAACAAATTTATAAGTCTGTATTTCTGGGAAATGCCAAAAGTGAATTATATTTAAATCCTATATTTAGAAATATTCATATTAATTAGTTAAATACCTATAATGTATTTTATATTTGTTTTAATTATGTTTATTTTGGGGTGATATTTGAATAATTTAAAGACTGAACTAGAATAGAGAATTATTTATGCAACCAACCATTTCTATTTTTAAAAATATGAGCTTATATGAAAATAAAGGTAAACGTTTTTAAAAATTACAAATGCAGAAATTTAGAATTTATCTAGAGGTGCTTTTGGGTTATAGTTTTGGTTAATGATGTCATGATAGACAGATTGATTGTTAGATATATGCTGAAGTGTTTCTCAGATAAGATTTCTAAGAATCCTAAAGAACTGAATCCTATGAGTATGTACATATAGAGTATTATTTGGTACAAAAGTCCCCCTCAATAAATCCTGGAATTATTCTGATTTTCAGCTCAAAGAAGTTAAGCAACCTCTCATTTCCATTTGGTATGAGCCCAGCATTAAACCATAAATAAGATCCCCCCCTTCCAAGAGAATGAAAAAGAAAAAAATATCAATTACAACTTGATATTCATTTTACTGTGTTACTTTCTATGTCTACTGTAACTCATGACCTCACAAATCAGATGGCTTAGCTAATAAAGGCCAGGGATTTATTGTGTCACAGATCTGGAGTTCCCAAACTGAGATGTTGATATACAGCTCTCTAATGAGTTCAGTGAGAAAATGATCTCTGTCCTTGACTTACAGATACTGTCTTCATATTTATATCAGGTTTCTGTTTTTGTTTTTGTATATATGTGTGTGTTTCTCCAAATTTCCCTTTTTATAAGGGCCAGTCATATTGCATTATAACCTACATATTGATCTCATTCTCATCTGATTGCCAAACAAAAATCACATTCTACAGCTCTACTAAACTCAGGAGGAGTTGAGGGACACAATTCAGTTGACCAGAACTGTACTGACTGAGCCTGGGGAATACAGTAACACACATTTTAGTTACTAGAATCTACTGAAACATCCAACGATATATTTTTTCTCTTCATTGACAATAAACTAATTTTTTAAAAGAATTATTTATTTATTATATATAAGTACACTGTAGCGGTCTTCAGACATCCCAGAAGAGGGCATCAGATCTTATTATGGATGGTTGTGAGCCATCATGTGGTTGCTGGGATTTGAACTTAGGACCACATCCAGTCTATGGAGGAAGGTGTAACTTCCTGAAATAATTAGGAAATCAAGCCTTAGAGCAGGAGATCCCATTAGACAAGAATAAATACAGTTACACCATAGTTCAGAAGAGCAGGCAGTGCTCTTAACTGCTGAGCCATCTCTCCAGGCCAAAAATTAAACTAATTTTTATTCAGTCTTTTCTGAATGCCACGAGAGCTGATGTCTTTCAATTATCTATTATATCAGGAAAACAGGAATTAAATTTATCTATAGAATCTAAAAGGCTTTTGTTCATCTATTCTTACTTATTCCTTTGACAGCTTTGGAGTCTAAACTCTCCTTTAGATACAAGAGAGAGGCACGGTCATATTCAAAGACAAGGCCATTGTAATTGTCCCCATAATACCAGCCCATGATAATTAGCAGACAAGTTAGTGTGTTTATTTTCTAAGTGCTGAGAGGGGAAGAACTGAGTGGTTAAACTGATATAGGGTGCACTCGTACTCTGGCTGTTTAGACATGACCATATCCAGTCCTTGGAGGAAGGTATAACTTCCTGAAATAATTAGGAAATCAAGCTTCAGAGCAGGAGATCCCATTAGACAAGAATGAATATAGTGACACCATAGTTCACCTCTGCCGAGCTCTTTGTGTTGCAGAATAATGGCAAACGGCTTTAGTAACTCACTTCTGCTGTGTCAGGGAATGGGAAGTGGTTTAGGCATTGCATTGACATTAGGGGACCTTTGTCACAGGTTGAGATTCTGAATGACCAGGTTGTGTTGTAGAGATTGTGGAGTTTGGATATTACCACAAGTACTGTGATAAAGAAAATATACTCCAAAGAAATCTGTGAGGAATATATATAGGACATATTTGTAGGAATAAAATATTCAACTAACCAATAATGAATAATATTGTCCCATATATTTATTGACATTTTTTTTCCTTGACAAGGGCAGTTTAATTTCAGCCCACCACTAGCTATCCATCACTCCTCGAACTAGAGTAGTTTAGCTTTACCTGTTGGGGTTTTATATTTGCATGTATTTTAACTAAAACTATTATGGATAAAGTCACATGAAAATTGATATGTAATTCTATCATTCAATAAGTAAGTATACGGAACAGAATGTGTCAGTGATTTCCCTAGAGAATGAGTCAGTGATTTCCCTAGAGTGACAAAGCAAGTCAGACGCAGAGCAGGGTAAGAATCCTGGTCTTGGTGTCCTGATTCAGACTCAATGCATTATCAAACACTGGTTAAATATACATCCCTGGGTATATTATAATGTAATACTCAGGTGCACATTGGTGCATACAACTGTGTCATGAATGATTATAAGGTGTTTTTTTAAATTTGAAATTAAAAAGGGCATTTCAGAGCCATAGAATAAAGAATGAATCACTCATGCATTACAATAATGCTGACAAGTAATTAAAATTTTATATTTAGCATATTAATGAAAACTTATAAAATGTATTTCGGTTTTATTCAAAAATTGTGTGTTAATCAATTACTTTTACATATTACATATTTACATGTATTTAAACCTAAAAATTCATTTTCCATATTTGTAACACTTTTGACTAATGATAATAATGATTATTCTAAGCTAATTAGGCAAAAGGTGAAAATAATTCTGAATCTAGAAGGTATAAGCTATATGGAAGGAGAAAATAGATATTGCACATACAATATGAAGAGTAGATTGTGAAAAATAATTTTATACTGACTATATGTTTTGAATAAAGACACCATTTTCCAATATAATTCTATTTATATTTAAATTATGGAAGCATTTTTGCACAGAATTTCAATAGTTATTTATTATTATCTTAAGTCATGTGTACTATATATGTGTATATGTATGAGCATGTTCATATAAGTATGGTCCGTGGAGAAGGCCTAGAGGTGTCAGGCTCCCTGGAACTGGAGATAGAGTGTTGTGAGCCATGTGATACAGATGCTGGGGCCTCCATTTATCTGGAGTAGCAGCAAGGGCTCTTAACCACTTAACCATCTCTCCACCTCTTACATGGGCTTTTTGAAGAAAAAGTACATTTTCTTTTCCAGGCAAACGAGAAGAGCGAATATGCCAGAAAGTGATCATTAAATCCATCATAAAGAAACAGGACTGTGTAAGCCAAAGCTCTGTAAGTAGCAATGTAAGAGCGGGTACATAAAGAACATGTGTGTTTCTGGAACTCACTGGGTCACTGACATGGGGGACTGGCAAACAAGCCGAGAAAATGACAGCATACAATATTGAACTTTGAGAGTGTTCCTGCACTCTAATATTCAACCATTCTATTTCCAAATTATACATTATTCTTAGCATAAATAATCAACAGTTCTCAGTGATAACTGAAATCCAGAGGGACAGGCACTCAATCTACATGTGTTTGACTGTGTTTTATCTTTAGCCTTGTGATTTTGATCAAGGAGTGTATTCTGGGTTGTTAATTCACTCCTTTAAGAATGGCATGTTCAGTTCTATGCACCACAGCATGATACCAGTGACAATAGAATTATTGGGCTAGGATTACGTCATTCCATATATGTACTCAGTTATGCACGTGCAAGCTGTTCTTTGAGTTATGTAAGCATTGCTTTATTCAGTACAACTGTGTAACGACCCTTTGATGTATCTATGAATCATGTTCTAATGTAATATTTCTATCCTCATTTATACACATAGAGGTTTTGAGAATGAAATGATTAAAAAAAAAAAACGCTCTTACTCTTACTGACGCCCTGAAGGAATGAAATGATCACCAGTATTGGCTGATCTTGCAGACCTCTTTTCTCATGATCTCTCCTTGCAGATTAGTGTGGCATCTTGTGATGGGAAATGCCCATCGGCTACCATATATAACATCAATGTTGAAAGTCACCTGAGGTTCTGCAAGTGCTGTCGTGAAAATGGAGTGCGGAACGTGACGGTGCCTCTGCACTGCTCAGGAAATGGCACTGAAGTAATGTACACGCTCCAGGAGCCGATGGACTGCACATGCCAGTGGAACTGAGTGGAACTGAGTGCTTGCATTCCGAGGATGTTGCACAACAGGATCATGTCAGGCAGCATCATCTTTCATCACTGTTATTTAGGCACATGGCAGACTTGTACCCTATGATGTGTCTTTATCACTCTTGCGATTTGAAAACCTAACAGTGGATTCAAAACACATATAGTTTTAATGGAAAAAATTAGATTGGTTGTTTTATTTTAGTGAATTAAATTATTGTAAGTTGTTTAGCTGAAATGCGGTCACATTTAAAACTGTAGGGTAGGACAAATTAAGTCTTAGTGTAAAGTAGAAGCTTGTGCTGCAGGATGCTTTCCATTCAGTCCCTTGTGCCCTTGTTTTGGTTTTGGTTTCCTTTGTTTTGATTTGCAAAGTCTTCCAATGCTGTCCAAACTGAGGTAGACTTTAATTTTTCTTTCCTAGTCTTATCAATGTGATTCGTTGTAATTGGCTCATAGATAATCATAGTGAGTTGTGTTTCTTAGAAACAGAACATAGAATTGTAGGATGTTGGCTTAGTTAACACCTCAAAAAATATTAGGAATGCTATTGCAAATTCCCCTAATTATTATTATTTTTTACATGTGATGGTACCACAACATTTCTGGGACTTCTACAACAATGTAGCAACAATGTGGTGAGTTTACATTAAGGACTTGACTCCTTTCTAGATATTTTGGGTTCTGGTTTCATGATCCTCTATTGTAAATGATAAAGCAAGGTGATTTTTAAAAAGTCACAGAATCTTCCATTACTAGAAAGCACTGGATAGGATTAAAAAGTTTTTAAGACCAATATCCTTTTAGAATGCTCATGCATACAATAATAGTTATTTCAATTTTTAAGGGAAAGAAAACCATAGTGTCGTTCATTATTTAGAGGAAGACCAGGAGCTATATTTTTATACCATTAAAATTATTAATTATATTGTTATTATTTATCATTTAGTTTAGTTAACATTTATCACTGGGGACTGGTTCTAAATATATCAGTACACTATGAAACCTGAGGGCAACTTTGCCATTAAAACTGCTGCTTTGTCAGTGAAGGGACATACAGTTATCTGAACGTATTCATAACATTAGAATGGAATGCCGCTCTCTGAAACTACAGCAAATCATTGGCATTTGCAAATAATTTGCTCTGAGATCTTTGCAAATTTCCAAAGCCTTTCTACCAGGGAGTATAGAATTATTTGAGTTTCCTCCGTAGTAAAACGAGAATGCCTTAGTGTGATTGTGATTACCAATGAAGGTCAGTGTCAATAAAAGCACATTAAAATTTCATTGACAAGCCAATGCTTGGATTTTAATAGGATAGTGCCAGCTTGAGCTATGTGACTTGTTTTCAAACATTAATGTTTCCATTTAAAAATCATGCTTCTAAGAAATACTGTAGTTATGAAGTGTTTGGATTTCCAGGGTTTCTTAATAATGTGTAAAAGTATTACCTGGAACGTCCCGATGTCTACTCTACATGGAAATGATTTACATTGTTTGTTTTAATACCGGCATTTTCTCTAGATATAAACATTTTTGCATCTGTGATTATTCGCATATTGATGGAGTTGGACATTCTTGTCTAAATACATTAACATTTTACATAAAGACATCATGTATCTCAATCAGAAATTTGTAATATATGTTACCTATCACTTTCCTGTAAATTCTATTCTCTGTGGACTATCTATTATTAATTATTAACTGATCTTTAAATCAGTTTGTGGGGAGAAGAGAAGTATTCTTCTGCTATTTTATAAACAAGAAATAAAATAAATACGTGTTGAAGTTTTGTGATGTGTTTGGTGGTGTTCTAAACAAGGAGGACAGAGGCAAAACAGGCCACACACAATTTCTTCTGTGAAACTTCGAGTTCAAAAAGAAAGCCGTCCTTTACTAATTATATATGTGAGGAAATCTAAATGGAGGCCTGAAAACAGATAGGAATATAGTATAAGTTATCACTCAAGTCCTCAGAAAGGCAAAGACAGACTTTCAGTGATGGCTGTTTGTAGGCATAACTTTTTTTTGCAACCTACATTTAATAAGGGTTCCACCTCTCCTCTCGCCCACCACCCAGCAGAAGTAGTGGAAGAGAAAAATTGTTTGGATATGGGGGACAGGGACCTGTCCGGCCATCGTTCTCTGAAGGCGAGCTCAATCCTCCTGGGCAGCAGTTGTAGGAACAATTGAAAAATTACTTGAACAGAAATTTATTTGGGTTTTTATATCCACTGACATTAGAATAAACTGAAAATGAATCCATAATTTCTATGTGGAATAAACCCAGAGAAGTTCTAACAGAAAAATAGGGAAGAAATTGTTATCTTGTACTGGGGGAGGGGAATTATTCTAAGTTTCACTGAATATACAGCAGCCTCCACACCATGATGAATACGTTTAATGAGAAAATCTGACGCAAGGTAAATCTGCATGAAAGTAAGAAGTGTCAAAAGAAAACCATGAAACTGGATGGTGATATGTCACAAAAAGAAGTGACAGTCCTGAAAGCAAAGAGGGCCTGATAAAACATGTGAGAAATGATTGCTAGAATAAAAGGGTGCTATATGCAGATTGTTCAGAGAGGAATGGAAAAAACTGATGGAGCTTTAAAATGGATGCTAAAATACCATTATTCTCATCAGGCTGGTAAACATTAAGATAACTACACTTTGTAAAAGGAACAAAAATAAGTATGAGAAGACAAATTTCTCTTATTATCACTGTTGATTAAAAATTATAAAAATTGCAGGGCAGTGGTGGTGCATGCCTTTAATCCCAGCACTTGGGAGGCAGAGGCAGGTGGATTTCTAGTTCAAGACCAGCCTGGTCTACAGAGTGAGTTCTAGGACAGCCATGGCTATACAGAGAAACCCTGTCTCAAAAAAACCAAATGTGTGTGTGTGTATATATATATAGGAAGATTAGCAACATAAATCAGTATTAGAGGCTTGTTTGATTTGACCATCCTACATGGGACATGCATCCTAGACAACACATCCATACAAACACAAAATGGCATTTGCCCAAGGCTAGCAATCCTAATTAGATTACTTTGTAATCACACCAGTAAGAATGGAATAAGTTATATAAATCTGCAGGTTGTAATATTGTGACTGTGGATAAAACAGAGATGTATATATTCATGTGCACTGATCTCTAGCTGGGTTATAGGAATCCAAATTCAGGACCTTATGGTTGTGTGGAAAACCTTCCCTCACAGAACCATTTCTTCCACTGAAGGTAGTCTTTATATTTCATTTTTGAATTCTTAGTAAAATACATTGACTTACATACTTATGGAATGTAGTATGGTAATTTAATATATGGATAAAGTGATAAAATGATAAAATCAAGGCCATTCTTTTCTTCTAGGATATTTGTCATTTATTTCTGTAAAGAACTTTCCAACTGTATAGTTAATTTGAAATATATTATCAGGTGTTGTACAGCATTGTTAACCTGCTGTGCTGTAGAACACAAGGGTACCCTCTCCTGTTCAGCTGAAGTCAGGTGCTTGTTGTTAGCCTCTCCATCCTCTTTTCCATCTATCTTTCTGAGCTTCTAGCATCACCTTTGTACCCTCCCTCCTTCCGCAGGATCAGTGGTTTTGTTTCCAGAGCTGAGTGACAGTGTGTGGTACTGGTCTTTATTTCCTACATCATTTAATTGACTAGGATGATGAATTCTATGTTGATAAGTGCTATAAAGGGAAGCGAGATGGTGTGATGATAAATGCATGGCAGAATCTAACTTGGATTGCATGGAAAGTAAAGGGAAGTGTCTGAGACACACAGACTGAGAGCCTAGGCTGAGGCAGGCATCAAGTGATCAAATATTTCTAAACAATGTGTGCAGTGTGCCAAAGACCTTGGTGAGGAGTGAACATATCTGGGAATCTAATCCATACAAATGCTCTTTTTTGTACACTTTGAGGATGTTAATGTTACATGATGTGGCTGGTTAAATAGGCTGGGATACTGGGTAAGTAGGGTTTGGTAAAATACAATTACTATAGATTAGGTGGAAAATGGTAAAGGGTACACAGAGAACATTGCACTGTATAAGGTATGTCTTGGAGATAGTCTAAATGATGTGGTTATCTCTATGGTACAGAGTTGTGAAGATTTCTCTCCAACAGATGATTAAATAGGTAGATGGATTAAAGGAATTTGCTGGGTAGGTAAGGAAGATGCTTAGAATTCAGTTTCCACCCTGCTGCCTAGTCTATGAAATGACTGAGTGAAATTATTCTTGTGTGCTCATATCCATTGGCCTAGTGTCAAGAAGAGAGATTCCTCTTAGGAGGTGTTTGTCCAAAAGCACCCTGCAACTATTAATGACAGTCCGCTATGCTTAGAGACAGGAGCCTAGCATCTAATGGAAAGAGATGCAGAGAGTCACAGCCAAACATTAGATGGAGCGTGTGGAGTCTTGTGGAAGAGTTGGAGGAAGGATTGAAGAACCCAAAGAGGACATGGACTCCACAGGAAAACCAACACTCAACAAACCTAGATCCTTGGGGGCTCTCAGAGACTGAAACATTAACCAAAGAGCTAGCATGGCTTGGACCTAGGCTCCCCTCCCAGCCCCCCTCACATATGTAGCAGATGTGCAGCTTGGTCTTCGTGTGGATCCCCCAACAACAGGAGCGGGGGCTGTCTGTGAATCTGTTGCCTGCCCATGGATCCTGTTCCCCTAACTGGGCCTTCCTTGTCTGGTTTGAGAAAGAGAGGATGCGCCCAGTCCTGCAGTGACTTGATGGACCAGGAGTGGGGTAGGGTGGGGAGCTGGAGGGTGTTACCTAGGGGTGTTCCCCTTTTAGAAGAGAAGTTTGGAGTGTGGGGAGGATCTATGTGAGGAGGTATAGGAGCAGAAGGGGGCTGAGATTGGGACATAAAGGGAATAGATAAATACATGTTTTTTTTTTAAAAGTTAGTAAGGGAAAGCATATACAGAAAAGAAAACAAGATCCACAATTAAGTAGAAAGACCTCTGTCACCTAAATGTCATATAAAAACAGCTGAGGAAGGAGGCTGAAAAAGAATGGGGAGGGGCTAAAGCTGAAATAGTAATGGGGAGGTGACTCACATAAATCCAGAGAATGCGAGGAACTGGAGTTACCTGTTAATGCTAATGGGGAAACCCATTTATAGAAGCAGAGCTCTGCTACTACTACTGCTGCTGCTATTACTAAAAGCCATGTTGAAGAGCCAGAAACGGGATTGACAGACAGTGGATTCTCAGTGTGCTCAAGTGTGCTTTTCTACCTAGCTGCTAAGGAGCTTGGTCAGAAACCTCATAGAGTCAGCACGGTGTACCTACGCCCAGGCTTTGGTTTCTCACCTGTTTGAGAGCACCAAGGCTTTTTAGTAGTGTTTGCTTGTTTATTGCAAGAAGATGGTCTCCTTTTCTCCTCTGTACCTACCAGCAGCTCTGAAGTCCTCACTTTTTGATATTTTTGTTCACCTCCGTAGAAGCACAGCCCATCCATCGTGTGTGGCCCAGAGCACCAGGTAAAGAATCTGACAAAGAAGGGGATTTCACTTCCTGTAAGGTGAGCTGTGCCTGACAGGTGAAGAAGCAGCAGGAAAAACTCTGCTTCTGCGCATGCGCACTTCTAAGGAGCAAGGCTTCCAATGGTGGGCGTGTCTCGGGACCCAGCAATGACTCTGGCTTAGTTTATATCTCACCTGCTTCACCTTACTTCTATCAAACCAGTTCCTTCCAGTCTCTTCCATTCAGTGTATACACATACATCTTATACATTATTTCCTGATGATCAAAGGACTATGGTAAGATACAAATTTTTTAGAAAATTAAATCAAAAAAGATTTTTTAAACTATTTCCTGTGCCATTTTGGGAAGAAAAATAAAAATCAAATCCTCATGCACTGTTCCCATAAATTACACATTTTTGTCTTTTGTTTATGTTTTTCCTTCCTTTCTCCCTGTCTTATCTCATCTTGACGAAGGTTTTGTTTTTAAAAAAATGTTGAAATTCTTAGAAACCTATTTTTGGGTCTGTAGTGCTGCACAGTGAGGAAGTCAAGGACAGAAGGATCATGACCAGGGCTACATAATAGGCTCACGGTCAGCCTGAAATATCTGGTGAGAAGCCAATCTTAAGAAACCATGGTCTGTGTGTAAACCTCGGTGACAGGATGGTTGGTTAGCATGCAAGGGCCAAGAGTTTGATCCAAACAACAACAACAACAACACACATACACACACACACACACACACACACATACACTCACCCTTAAAATTTTCAGCCATGGTGGTCCATGAGAGGTTGAGGTAGGAGGATTGTGAATTTTAGACCAGATTGAGCTACAGACAGAAACCTTATCTCAAACAACTTCAGGTGTTTTTCTTTTTTCTTCCATTAAATTCTTTTCTTCTTTTTAAAAGATTGGTTATTTTATTTATTTACATTTCAAATGTTATCCCCTTACTTCCCAGTTCCCACAAACTCCCATCTCCTCTCTCCTCCCCCTAGTTCTATGAGGGTGCTCCCCACCCACCCACCCACCCACTCCTGCTTTAGTGCCCTGCCCTAGCATTCTCCTACCCTGGGTCATCGAGCTTCCACAGGACCAAGAGGCTCCTCTCCTATTGATGCCAGATAAGGCCATCCTCTGCTACATATGCAGCTGGAGCCATGGGTCCCTACATGTGTACCCTTTGGTTGGTATAAGTCCCTGGGAGCTTTGTGGGGGGCGGGGTGTCTAGTTGGTTGATATTGTCATTCTTCCTATGGGGTTGCAAACCCCTTCAGCTCCTTCAGTCCTTCCCCTAACTCCTCCATTGGGGTCCTCTTCGTGTATTTTTCAAGAGTTGAAATATACTTGCCATATGGTATTTGTATTGGCTGCTTTTACCTTGCTATAACACCATGACCCAAAGTGACTTAAGGAAGAAGTCCTTTATTTTGACTCCTGGAAGAATTGCTTTACTTTGGCATATGGTTCCAGGGCAGTACAGTCCATTATGGATAGGAAGCACAGCAGCAAGTGGTAGGGATGGAGGCAGGAGCAGGAACCTGAGCAATCACTTCCTCAACCACAAACACAGAACAGATGGAGAAGAGACTGGAAGTGGGGTGTGGTGAGAAACCCATGAAATCTGCCCCCAGTGACACAGGACTTTCAACAAGGTTCTACCACTCGAAGTTCCCCAAGCAGCACCATCCACCAAGGGCCATTATTTAGATATTCGAGACTATGGAGACATTTCTCATTCAAACCACCACAGCCTTCTGTTAGAAATGAATATCCTAATATATTTAACCCAAGTCTTGAGAGATACATTTCTATTGGTTTCCCTCTTAAAGTCCTTAAGGATGAAGTGGAATTAAAGACTCGGTTGGCACCAACACATGGATGCTCCTGGTCATCTCACCGCTTGCCTTCCATGCACTACATTTATTTTTTTTAATACTTTTTATTAGGTATTTCCCTCATTTACATTTCCAATGCTATCCCAAAAGTCCCCCATACCCTCCCACTGACTCCCCTACCCACCCACTCCCACTTTTTGGCCCTGGCGTTCCCCTGTACTGGGGCATATAAAGTTTGCAAGTCCAATGGGCCTCTCTTTCCAGTGATGGCCAACTAGGCCATCTTTTGATACATATGCAGCTAGAGTCAAGAGCTCTGGGGGGTACTGGTTAGTTCATCATGTTGTTCCCCCTATAGGGTTGCAGATCCCTTTAGCTCCTTGGGTACTTTCTCTAGCTCCTCCATTGGGGGCCCTGCGATCCATCCAGTAGCTGACTGTGAGCATCCACTTCTGTGTTTGCTAGGCCCTGGCATAGGATCTCCCATGCTCATGGATTGGCAGGCTTAATATAGTAAAAATGGCTATCTTGCCAAAAGCAATCTACAGATTCAATGCAATCCCCATCAAAATTCCAATTCAATTCTTCAGCGAATTAGAAAGGGCAATCTGCAAATTCATCTGGAATAACAAAAAACCTAGGATAGCAAAAACTCTTCTCAAGGATAAAAGAACCTCTGGTGGAATCACCATGCCCGACCTAAAGCTGTACTCCAGAGCAATTGTGATAAAAAAAAAAAAAAAAAACCTTCATGGTACTGGTATAGCAACAGACAAGTAGACCAATGGAATAGAATTGAAGACCCAGAAATGAACCCACACACCCATGGTCACTTGATCTTTGACAAGGGAGCAAAACCATCCAGTGGAAAAAAGACAGCATCTTCAACAAGTGGTGCTGGCACAACTGGCGGTTATCATGTAGAAGAAGAATGCGAATTGATCCATTCCTATCTCCTTGTACTAAGGTCAAATCTAAGTGGATTAAGGAACTCCACATAAAACCAGAGACACTGAAACTTATTGAGGAGAAAGTAGGGAAAACCCACGCACTACATTTAAATCAAAGCTTTTCTCAACAAACACTGTTTAAGAGTTTGTTTCCTGCATCCTTCATCACCTCCCTGTGCTCCTATCAGGCAGGAGCAGATAAGCTAATTCACATGATAAACAAAAGATATCTGTTTATAGTGGCATAAGAGATCCAAGTTTGCCAGTGAACTCAACCTGGTTATGGGTTCGCTTTAATTTTCTTTTGTCTAATTTTCTTTATTTTCTCACATGGTAATTCCACAGTGCCCTATAGAGATACAGCCTGGGAAACATTAACTTAATACCTGTCTCATTTTTAATCTTTAAGGCTCTTTTTTTAAAAATTAAAACAGTCTGGTAAACATGTTTATTTTAATAGATGAATTCAAATTAATTACTGATTTATTCAATTCGTTTACACTGAAAAGGAGAAAAGACCGTTTCAGTATCTTGGGGCTGTAGTTCCCAGCAGGAGAAAAGAAGCTCTTAATAGAAGTTAAAAGGCTTTTGAGTCTTTGTGGAAAATTAGAATGCAAAGCCTGAAGATGTTCACATTACACAGAGAATAGCAGTAAAGCTTTGAAGCCTAGGTATCATCAAAAAAATACTTTGAAATGATTTGTGGTTATGAAATGCAGATTTGATAACTGTGTAAATATTGAGTAAGTGTCAATGACTGGAATAGATTCACACACATGTTAATATCCTAAGACAACTGTCACTGTCCTTGTCACTGTCAAGGGCTATGCACTTTGACTGCTGTGTTTGATGGTTATTGCTTCTCTAAAGTGCAAGGGAATATTGAAGACTTTTGCCTATTGATTAGCAAAGCCACTGACTCGTTTCAGCACGATAATGACAACTTATTGAAAATGTCACAATTTGCTGAACAAATGGATACAAAAAAAGAATGGAGAACAGGAGTGTGCAGGTGATCAAAACACACGTGTACATGTGTGAAAATCTAAAGAATAAATAGGTAACGTTACTTAGATCACTTGACGGCATCCAAATTTGCTTATAGCCATCAGAACCAAAATACCAATTTGATAGCAATGAAGTGTTCTCATAGCATGGGACTTTAACACCATTTGCTTTTTTTGAAGACTGAAAAGGGTGTAGAGCACCCTCTGTCCAGGCAGAAATGAAGCAACCTGAGTATGGCTCTTTTGTAAAGCTGCCTGATTTCAGATCATTTTTGCTGTCTCAGGGCTCCGAATCTAGGTACAGACATTAAAAAGGTCAACATTTACACTACCGCAGAACAACGTTCTAGAAAGCAGAAGTTCAGAAGTTGGTGGTCTGTTACCCTTAATGAGTGACATGTCAGGGCTCCACTAAAGAAGACTGAAGTTGAGCAGTGATTGCGATGAAAATTGGGGAAATTGAAATCAAGGCAGGTAACAGGAGGAGGAGGAGGAGGAGTGGGGGGGGGAGGAGGAGGAAAAGGAGGAGGAGGAGGAGGAGGAGGAGGAGGGGAGGAGGAGGAGGAGGAGGAGAAGAAGAAGAAGAAGAAGAAGAAGAAGAAGAAGAAGAAGAAGAAGAAGAAGAAGAAGAAGAAGAAGAAGAAGAAGAAGAAGAAGAAGAAGAAAAAGAAGTTGTAGGGGAAAACACGTGTGCATGCCACTTCTCAACCATGCTAAAAAAAAGCCAATGGCTCCATACTGTTAGTTCCCAAACCCAAAATGGTAACAGAGCTGACATTATTGCAGATGACAGGTTGGGACCAGCTCCGGGTGGATGGACTCTTGACCCGATAAACTTTACTTGGCATTCCTAAGAAACCTTGTAAAATAGGTTTCTGTTTGCCAGGGAAAGCAATTGCCTTTATATCTGCCCTATGCCCACTATCTCTGCAAAGGGCGTCCAGTTCTCTACTAATTCAAACAAACTTGCAACCAATCAAAGGCCCACACTACGCCCTCTTCCTCTCCTTCCTCTCCTGGCAACATAACCCCTAACAACTGCCAACACTCTCCCACCATTCTTGCCAGGGAGGTAGCCACGACAGTTTTGAATTGCTCCAAATAACTTTCTTTCCACGCATGGGGCTGTCTGATTCGGTGATTTTACTGCTCCCTTGCTTACACCTACAAAAATTATATAAAAATTAACCGTAAGCTAGGCTACGCGATCTGTTTCTTTTTTCAACTTCTATAAGATGACAGGCTCTCACTTGTAATGTCCTTCATCGCCTCCGCTTCCCTCCCCTTGTGAGTACTGAACACAATTCCACTGGGATGTTTGGGGACATGCCTCCCACTCCTCCCCCTGAAGTTTCTTGTCTCCATGGAGACTTTTCACTCAAAGGGAGACAGCAGCGTTGTGGGCGGGGAAAGCATAATAACTAGGGAAGAGCCAGAGCTCTGAGAGCAGGAGGAAGGGGCGGGAGGGTTGGGGGGTGGCGGGTAGGTGGGACCTGGATTGTGCTTTGTGCATGGTGCAGACCTGGAACTTCCCCTGCACAGGGTCGGGGTCAGGGCAGATGAGGGGCCTCAAGGCTGCAAGCATTTCAGGTGTGCAAGCCTTGTGCTTTGGTTAGCTAATCCTTCAGCCCTTTCCTTCCTGCTTGAAGGGTTCCTGTTCACCTTGGCATCAATACATGGCAACTCCTAGTCCTATCTCACCGTTTGCCTTCCACTCAGGACATTTAGAAAAACTGTACTTGAAAAGAACCAGTCTGTCTCTATCCACCAGAGGGGTAAACACTGTGACTTACAGATAATCAGAGTCAGCACCGTAAGTAAGGGACAGCAAGCTCTTTGCACTCCGGCTTTCCACTCCTTGTAGCATATGTAGTGAACATTCTAATTTACACAGAGACTTGGGGACAGATAAGCAGAGAACAAAACTCTTACAACATTTGACCGGTAAAGTGAGATGTGTGAAAGCTTTGCGGTTTTGTGGGGGTGGGGGTAGGGTGGGGGTAGGGGTGGGGGTTGAGGATTTGATGGTTAGCTGTTTCTTTTTAACTGGCTGTGTGTTTTCTCTAAGGCAAGCACCTGCTTCATAGTAACCAAAGAGGATTTTGCAGGAAGACACTTGCTTTAGGGTGCTGATTTGAATGGATTCTGTGGACCTGTTTTTAACCAAAGGGCATTTGCAATTTGAGAAATAAGTATGGAAAGCGCAGCGTGTTCTCTCTCTCTCCCCCTCCCCTCCCCCTCCCCTCCCCCTCCCCCTCCCCCCTCCCCCTCCCCCCTCCCCCTTCCCCCCTCCCCCTCCTCCTCTCTCTTCTTCTTTCCTTCTTTTTTTTTTTGATTTTTATTACATATTTTCCTCAATTACATTTCCAATGCTATCCCAAAAGTCCCCCATAGCGCCCCCCACTTCCCTACCCACCCATTCCCATTCTTTTGGCCGTGGCATTCCCCTATATTGGGGCATATAAAGTTTGCAAGTCCAATGGGCCTCTCTTTCCATTGATGGCCGACTAGGCCATCTTTCGATACATATGCAGCTAGAGACAAGAGCTCCGGGGTTCTGGTTAGTACATCATGTTGTTCCAACAATAGGGTTGCAGATCCCTTTAGCTCCTTGGGTACTTTCTCTAGCTTCTCCATTGGGAGCCCTGTGATACATCCAATAGCTGACTGTGAACATCCACTCCTGTGTTTGCTAGGCCCCGGCATCGTCTCACAAGAGACAGCTATATTTGGGTCCTTTCAGCAAAATCTTGCTAGTGTATGCAATGGTGTCAGCGTTTAGAAGCTGATTATGGGATGGATCCCTGGATACGGCAGTCTCTAAATGGTCCATCCTTTCATCACAGCTACGAACTTTGTCTCTGGAACTCCTTCCCTGGGTGTTTTGTTCCCAATTCTAAGAAGGTGCACAGTGTCCACACTTTGGTCTTCATTCTTCTTGAGTTACATGCGTTTATCAAATTGTATCTTATATCTTGGGTATCCTAAGTTTTGGGCTAATATCCACTTATCAGTGAATACATATTGTGTGAGTTCTTTTGTGATTGTGTTATTTCACTCAAGATGATGCCCTCCAGGTCCATCCATTTGGCTAGGAATTTCATAAATTCATTCTTTTTAATAGCTGAGTAGTACTCCATTGTGTAAATGTACCATAATTTCTGTATCCATTCCTCTGTTGAGGGACATCTGGGTTCTTTCCAGCTTCTGGCTATTATAAATAGGGCTGCTATGAACATAGTGGAGCATGTGTCCTTCTTACCGGTTGGGTAAAAAAGACACATGCTCTTTCTTCTTTCTTCTTTCTTCCCTTTCCCTCCCTCTTTCCCTCCTCCTTCCTTCCTTCCTTCCTTCCTTCCTTCCTTCCTTCCTTCCTTCCTTCCTTCCTTCCTTCCTCCCTTCTTTCCTTCCTCTTTCTTTCTTTCTTTCTTTCTTTCTTTCTTTCTTTCTTTCTTTCTTTCTTTCTTTCTTTTTTTCGACTTTGACACAGGGTCTTATTCTACAGCTGATAGCTCAGGTGGACATTTTTTTAAAAAGAGAGTCTAACATGAAAGATCGTTTGCCACACAAGCTCTTGGATGAAAATAGTTTTAGAATAAATTGAGTTGAAATTACCCTTACATGTTTTTTCTACTTAAATTTCAATTTTATCAATAGCATTTGAAATATTTTTCATAATGATGGTGTCATTTTAAAATGTGAGGGATTACCTCCAATGCAGGAGCAGTATGTAGGTGTTCTCATCGTTCATCTAGTGAGGTTAAATAGTTTTGCACAATGAGATGTAATTTTGTGTAATTGCCTGGTAATTCATTTTATTTCTAACACTTTCTTCTTATTCAATTAAAATGATTTCTAGAAGCAAATTATTTTCCTATTTGTTGGAAAGTACTGAAGCTTCCAATTTTATTAGATAGAGAGCATTATGTATCAGGTACTTATTAATTTCTCCACATTCTCCTGGATGAGCAATCTATCTAAATGGAAAAGAAAGAATATTGAACTAACTCTCTCTCTCTCTCTCTCTCTCTCTCTCTCTCTCTCTCTCTCTGACACTCACACACACACACACACACACACACACTCTTATGCACGCACACACAAGTTAAAGATGTCAAATACTTTAGTTTCAAAGCTAAATATATGCGTGTTTGATTAAACTAAGCATACTTGACTTTCCAGGTAGAGAATCAATTATCATACTGCACTGGTGATACTTTGTTATCAAGGATGAGACATTTTGTAGTGTGTCTCTGTGACAGTAATTAACTAACAGTCAAGATGCAATTGACTTGAGTCTGTCATTTGGGAAAACAGGGGATGCATTAAAGGGGAATAGTAATATCAGGGACAATTCATAAGAATGGTTTCCCATCTTAGGTATCACACCTATGTGAGCATGTAAATGGCACATGTCTCCACTCCTTACACGTATGGGATTCCTAAGCAGGGAAGAGATCACAATTTGGTAAAGGGCATAGCAGATGAAGCATTTCAAGGTTGGTTGTTGGACTGTGATAAACAGGGGTTTGTGTCTGTGGAGACTCAACCCAACAATACTGTGGTTGCTTCTCACGTCTTTGATGCTCAAGTTCCTAATATAAAAAATAACGTGGAATTTGCATATACCCTGTATGTATACTGTTATATACTTTAAATCAGGTCTAGATATTTAGAATATCTAATACAGTATAAATGTTACGCAGTACTGCATTGCCTAAGGAACAAAACAACTTTTCCCAAATACTTTTGATCTGAGACTTATTGGGTCCACAAATATGGAACCCAGGGATCTAGAGGGCTGACTGAATGTCAGTCTCTTGAAAATGAAATCTTTTTTTTTTTTTTTTTTGTAATTTAAGACACTATGTCATGTTGAATTCTTTAGTTTATTGAAATAAACTGAAGACTGAAAATGACTCAATGTCAGCCATTCTGCATCCAAATGTCACATTATGTGGCTCATCTGTGGTTGCTTTCATAGGTATTGGAATTCAAAGATTGCTTTGCAGAAGGTGAGGAGAGCAGAGAAGAGGGAGAGATGGGGAAAGATTTACTGATGGGTGCCAAGTTGCAATCAAGTCGTGTCTTCCTTATAGGAAAGTGTTTCTACACTCCACAGTGTTTCTACACTGCATTCTCAAAAAGACTTGACACAGGACTTTAAAGTTTTTCACCCATGAGAAGCAACAAATGTTTGAGGCAGACATGTTTAACCTTATGCAATGGACACATGTAATGACATGAAGAATATATCATAGATAGGTATAACCCTTGTGTCTTTATGCATCAATCAAAAGCAAATTGAACAAAACCAGTAACTAACCAGCTATACTCCTCTACTTTCTAAAAGAATAAAGAATAACTAACTGGCATATTTTCATGGTATCCTGTGAGTTATTTTTAGTAATGTAAAGTGACTTTTCCCTCTCATCCATCTACTTACCATAAACAATAAACAAGAATGTTTTCAAGAACTCCTGAGATGTAGGGTTGAGGCAACACTGAAGTAAATACTAGCATGAGCTGATGCACACATCTCCAAACTGGATGCTGTCTCTACTCTTTCTTACTACACATCACACAGAAATAAAAATAAAAATTAAAATTAAGCAGTTATTCCTACCTTTTTTTCTAGAAGGAGAACATTTTTTGAAACCAGAAGAACAAGAATATAATTATTTACATGATTGTCTTTTATTTAAAAAATAACGTAAGAAAAGTAAATCTAAAGTTGGGTCTTCGTTAGAAAGGAAAACATCTGGGTCTTGCTCTAATGGAGTTATAATTGCACACTAATTCTGCACACGTAATTCCAGAAGCTACTTTAAAACAGTTCTAATTGGTTACAATTCATTCCCTACTTGATTAATAAAAGCATTAACATTTTTATTGGTTTGGGAGATGTTAAGAGTATAATAAACAGAAAGTTAAGGGTTGCATCGTTAAAATTACATAGTTTAGTAAGGAGAGCTACATGACATCATATTGATGTATTGATCTCTGACATGACACAATTTGGTAGGTTCATGTTCACAAGGAAAAGTAACCATTGTAAAATTACCAGTGTCAGTATGTGTGGAAAGATATCGCAGTCATATTGTAACTGTCTCAAGTTTTTCAAACCTTGCAGACATTATTTTAAAACCTAAGAGGAAAGGATATCTGTATCTTCATATCTTAGGTCAAAGAATCAAGTAATAACCTGGACAGCTCTTAACGATGTGTATGTCAGTAAAGAGCTTATGTGTTAAATGAAACTTTTGTCTATGTTCATTCATTTGTCTGTTATCCCTGACTTCATTAGTTCAACAAATGTTTCTTTATTATTTCATATACTAGGCATAGCTTATATTTCTGTAGACTGTTTTTGTCAGCCACTTCGGTAGGCATCAGATTCTTGGGTCAATAGTGTTTTAATTGTCGTCTTCCCTTGATCAGTCCAGGACTGATATGCGCGAGATCATTTATCTAACTCAAATCATTCCTAACGCAGTTTTCTCCTGTCAGCTTCAGAAGTGCTCATTATATTCCTAATAAATGGTTGGTCTTTCCCACAGATGCGTCAGCATTGTCGAGCTGAGTATATAATGTTCCTCCCCTCAACCTTATTCCACTTTCTGCATTTGTCTCCTTTTCTACAAATGTAGTAATATAACCCAATGTGGACATTTGTTCTCTCTCACTCTTTCTACTCCATACACCTAAAGTTCTGATGCTAGTTTTATGAAAAGACATTGAAAGAGCTGAAGGTTTTGTTTAGCATCAGTGAAGTGAGGCTCGTGTGTGGCATTTTCTTCAGTTTTCTAAAAGTGTGGAGTGTCTCACAAACTCTCATCTGGCCAGCGGTTTGCTGAAAAACGCGACCCCTAGCACAGTCACCAAAGCCAGTCAGCTCTCCTCTTCCTTTTCTAACACCCTGTTTTCCGTCAGAGGATCACCCCCGTGTAACAGAGAAACTAAGTTATTCAGAGAAACCTGTTGTGGTTGTGGTTGTCACAGGTGAGCACGGGTGGAAGAGCATAGGTGGGTGACGATATAAACATGACTTCATTCAGGTCCCTGGAGTAACATTAGATCTGAAGAATACGTTGGCACATTTTAAATCAGTTCTGTTTAATTTCTCACTCAATGTGGTGAGTTGACCTCTAGGGGGCAGTCTCACCATAGGCGTTTCGGATAATTCACTTCCAGTACATCACCTGGGATGTTTTGAATCTTGTGTAGATCACAATTGTGAATCTATCATGTAATTAATCTTTATCTTTATACACTTTAATATAACACTGTATTCATAGAATGTAAAACATTAGTTTTCAGGAAAAGCACGTATCCTAACAGTAGTATGCATCCATACTGAATACACTCTATGTAGATAACCTTATTAATAACAGAATTTCACCATATAACATATATCCACTCTAAAGCTGAGCTAGGAGGGATCAAAACCCTTTCTGTGCATATCATAGTGCACATCCTATATTCCCTGGGAATATTTGATGTTCTTTGTAAATAACCGCAACTCTGGTTAATGTTTTTCAAAAACAAAAGCCAAGTTTCACAAAGGAAAATATTTGCCTAGCTGGGTACTAGATAGTGTATATTTTATCTTCTTAGGATTTTGATAAAACGCCCTTCGATTGGCAAAAGGCTGGTTATAAACCTTACATGTTTTTGGAAGGTGCTTTCTCTTCAGTTGGCAGGTGCACTGGAAGGCAATATTCCCAGGCGTGTAATAGTTTGATTAACATAGAACAAAGAGAAACACGTGAGGACCGGTCTGTGTGCTGAATTTCTGGGCCCTCTGCTGTGTGTATTGGCTGTAATCTGATAAACAGGAGTTGTGTCCAAGAATTAGGAATCCATTGCTGCTTTACGTTCTTAAGGTTTTGGGGGTGGGGAACACCTTGTATCATTTATCATTCACACAGTGAGTTGTTTTACAGCATCAGGAACTGTGATAGGCTCCCGAGACGGAACTTCAGCGACACAGAGCAACTCCACGTAGTGCTAATGCAGCGTGAGAAACTCTGTCACGTGGGTTTCACCCTGGATACTTGGGAGCACAGAGAAACAGCAACTAACCCAGTGGCAGGGGCCAGGGGTATCCTTGAAGATGGGCATGCATGTCATGCAGGATTACAACGAAAGAGAAGGAGATAGCCAGCCACGAGGTGGAGACAGAAAGGGAGAAGGGTGCTCTAAACAGAAAAGGGTATCAAGTAGTCAGGGAGGGAAGTGGGGAAGGCTTCATAAGACACTGGTGTGGGAACACGCAGGGTCAGCATCTAGGCCAGCTAAGCAAAGAACATAAAATGCCTCGGGAAGTACATTTTATTCACTAAAACTTTACTGTAAAGTGTCATGGAGTTTTTGAGACCTTAGAAAGATTCAACTCCTTGTCCTAAAATTCCGTGCAAACTCTGTGACCCAGTTATTTCAGGGATCTTCCTCGATCTCTGTGTATGTGAGATTCAGTGTTATTTCTGATAAGCCTTACTTTAAAGTAAATGTTTACATATGTTTTCAAAAGTCACCTTCATAAAAATAAAGATCTGAAGTTATTTCATTTCAGGAATTTTGTTGGATACATTTTGTAATTGGTTTACGCTGATATTCTTTAAACATTGGGTATGTATAAAGGTGACGTTGTGATGTGAAGAGGATGCAGATTAGGCATCCTGCTTTGAACCACAGTTTCTTGAGAAGTTTAATTGTGTAGCCTAGGCTGTCCTCAAACTCATGATCCTCCTGCATCTGCCTACTTCAGCAAATCCTACCTGCGTGTATACCTCCATACCTGGCAACTCTGTTGTTTATATGTCTAAAGCAACGAACTAACATCAATATAGATGCAGTATCATTTTTGTGAAACTAAGTGATTATTAGAAACACAATCAATTCTTTGAAGGTTACTTAAAGAAAAACAATGAACAATTTAAAAATCATATAACAGCTCTTATACACAGGAGCTGATGATTTATTGTTTTGTTTGAGAATGAGAGAAAGCTCAGAAGAATATGAAAGGAGGCAACAGAACTATAAAAAAGATATTAACAATTTTATGAGAATTTTGTGGTCACAAAACTCACAAGACAGACTATTCGGATAAACTGGATAAGGGAATAGGTTGAACTACCCTCTTCATTTTTTATGATAAAACACAAAGAAGACTCTCCAATGATACTCTTCCTGAATGATACATAACCCCCTGATTTCTTATCTCTTTCTAAATGTTTCATAACTTTGAAAATCAGAGAAATAATGTAAAGTTGGAACTTCCTTTTTAATAAATGCGAAACTAAGGTTCCCAACCTCCCTATGCTGTGACCCTTTAATGCTGTTCCTCATGATGTGAGACCCCCACCATAAAATTACTTTTGTTCTACTTCATACCTGTAATTTGGCTGTTGTTATGAACTATAAATATCTGATATGCCATGTATCTAAAGTGTGACCCTCTTCATAAAAGGAGGTCATTTTTGATCTCCCAAAGGGGCCACGATCCCAGGTTAAGAGCCACTGCCTTAGGTAACCTTCAACTTTAAGCCTTTGCACGCGTATTTCTTTAGTTCTAATGGTCCTCTTCCAGAACCGTGCGTGTGCCTGGCTTTCTTACCTCCCTACACACTTTGCTTAAAAACTCTATTTCTTTTTTCCATGAACCCTTGTCTTCAAATCTCTACTTAATAAGATGAACTCCGTTATTCTGTCTCACCTTTTTTCTTTAGGACTCGTGCATAAAGTACTATATAATGTACTCTTTATTTTATGCATTATTTTTTGCCAGTTTCCACACACTAGAATATAAATGTCTCAGATAGAAGTATTATTTTGTAGATGCATTTTGCCAGTGTGGAAGAGTGATGGCTGAAGAGAGTGTGCACACACATAATTTTTTTAAAAAAAAGTCAGTTTGGCGGTTCCTCAGAAAATTGGACATAATACTACCAGAGGATCCAGCAATACCTCTCCTGGGCATATATCCAGAAGATGCTCCAACCGGTAAGAAGGACACATGCTCCACTATGTTCATAGCAGCCTTATTTATAATAGCCAGAAGCTGGAAAGAACCCAGATGCCCCTCAACAGAGGAATGGATACAGAAAATGTGGTACATTTACACAATGGAGTACTACTATTAAAAGGAATGAATTTATGAAATTCCTAGGCAAATGGATGGATCTGGAGGGCATCATTCTGAGTGAGGTAACATATTCAAAAAGGAACTCACACAATATGTACTCACTGATAAGTGGATATTAGCCCAAAAACTTAGGATACCCAAGATATAAGATACAATTTGTTAAACGCATGAAACTCAAGAAGAACGAAGACCAAAGTGTGGACACTGTGCCCCTTCTTGGAATTGGGAACAAAACACCCATGGAAAGAGTTACAGAGATAAAGTTTGGAGCTGTGAAGAAAGGATGGACCATCTAAAGACTGCCATATCCAGGGATCCAGCCCATAATCAGCTTCCAAACGCTGACACCATTGCATACACTAGCAAGATTTTGCTGAAAGGACCCAGATATAGCTGTCTCTTGTGAGACAATGCCGGGGCCTAGCAAACACAGAAGTGGATGCTCACAGTCAGCTATTGGATGGATCACAGGGCCCCCAATGGAGGAGCTAGAGAAAATACCCAAGGAGCTAAAGGGAACTGCAACCCCATAGGTGGATCATTATTATGAACTAACCAGTTCCCCAGAGCTCTTGACTCTAGCTGCATTTGCATCAAAAGATGGCCTAGTAGGCCATCACTGGAAAGAGAGGCCCACTGGACTTGCCAACTTTATATTATAGCCCCAGTACAGGGGAATGCCAGGGCCAAGGGGTGGGGGTGGGTGGGTGGGGGACTGGGGGGGAGTGTATTGGGGACTTTTTGGATAGCATTGGAAATGTAATTGAGGAAATTACCTAATTAAAAAAAATAAAGTAAAATAACAAAAAAAAAAAAAAAGAATGGCTCATTTCAAACAACGGGAACTTTGCTTTGGTGATAGTCTTCACAAGGCTGATGAATTCGCCAAGACTTGAGGATTTATAGTCCAGCCCTCTTGAAATAATGATGCTTATATTTAGTCTTGCTAATAAATATGCCACATAATAAGATTTTTTTCTCTTGAGTCTTTACTGAAGTAATTTTATTGGGGTGTGGTTCTACCCTGCTCTAGCCCATATAGCTTCCGAATAAGACAGAGAAACTTGGCATTTTTATTAACAAACCATAAGCCTAAATTGGAGTTCTGAGCTATTCTAGCCTACCTTCGAGCCATGAGCCCCATGTTGCTTGCCAACTGAATTCTGCTCTGTTTGCTCTGCTCCACATGTGTCCTTGAGGCAATTTCCTCTTGGCTACAAACTCATGGTTCATCCTGCCTCATGGTGACCTCCTTCCTCTCCTCCCTTTTTTCTTCTCCTTGTCCCTAGCTGAGGCCCCCTACTCTATCACAAGTTCTGCCTTCCTCTGTTTCCTGCCCAGTCACAGGCTCTAGCCTTTTATTAGCCAAGCAGAGATTATTGGGGAACATAATTCACAGCACATTGATCAATACAATTCTCATGTCTAGCCTGCAACCTGGTCTTGGGGTACAGAACTCAACATCTGAATACACAGCACACAAGACCAACTCCAAAGTCTTTTCAAGATATATCCATATATGGATTTGTTAAGTTTACTTTAAATGTCAATTAATGTTGAATTGGGATATTTTTGTTCAACACCTTGAAAAACGGTAACAAACCAGGATGCATTAATTTTTTCATCTGTTTCTGTAAGGGATTACTCAAAAGGATTTTGCCAAACTTGGAAACCTGGGAGAAACAGTCTATGTTTTCAATGGAAACCTTTAGAAGATACCCATGAGACCCACACTAAAATCCAGTCTGTGTCAGATTCAAGTCATGTCATAAAGCATTTTGTAAAGAAAGTAGATAGATTCAGGATTGATAATTTCGTCCTTAGAGTGGCGTCTACTATTGGAATAACAACGGCGATTCATGGCAGGCAGAGTGATCTGTTAACTGATTAATGCAGTCTAGATGAGGCTCCAATTCTTTCCATACTTATGAGATATTTATTAAGTGGAAGGTACTGTAATTATTCCTTGATACTCTCGTACAATGGCTGGTTACATGTGTTCACGTATATTTTTGGTGTGGCTTAACTAAGGCTGCTCACTTTGGAACTTGGAACAATTTGCTTTTTATTTTTTATTTTGTAAATTTTCTTCCCTGAAAATGTCCCATAATATTTCAAAGTAGAAATGTCTTGCCTGGATTTGTATCTCAGTTTTACCGTTTGAGTAACTCTGTGCAATATATTCAACATGCTTATCAAAACCAGGGAAGATAATAGCATATATTTTATTAGATTATTCACTGTGTATATTGACAATGTAAAATGTTTGGGAATAACAAAAATGTTCATGTTTTCTGACTTATGATTAATGTGCCAATAAAAAAAATCACTGATTTTTTTTAACATTTGTAGGTTGTGATTTTTGTAAACTTAAGGAGGAGATAAGAAAGAAAACAATATATAATGGAAAATTGAAGAGAGATAAGGATATACCCAAGGATGTACCATCAATAGGCTGTAAATGAAAGAAGAGACATTTGAATAGAAGCTTAAAGGACAAAATGGTACTAGCATGGAACATGAGAGAAAAGTATTCTGGGCATGAACGCAAGAATAAAGACTGTGATGTAGAAAAACAACATCAAACAATTGGTGTCTTGGAGTAGAGTATCTATTTAGGAGGAAGAACAGCAGGAGAACTGGTAATTGTACAGAGGTATCCAGGAGTCAGAGCCTAAGTCTGTGACTGCCAATGCTTTGGGGGATTTTCCTTAGAGATGGGGAAACCATTGATGGTCTTGTATAATTTGACTTGACTTTTGTTTCATAATATTCCCTCTGTGTGGGGGTGGGGAAGTTGCAAGCAGAAAACCTGTCAAGAAAGATATTTCAGAAATCCAGGCAAAAAATACATGGTAAGCAAAGGTATGAACCGTACAGAAGGAAAATCCATTCATTTTCCAGTTTGACAAATACAAGGGCTAAACTCTACATTGCTTGTTCTGAAAGAAGCAAGAGACCTGGGTTTTAGACTGAGTAATTGGGTAAATGTTAGTGATGCTTAGGAAGAGCTTGCTGGACCAATTAAAAAAAAAAGAACAATGGATCCAAGAATCTGGGTACCAATTATGCAAATGAATAATAACCAATAGTGTGTTCCACTGTACTGCCTACCACTGAAACCAGACTGAGGATACGCTCTGACACGCTTTCCCCTATGGATTTCTAAGAAAAACTATTTTAGTTGTAAAAGAGAAAACAATTGCAAACTATATGTTATCATAAAGAATTATCCCATGCCTATACAACAGTATACTAAATAAATGCTCATGGGCAGGCAGAGCGAGGTGAAACGACTTGGCTTTTGAAGTCTTTCACTTATTGGCAGTGTGAGGTTAGAGGATGCTCAGCTTCCCCGACTTCTCTCTGAAAACATTTAAGACATTGAGGCCATTAGTTTAAAATACTGCTCCTGACAAAATGTCGTGCAGTTCATTAACTTGAGGATTCCAGGTAAAATGTTTTAGATCATCTCTGTCTGAAATATAAGATTTTTGACATTTTTCTTAAGGTGAGTATTCTGAAATTTTTCTAGGAAAAGACTTAACTTTCAACCTATGGACCTGGAATAGATTAACACTTACTTATTAGCTTTTGTAATGACATTTATAATGACATTTTCATTAGTAGAATTTTTTTTTTGAGAAATGCTCTTTCTGTGTAGCCTTGGCTGTCCTGAATTGGCTTATATAGATCAGACTAGCCTTGAACTCATAAAGATCTACCTGTCTCTGCCTTCTGAGTGCTGGAATTAAAGGCTTACACCACCATGCCCAGTACTAGTAGAATTTGGAGCAGAGATTTGCCCATTTTCTCATCTGATATATCATTCCAAGTGTCGTTTTGATTATTTGGGGCTTTAATGATCCATTTTCATCATTGCTCACGTCAGGGGCCCGAGCTTCCTTTCATGAGCACTGCAGAACAATCCTCCTCCATGGTTCATCCGGAGAGCCTGCTGAATGTTCGGACACCCACGAGGTGTCCTTGATTCCTGCATTGTTGCTCCTATGTGGAAATTTCTCTATATCCTTTGGGCATTCCAATATGTCTAACACTGATATTGGGTAGTAGTTGTTGTTGTTGGACTTAAGCTTAATAATCACTTTCAGTATTGGATTTTTTTTGACAATCACATTTACTTCCTTTATTTAAATTCTTAAAGAAAATATGAGTCTGTCCCACACTGCATAGGTCTAAGTTAAGAAGTTAAATATTTTCCTTGTAGTCCTTCAAAAAGTAACATCCACCCATCTCTTCGCTAGGACTGTATTTCCTTTTCTTCCATACATTTTTAAGCAGGCAAGTGTGGAAAGGAATTCCTTTTCTTTTAGTGAACTGGAAAAGTCATACAAAGAAAAGTCCAGTGTTGGGGCTGGCGAGATGGCTCAGCGGGTAAGAGCACTAACTGCTTTTCCGAAGGTCCTGAGTTCAAATCCCAGCAACCACATGGTGGCTCACAACCATCTATAATGAGATCTGACGCCTTTTTCTGGTGTGTCTGAAGACAGCAACAATGAATCTGCTTGTAATAATAAATAAATCTTAAAAAAAAAGAAAAGTTCAGTTTTCATATTTCTGTGTTGTGCATTTCTCTCTCCCACTGGAACACACTTGCCCACTTGTATCTTGAATTTGTCTTGAAAGTAAACAACACAACTGGATCTCCAGCTATGATTATGCACACTTTAAAATGTGTTCTTTTTTTTTTTTAAAAAAAAGAAACCTTAAAACATTTTTTATTTCATTTTGCCTTTTTATTTTTTGACAAGCAAACCATGTAGCTGGAAATTCCCTGATCTCTGGACCTTCCTGCCTGCACATCCTGGGATGACCTGAGATACCATTCCCAGCTTAAAAACTTTACACCACAAACCCCAGTCTGCTTCACCATAACTCTAAAATGTGTTCTTGAGAGGAAGTGCTGATAATCAGATACTTTGAAGCTAGATGGCCTGGGTTAGAATTCCAGCTCCATGATGTACCAGGTATTTTGAAGGCAAGTCAGAACTTTGTTTCCATTTGGTTGTTTTTCAGACTGTCCCTTTCCCAGGATAATTGGAAAGCCCTCTGCTCATCTACCAGGGTCAGAGAAAGAGGGAGAGGGAGAGGGCAGAGGCAGAGGCAGAGGCAGAGGCAGAGGCAGAGGCAGAGGCAGAGGCAGAGGCAGAGGCAGAGGCAGAGGCAGAGGCAGAGGCAGAGGCAGAGGCAGAGGATAAGTGGAAAGCCCTATGCTCATCTACCAGGGTCAGAGGGAGAGGGAGAGACAGAGAGACAGAGAGGCAGAGAGGCAGAGAGGCAGAGAGGCAGAGAGGCAGAGAGGCAGAGAGGCAGAGAGGCAGAGAGGCAGAGAGGCAGAGAGGCAGAGAGGCAGAGAGGCAGAGAGGCAGAGAGGCAGAGAGGCAGAGAGGCAGAGAGACAGGCAGACAGGCAGACAGGCAGACAGGCAGACAGGCAGACAGGCAGAGAGAGGCAGAGGCAGGAGAGGCAGAGGAACTCACTTCAGGTATTTTTAACACTGACCTTAGACTGTGCCCACTTCTTGTTTCTTTTAGAAAAATTCTTTAATACTCAGAATATGGACAGCAATTGGTCCCATGGCTACCTTGGCAATTCATTTCCTATCCCCGGGTCCCTTAATCCCTGCTCATGATACACTTGGAAGCTTTCACAGAGCATTGTCCACAAGTCCAGATGGATTATTTGTCTCTGGATGCCAGCCTTGAAAAGGCCATAGTTACTGTAAGTCTTTGTAACTGAGGAGGATTGTATGGAATTTAAAGAGAAAAACCTACCAACATGCAAATGATGATGGAAAAAATATAATTGGCAAGGAGAAAGTCTGGTAAATGCACCTTGAAATCCAGTAGGTACCATATGGAATCTGTTATGGGAAGTTTATTGACCACTTACTTCCTCATTACCATCCAGGATGGAAAAGGCAAGAAGGTTCCAAGTTACAGCTGGATGAACGGATGGGGATACTGCGTAGATTTCAGGTCTTAGAATGCTAATTATAGACGGTGTGGAAATTTGTCCACACAGTCTGCACCCTGAGTAAAGTGGTGAGCAGCATTAGCGGCTACTTAACAACTTAGAATAATTTCCACTGTATTAAACCAGATGTTACAAAGAGAACTGAAAAAAAAAACACCACTATGCTCTGGAGGGAGAGAATGCTTTTCAAAAATGTGTATTTTAAAAGAAGGTATCTGCTAAATAAGAAAGACAGCCTTAAGGAAAGCCCTGACTAATGCATCCCACCGATCCACAGATAGAATAGAAATACAAACTTACCTGAAGAAAAATAAAATGCACAGAAATCATCTAAAGATTCAAATCTGTTCTAAAGAGCACAACAGAGAGTTAAAGCTCTTTATCAGAGGTCAAAGAGAGTGGAGATGTAAACAAATTCTTCCTTAAAATGGTTGCCAGACCAAGTTTCTTGTTGGGAGCTATTAAGACAACACAATTGTCCTGATCTCTGAATTGGGCCTCTCACCCCACACACACACCCGAGAAGAAAGGGAATCAAAAGTGGGCCACGGACGCACTGCTCTGAGAACAACCACAGATTGTTCCAGCCCCAAGTCAGCACTGGATGTCCTGACCTCAAGATGTACCCTGATACCACCAAGTTCCTGCTTCCCAGTGTAGTCGCCAAAAGAAAAATTTCTGCTGCCCCATTCCTCCTGCTGAGAAGTACTTCCCCTTTTGCTTGTACTTTTAAACCTTGGGCCTGGCTAATACACTGGGACCTTGATGCTACTCAGACTGCTTCCTTGTGTCGTTCATTGCACAAGGTTCTCGTCTCTCTCTACCCCCCATTTGGTTCTTAGGAGAAGTTCCCTTCCAGACCCTCGAATAACTGGACCTGCTGGACGGGTCAGTTTCTAAATGTGAAATGATATGCCTATGCAAAACCTCTGTTGCCTTCGGGATATAGTCTGACCTCATTGGCCTATCGCACACGCAGAGCTTCTCACAGACACTTGTTCTAGACGTAGCAATTCCATGCCCAGAACTATTTATTTCTCCTGCATACCCCATGTTTTAACTACCTTGATTGCCTGCCACATCATGGGCACTGCTCTGAGCATATTGTTTGTGAATTCATTTTATTTAGCTCGTCAGTGTAGACACTACCTATGTATTTAAAGATGGGAAATCCAGAGCAGAGAGAAATTAAAGAGTTGAAAGAATTTGGAACTGCAACACACATGGTGCCCACTTTGGGTTTCTTTATGTTTTTGTCTTTACCTGGTATTTCATCTTCACACATAGTCATCTGAGAAGCAGGAAGTCTCTTGAAGGATCCAAACAAAATACCTTTGACTCTGGGAATCTTTGACTAATAATAAACCTGGTCATTTTTATCTCTGCTCTGAGCTAATTGTTTAGGATGCCTCTAGCTCAGCTCTAGCATTTTGGATTCTAGTTAGCGATCTCTTTCCTGAGATTAGAAACCAGGCTTTCCTTACTTCATTTGAGCACTCATTTGTATAATAATTAAGAAGATTTAAAAAAATGGAGAAATTATAGAATCTTATTTGTTGAGAATACTATTCAGAAACAAGAAAATGGATGATGCACACTGCACATATAATCTCCGAGAATGTTATTTCTCATATCTTGATATAAAAGTATAATGCACAGATACTTGACAGTCTCACAAATTTTAGAATCAGCTGGATGAAAGACGCAGGAATATTTGTGGAAAATGCTCATCATATATGGCTCCTTTGAATCTTTCAGGTCCCAACTGTCTTCAGATTGTCATTCCCTGTGAAAGTTGTGGTAACTCTGTAATCTTCTCTGTTCAAATGCCCAGAGCTAGATTATTTGATGCCTTTTAACAACTGAAGGAGGATCAAAGATAGTTGTGTTTATAAAACAGAAACAGAATTCAAATTTTCCCATCATCAATGGAGCTAAGTTAAAGAATATGTATTATGTAACTAGAGTAAAAATATATACTTTATGACTTGCACAAGCTTTCTTGGACATTCTGTTTCACTGTATAATCATTGGTTTTGAACTCACAAGGGTTCCCCTGCCTCATCATCTTGACTGCTGGGATTACAGGTATATGCCACTATGCCCAAACATTTTCTTGATTTTAGTTTGCAAAGAGTATCAAATGAGTAGTTTCTCCATGCTTTAAGGCAGTCACGCTCAAGATTTTTTTTCACAGTCATTTTAAGTGTTTCTCTTTAGTGCAGGAACTTCCATGGTCCCAATATGCAAGCAGAACTCCTCCACTACCAAACTGAAGAATTTTTATCTGTCCATTAACAAAGCACATTTTGCATTTTAACACCTTTTTCAGTGACTTTCTCAATCCCAGAGTGAGAAAGGCAACTAATTTTAAGCAGATTATAAAAAGTAGACTGTGTTCTTGTGTTCAGGGCCGCTTTTAAGCATCTTATACAACTATAAAATCTGCAGTCGTGACTGCACCTCACATAGTCTAAGTCTGTGCTCGCTTTCCATGACACCATTTGACCATAAAGAACTGGTACACAGTTTTGTTAGTCTTTTGACATTTTGAAATTAGTATTTGTTAAGTTGCAATGGTTTTTACATACCAAGTAATTGCATTTGGAGAATCATTGGTTTTCTTTCTCTTTAACCCACTTAAATTTTTACAAATATTAGTTTTGTGGATTTGAGGTATACGAAATTTATATAAAATAGCCATTCAAAGTAATTGTATATATGAGGGGTAAAGAATAATAAATGTCACAGCAAAATCCCACAATGTCCATAAAACGTAAATCTGAAAACAGTACATTGTAAAATTTTCCCTCTCCACATGTCATTTTGTCACCCTCTCAAAACCATGTCCCTTTCTGGCTCAATTTAAACTGCTTTGCTATCGTATAACACGAATTTGATGCCATCAAACCTCATTATTGTGTATTTTAGTATAGTTATTGTCATCTCATTTCATTTAAATTTGGATTTATGTATTTATTTTTATTTATTGTGTAAGTGTGTGCAAGCAGGAATATCACAGCATGTGAGTGAGTGTCAGAAGACAAATTTCAGGTTTTCTTCTTCTTTTCTCATGACAGTTCCAGGGATAGAACTCATCATCAGCTTTGATGGCAAGCACATTTATCCACTGAGGCATCTTACTGGGCCCCCTCAGAATATATATTGTTGCTTACAAATTGTATGCCCTTTTAATATTAGAATTCTCCATTTCCCTTCTTCATATCATAAATTATTTTGCATAACATCATTCCTCTCAAAATATGTAAGTCTTGATTATGTACACATCAATAGGTGTTCTAAATTGGCAAAATAATTGTATAAGATGATATTCTAGTGTTTGACATTTTCCTAAATCTGATTTTTTAAAAGATAGATAAGATCTTCAAAGTGGTGAAAAATCACACTCTATTATACCAGATAAAAGTTGTTCTTCTTTGGTGAATATTGAATACAGAGGGGATCCTTTTTTTTTTCATCCATGCATCTGTCCTTTTATTTAGCCCAGTGATTCTCACCCTTTCTAATGTTTCTACCATCTTATACAATTTCTTACATTGTGGTGACCCCCAACCATACAATTAGTTTTGATGCTACTTCATAACTGATTTTGTTACTGTTATGAATAATAATGCAAATTTTATCTGTGTTTCTGATGGTCTTAAGCAGCCCCTGTGAAAGAGTTGTTTAGTCCCCAAAGGGGTCACGACCCACAGGTTGGAAACCAATGTTTTAGCCTATGCTCATACCCTCATAAACTGTAATCTAGTTCTTACTGTTGTGATTATAAAAAGATAAAGAAATAATGAGATATGTTCTATGTTAAGAATATTAAGATATGTTCTATGGGGTATGTCTTAGTGGGCCCATATCAAGGCATCCCTTCCCCTTGAGGGACCAGCCACAGGGTAGTATGGCATAGAACAGAGTTTATTTAGAGTCTGGGAAGGGGAGTAAAGAGGGTAGTAGAGGCAGGGAAAGGGAGAGAGAGAGAGAGAGAGAGAGAGAGAGAGAGAGAGAGAGAGAGAGAGAGAGAGTCATGACTACATGGAGAGAGGGGGAAGGGAGTGGGGAGGAGAGGGGGAGCAAGTGATCAAAGGACAAGAGGGCAAGAAAGAAGGGGAAGGGAAGCAAGAGTCAGAGAGAGAGGAGGGGGCAAGCAGTCCCTTTTATAGTGGGCTGTTGCCAGGTAACTCTGGGAAGGAGTATACCTGGCTGTTGCCAGGTAACTGTGGAGGTGGAGTTTAGACAGAATGCTAACACTTATCCTTTGAGTATTATATTTATTCCCTTATTAGATGTTTGCAATGGCATTCAAAGGGGCTCACATTAATTAGAACTCATTTCAGAAACTGATACTGAATATATAAACAAATATTTTCAGTTTGGCTATAGGGATAGATTGATCGACAAACTTTATTATCTTTTCTTTGCTGTTCATTTCATTTTTTTTAACAAGATAAAAGAAGAACAACAACAGCTAGAAAACATCCAAGAATAATTTGTTATTTGTGCCGTTTATCTTTGACTAGGACTGGAGTCCCAGTGAGCATCTGTCAAGGCAGAGTGACTAACTCTTCCCAGACGTTGTCTGGAAGTAGCTGGTGGAAGTTTTCAGCATTATGAAGTCACGTGCATAGACTGTGCTTCCGCTTTCATGGTACATTATTAAGGGCGCTGGGTGGAATTAAATTTGATTTGTTCATGCTGAAACCAATATTGCTGCATTCTGACATCAGACAGGAATGAAACTAAATATGCCTGAGCTATTTTGCTCATGTAAGCTGTGAAGTCCTTCTTAAAGTGAACCCTAAGTAACTGATTCTTTGAGTGGAAAGGTCCAGAAATACATACAGGAAACAGCCCTGTTCTCTGTCCTGTGTCTAGCCACCTGCACACTGTTTTTTTTTTTTTTAAATTAGGGTTGAAACTGCTTTAATGACAGTCCTCCAAACACTCAAGAAATACACACAGGTACAAAGACTGTAAGCATATTACAGGCTTCAATATTCAAATACTTCTCTGTCTCTTTAAGAATGATTCATTAGATGATTCTCAGTTTTATATTGTGGGCATTGTCTGTGATTCCTCTGCTGTTCTTCCCCATATGGATTTCCACATTCTTTGCATTCTTTGTGAGCGAGTGAGCTGCCAGACAATGGAGATGCTAACTGCCTGTTGTCTGCCAGATTCTCCATTTGTATTTTAATTTCTCCATTGTTCCATTAAGCTGACAATGGGTCACTATTCTCATAAGGCAAGTACGCCTCACAGCAGCAGATGGCAGTTTTCACTGTGGCACTCACAGGAAATAAAGGTGACCCAAAAATCATGCAGAATTTATAAGTTGCCATGTATCCAGTGAACTAAAATTATCAACTGTTAATATCGACGAAAACAACTATTTTAGTGCCCACTGATTCTGACTTTGTGGGATTTATGGACTTAGAGCTTGCCATGCCTGGTGTTCTTTTCCTGTGTTCAAAACAAGATCTAGAAGAGTGTATTGATAATTTGGGTCCTTAATTATGCAGAAAAGTATTAAGGAGGCAAAAAGATATGCAATATGCATTATGTTAACGTTTTTTATGAAGGAAGGGTGGCATTTTTTTTTAAAAAATTCAATTACTTTTCTTGATGACTAACTTTGTCACAGTTTGGAATCTATGTAAAATATGTATTAATAATTTCATGTTTCTGAGGTTGTTTGTGCAAAACCAAGATGCAATGTATTCCCTGTGCTTTCGAAGTCTGGGGATGTTTGGATATAACATTACTGAGACACATACCACCTTTACTTCAGAGTTTAAAATGATCTTTCTGAGGCTTTTCCTCTGTCAACTCTCAACTTCTCATATCTGCTAGGCAGAGCAAAAGAAATATCTTAGAGGGTCAGGACAAAAGATGAGAGTGTTTGGGGGCTGTTTTAAAGCAGGTACTTTGCTAAAGGCATTGGATTTTATTATTTGTGTCTTAAATGTTGTAGCCCCAAGTGAGGTTGAGTTTATGAACTGTAATAGCAACTGAAAATAGGAACTATTAACTGGCTTTCAGGTGGAGTTCTGGATGAAGCCAGTAGTTCAACATCCTGTGAACACTAAATGAAAGAAAATATTTTGCCTTCCACTAAAAGATATGTTAATATTGAATAGTAATTGTATTAGCTTACTTAGAGTACAATATCAGCATTATATGTGTGAACAGGTATGTGAATGCTAGGTCAGTATATTTAAATAAAAAATGCTAGAACAAATTTCAAGGTATTTTTATTATAAGAAATCAGAACATCTAATACTGGCACACAGCAGTTTTAACACTGTAAATAACTAATAATTCAAGGCATGTGCCTGCTCATACAGATAATACAAAGTTTTTATTTAAATGCAATTTCTCAATGAAGGAAATATAGTTTAAGCACCATTTCTTAACCACAAAAATATTTTCATAATAGACAACGAATAAAGAACCCAGAGAGCACGAATAAAGCTATTTCTGCAGATGGTGTGGGAGAATAGTTTTCCAAATGTTTCTGAAATAAATGTTGTAATAAGTAGCTTTTCATCAACCGGGAGAACATTCCAATCTAGTAGCATTTCTCCAGGGATGGACTTTTTAATTAGTGTTATGACTAAGAGAAAGGAAAAGGAGGCTGCGGACCATCATCATGGTCAGCACTGGTAAGTTCACTTTAGAGTTAATTAAAATCTACAGGATTAAAAAGAAAGGAAATAGCTATGTTTAGAGCCAAAAATCTCATTAGAGATGAAGGACTTAAACATGGATTCTGACAGCTTTGAGAAGGAGCACCGGTTTGCACAGACAGTGTCTCAGTAATATTCCAGGCTTGGTCACATGTTGGTTAGGCAACCCTGGGTTAATTGCCCAGTTGGAAAATAAGGACAATTATTCTTAAGAAGGTAAGGAAACCTTATTAAAATCAAGTGTGAAAATATTAGGAAATATGAAAAGTACTCAGAACCCAAGGCGGTATTATGATAAAATACCCAATATTTTCTGAATATTCTTTTTTTGGTAAAATACCAGTTAGTATTTTTTTTAAAAAAAGTCCCTGCATGTGAAAACTAGAAGACACTGTCTTTGAATTGTAGTATTTGGATTCAATTAGCCTTTTCCAACATTTAAGCATCATTGACATAGACTCCTGATCCAAACATATACAATCAAGTAAAATATTCCTTTAAGTTGTGGTATATCCTGGTCTCAGTAAAGTCCGTTCAAGTGCAGATATTTGGTCAGTTATGAGAGAAGACTTCTGCTTAGAACCTGACATGTCTCAAGGGAGAAGGCTTAAAAATGCAACCATAGCTGCATCACCACGTGGAAACTAAACAGTTTGGGCATTTATTATACACCAGCATGGAATTGTGTATCTAGGTTGCTACACTGAATATGTGCATGTCCCAAGTGTAGGTTTAAGCTCAGAGTGGTTCAGACCTCATTACATGGTGCAGTTTTAATCTAGTTTCTAACTTTAAGGTGGGTGTGAAACGTTAGCTTCTGTCTGCCTCATTTTGAGGTGAGACTTTTGTCTTCCACAATATTTTAATAGTTTTGTCTTTTTAAATCTTTCTTCCTTTGTGATCCCTCAAATGCGTTTAGAAGTAGGGAGATATAAATAAATAAAAAAAAATAAATAAATACATAAATAAATGGAACTGAAATATTTTCTGAGAATAAAAATTTATTTCAGATAGAAAAAAAACACATCACAGAAACAATAAAGGGATATATATATATATACTATATTCTAACATATATACATATATATGTATCAAAAGTTTCTATGAAAGTGTTTAAAAATCTAGGAAGGTGTTTTGAAGTTAGTAAGTGCAAGTTATGAAGATTTCATCTTTTTGTAAACTTAAAAATATTCTTATAAGCTCAAGGCAATCTACTCGAATCCACTTCCCACAATCAAATAAACTCAAGATAAGGACTGCCAACTAACAGCCTGTTTCCCTCCCCACCTGTCTATTCCTGAGGGTGGGATCTATTTCCCACTCCCTGGCTCTGAGATGCCCCTCCCCAACCGTCCTCCAATGACCAAGATAATGGGCCGAAGAGTTTCAAATGTATACCCCCCAAAACGTTTTTCTCCCTAACTTTTTCTCTTTAACTTTATCTTCTGCCCCTCCCTAATCCAGGTGTTCTCTCAAAGCCTACATCCGGGAAAGCTCCAAAACAGTTGCCCACAGGGTCTCAGGCCCAGCATTACAGACTGCTTCAACTGGGCCTACACACTCCTACCCAAAGATCATTCCACAACCTGGACAGCAGTGAAACAACCAACTCTTCCCGGACTGGGTAAACATTCCAGATTTTTGCCTCCCAATGCATGACAGAGTTCCAGTGTCAGCAGGAAGTAGCCACAGACAATTGCTTCGTCCTCAGCCACCAAACCCAGACACTATTGCATATGCCAGAAAGATTTTGCTGAAGGGACCCTGATATAGCTGTCTCTTGTGAGGCTATGCTAGTGCCTGGCAAATACAGAAATGGATGCTTACAGTCATCTATTTGATAGAACACAGGGCCCCTAATGAAGGAGCTAGAAAGAGTACAGAAGGAGCTAAAGGGGTTGGCAACCCTATAGGTAGAACAACAATATGAACTAACCAGTACCCCAGAGCTTGTGACTCTAGGTCCATATGTAGCAGAAGATGGTCTAGTCGGTCATCACTGGGAAGAGAGGCCCCTTGGTATTGCAAACTTTATATGCCCCAGTACAGGGTAACACCAGGGCCAAGAAGTGGGAGTGGGTGGGTAGGGTAGCAGGGTGGGGGGAGGGTATAGGAAACTTTCGGGATAGCATTTGAAATGTATATAAAGAAAATATCTGATGCTCACAGTCAGCTATTGGATGGATCACAGGGTCCCCAATGGAGGAGCTAGAGAAAGTACCCAAGGAGCTAAAGGGATCTGCAACCCTATAGTGGAACAACAATATGAACTAACCAGTACCCCCCCGGAGCTCGTGTCTCTAGCTGCAAATGTATCAGAAGATGGCCTAGTAGGCCATCAGCGGAAAGAGGCCCGTTGGTCTTGCAAACTTTATATGCCTCAGTACAGGGGAACGGCAGGGCCAAGAAGTGGGAGTGGGTGGGTAGGAGAGTGCGGGGGTGGGGTGGGGGGGGAGGGCATGAGGGACTTTTGGGATAGCATTGGAAATGTAAATGAAGAAAATACCTAATTAAAAAAATCAAAAAAAAAAAAAAAGGAAATATCTGATAAAACAAACAAACAGTCAACGAAAAGCTGGGATGTTTGGTTTTGGATCCCAGGACAAGAAACTGAGTTGCATATTTTATATGTCAAACTGACCTGGCCTCCAGGTTCTCCCAGCATTCCACAGTCCCTACGTGGCATAACCTTCTCCCAACTCTGAACTTTCCAGCCCAAGGGCTGTGCTCCCTTCCCTGTATAATCCAGACATTTTGGTCCCCTCTTGTCTTCTCTCTCTGTCTCTTTGTCCAGAAGCTGAAGGTCATCTCCCATAACTCCATTACCTAGGGGATTTGAGACAAGCCTGAACTACATATATTTAGATCTTTTCACACAAAGAAAAATAAATAAATAAAAATAAAACGTGGCTTTGGTTGATATTCAAATGTAAGTGGAAGCTTTTACCCAACTTTCAAGAAGCCAAGACAAACAGAAAAAGTGAATTGTGGATTGTGGAGAGTAGAAGGTCGCTGAGCATGGTAGCACTGAGTGTCAGCTAGCCTAGAGACAGCAGAGGCTAAGCTGGGCACTGCAAAAGAGTCTTGTCCTATAGAGTTAGTTGCAAATAACCTACAACAACCTGGGAAGTTGTATCCATAGAGGAAATTCTTATTTTAACACAGAGTCCCAGGCAGAAAAGAAGGATCAGATGTTAGGAAGAATTGGAATTAGCTAAAAGATCATTGAGAATCTATACAATTTCTTTCTGTATTTCTCCTTCTTTTTGCTCATTTGAGTAAATTATCAAATTGAGTAAAATATCAGTTATTTTTTGTTGTTGTTCTTTAACTCATTTTCATGAAGATGAAATTTCTCTGCTCATAGCCTGAATGCTAGATAAAAGATGACCCTACTCAGCTTATGACCCGTCCAGCAGGTCCAGTTATTCGAGGGTCTTGAGGGGACCTCCTCCTAAGAACCAAATGGGGGGTAGAGAGGGACGAGGGCCTTGTACGAATAACGACACGGAAACCGTTCTGGAATGTATCAAGGCCCCAAATCTATTGAAAAAGGTCCAAGGCTTAAATGCACAAGCAAAAGGGGAAGTACAGATACTTATCAGTGGGAGGGGTGGGGCAATACAAGCAAAAGGAGAAGTACTTATGGGAGGGGGGGCAATAGAAATTCTTTCTTTTGGCAGCTACACGGGGAAGCAGGAACTTGGTGGTATCAGGGCTGGAACATTCTGTGGTTGTTCTCGAATCGGTGTGTTGGTAGCCCGCTTGACCCCCTTTTCTTCTCCGGGGGAGAGGCCCAATTTAGAGATCATGAGTTGTCCTAATAGCTCCCAACAACAAAACGTAATTGGCCTCTGTCTTATAATGATTTAGTTAATTGTAGTTTAAAGTGTAGAAGAAAGGGAAAAATGAGATTTTTATATGTGCATTTAGACTGATCTATAGAATGGCCTTTGGGACAGAGTTCAATCACTCAACAGATTCATTATGTGATATTGGAAGAGGTCTTTTCCTAATAGTGCATTCCTGTTTTTATGGTAGTTATATCCTGGCAGAACTGCAAATGTGGGGAAAAGATGTTTACTAAGATAACAACTCAAGAAAGATAGGAGGAAGTGAGGCAGTATCTCCCAGTATCTTTATCATTAGGAGGGTCAGATAAAAGCTTTAAGAACAACATTTGTGATGGTTTATATATGCTTAGACCAAGGAGTGGCACTATTTGGAGGTGTGGCCTTGTTGGAATAGGTGTGGCCTTGTTGGAGTAGGTGTGATCTTGTTGGAATAGGTGTGTCACTGTGGGCTTGGGCTTTAAGACCCTCATCCTAGCTGCCTGGAAGCCAGTATTCTGCTAACAGCCTTTAGATGAAGATGTAGCACACTCAGCTCCCCCTGCACCATGCCTGCCTGGATACTACCATGTTCCTGCTTTGATGATAATAGACTGAACCACTGAACCTGTAAACCAGCCCCAATCCAATGTTGTCCTTATAAGAGTTGCTTTGGTCATGGTGTCTGTTCACAGCAGTAAAACACTAAGACAACCTTATACAGCAACTTATTATAAAACTGCAAATATAAGTCACTATTTTGTTTTGCCTAGCACCTTGAGTTCAAAAGATGAGTGGTACTTAATGATGTGGATTAACTGAAATTCATTAAACACCAAATATTTGTCCTATACAGTAATTCTTTGAAACAGCTTTCTGACCTTATTTTCCTTAGCACAGAGAGTGAAAGAAGATTTATATTCCCTGAGGAATCTCAGAACTATCTGAGAAGAAAAGGCATTTGTATCTAAGCATGAAATAAAACAAAACAAATAAAAAAAACAAATAAACAAAACAATAGCCCTTTTGTTCCTATATTTAAGACCAGAACAAATTCCCTGTGAGTTTAGACAAAAGAGCAAAAAGGAGCAATCAGTAAACATAGAACAGTCACAGAACTTTGCCATCTCAGCTTTTTCATCCTGGATTTTATGAACCTGGAATAAATCCACACTACAGCACATCACCGATGTGCTATAGAATTACAAATTGAACCAGAAATTGACCCGTCCAGCAGGTCCAGTTATTCGAGGGTCTCGAGGGGACCTTCTCCTAAGAACCAAATGGGGTGGGGGAGGTGGGTAGAGAGAGACGAGAACCTTGTGTAATGAAGGACACATGGAAGCAGTCTGAGTAACATCAAGGTCTCTCTGTATTAGCCAGTCCCAAGGTTTAAATGCACAAGCAAAAGGGGAAGTACTTCTCAGCAGGAGGAATGGGGCACAGAAATGCACTTCAGCAGGAGGGATAGGGCAGCGGAAATTTTTCTTTTGGTGACTACATGGGGAAGCAGGAACTTGGCGGTATCAGGGTACATCTTGAAGTCAGGACATCTGGTACATCTTGAGGTCAGGACATCTGGCGCTGACTTAGGGCTGGAACTATCTGTGGTTGTTCTCAGAGCGGTGCATCGGTGGCCCGCTTTTGACCCCCTTTTCTTCTGGGAGACGGGGAGACCCAATTCAGAGATAAGGACAATAGTGTTGTCTTAATAGCTCCCAACAAGAGATTAGAGAAAGTAAATTTTAAATTTTCTGGTAGAAACTTCAAAAGTAAAAAAGAAATATAGATAATTTAAGTAATACATTTTACCCTAATATGTATTAAACATTTTAACTGCTAACCAAGATTAAACTTATTGAAATACATTACATCAATTTTTTTCACATTTGAAGCAGTCTATAGCCATGGTGGTAAATAGCACTCACTGACAGAATAGTCCTAGTGAATAACTATTGTAGTGTATTTTTAATAATAAAGAGGAAGTGTGTCAAAAATTGCTTTCTTGAAGCACAGCTCAAATCTCCCATCTTCTTTGAAGCCTATCTGATATTATCAGCATGAAATTATCTTTTTTGAACAAGTCTCATAAAACATTTTTTAAAGTTTTACTGTGTTCCATGAGCATGTCTTTTGCTACTATAGATGCTTAAGTGCTAACCACCTCACATTGTTTTCTTGAGGATACTAAAGTGTTTAGCAATAGAGCCCCAGAGTTTTATATTGAAGAAAACAGTGTTTTTTTTTTTTTTTTTTTCCAAAGCTTCCTCTTTGAATACTCCATGTGATAACTACAAAATCTCCATTGATGAAATTTTGATATGCTAATCTCTGGACAGTCTATATGTGATTTTACAAGATGGGATAGACTGTTGAAGAGCCAGGGATTCTACATTTTGAATTCTGATTTCATGTCCAATGGAAAACCTTGGACTTAATTAGTTACATATAACTAGTTACTAGTTATTCTTTGATCCTGTTTCCCACCTGAGAAAGGGTTTTTGACCTATCCAGCAGGTCCAGTTATTTGAGGGTCTTGAGGGGACATTCTCCTAAGAACCAAATGGGGGGTAGAGAGAGACGAGCGTCTTGTGTGAATAACGACACGAAAACGTTCTGAATTGCATCAATACCCCAATGTATTAGCCAGGCCCAAGGTTTAAATGCACAAGCAAAAGGGGAAGTACAGATACTTATCAGCGGGAGGTGTGGGGAAATACAAGCAAAAGGAGAAGTACTTATCAGTGGGAGGGGTGGGGCAATAGAATTGCACATTCTTTAGGCAGTTAGGAACTTGGCGGTGTCAGGGTGTGGTCAGGACATCAGCAATGACTTAGGGCTGGAACATTCTGTGGTTGTTCTCTGAATAGGTGTGTCCGTGGCCGCTTTTGACCCCCTTTTCTTCTCGGGGGGAGGGGGGAGAGGCCCAATTCAGAGATCAGGACAATTGTGTTGTCTTAATGGCTCCCAATAGGTTTTATAGACTGGTTGAGAAAATTCAGTGAGAAGATACTCAGCCAATGCAAAGTTTGCAGATTCCAGGCTGGAATTTCTTTTGCTTTTATCATTGTTTGTTTGAATAACTGAGAACTGTGGCTATGTAAAAGAGAAAGAATATTTTGGTTACTTGTTTTTTGGCTGATTTATGGTTTCCTATTTGTATCAGTCTTTCCACCCTTATCCCCTCCTATCCCATAACACTAGGTAGGAGAGAAAGAAGGCTAGAGGAAAAGGGGGGCATTGATCTCATCAAACTACTTCCTGCTGATTAAGAGCATTGAGTTGTTTGGGGGCCATTTTGATATCTCCAGTCAACAACCAGTAACCAAGAAGCAGCAATGGCCACAACCATCATCAGCAGGAGCAGCAGCAAGAAGAGTAGTGGCTACCACACTTCACAGACCCCATGAAGCTCAAGAAGAAGGAAGACCAAAAGTGTGGGTGCTTCAGTCCTTCTTAGAAAGGAGAACAAGATATCCATGGTAAGAGATACAAAGTGTAGAGCAGAGACTGAAGGAAAGGTCACCTAGAGACTGCCCCACCTGGGATCCATCCCATATACAGTCACCAAACCCAGACACTATTGTAGATGCTAAGAAATGCTTGCTGACAGGAGCCTGATATAGTTGTCTCCTGAGAGGCTCTGCCAGAGTCTGACAAATACAGAGGTGGATGCTCTCTGCCAACCATTGGACTGAACAAGGGGTCCCCAATGGAGAAGTTAGAGAAAGGACTGAAGGAACTGAAAGGGTTTGCAACCCGTAGGAAGAACAACAATATCAGCCAACCAGACCTCCCAGAGCTCCCAGGAATTAAACCACCAACCAAAGAGTACACATGGAGGGACCCGTGGCTCCAGCTGCATATGTAGCAGAGGATGGCCTTGTCAGGCATCAATGGGAGGAGAGGCCCTTGGTCTTGTGAAGGCTTGATGCCCCAGTGTAGGGGAATGTGAGGGTGGGGAGGTAGGAGTTGGTGGGTGGATTGGGGAGTACTGTTATAGAAGCAGGGGGAGGGAGGATGGGATAAGGCAGTTCGGGAGGGGAAACTGGGAAAGGAAAAGGTAACAACATTTGAAATTTCAATAAGGAAAATATCCAATTTATAAAAAATTATTTATACTATTAAAAAAAAAGGTCTGGGGAATTGCAAACATCATATACTTCCTTAAATTATCTGCAGCTGGCAAAATGGTGCCCTGCCAGAGCATGAATCAAATCAGAGTCTGCTTTTGTGGACAATCTGAAGCAGCCTGGGGTTAAAACAAAAACATATTCCCTTTAACATTTCTATGATTTTAAAGAAACCAAAAGTCTCACTACATATTTTAGAGAGAGAACTGAGAACTGAGAGAGACCAGATTTTTTTTTTTCCTAGTGAGAGACCAGATATTTTGTGTCTAGACTCCATCTTAGAGAACTTGACCTAAGGTTGAACTCAAGGTGACTAACAAACTGGCACCTAGCACCAGTTTCGAGGTTACTCCCCAACAAATCTGCACTTCCAGCCCTGACACTTCACTTCCTAACAACCACCAATCAGGAGGAAAGCAGAAGTTCCCTTTGTGGTTTGGCTCCCAGCACCAGCTAATTATATTAAAGGCTGTAACACCCCCCCAATCAGAATTGTACCAGACTAGATAACCTCTTCTTTGTGGGGGGTGCGGGGAAGATTCGAGACAGGGTATATATGTATAGCCCTGGCTGTCCTGGAACTCACTCTCTAGACCTGGAACTCAGAAATCCACCTGCCTCTGCCTGCCTCCCAAGTGCTGGGAATAAAGGCATGTGCCACCACTGCCTGGCTAGATAACCCCTTCTTGCCTCTAGGCTCAGGGTGCCCCCTCCTGTTCTCCTGTGTCAGAGATGGTGATGTGGCCCAAGCTTGGGTTTAAATAAAGAGACCGTAGGGCAATTACATCAGAACTGGCTCCATGGTGGTCTTTTGGGGTTCATGAGCACTTTCTGGCACAACACTAGTATTTGAAAAAAATTTTTTCGTCTTAGTTTCAAAAGCTTGGAAGTCATCTTAACCTCTAAAGCAGACGTCGAGGCCATTTATTTCTCCCCATTCTTTCTTTCCTTGCCAAGACCAACAATGTAGGCGACACGAAGCTCCCTTCGAACAGTTGAGTACCATTTTGGACTTCCTTGCTATTCATAGAGCGTTGGTTTAAAATTGTCCCCTTGCTTTTTAAATACAAGCTGAGCTATGGTCTCGGGGACCTCTCCTGGCTGATCTTTATTTAGTGTTCCAGCCCACTAAGTTAGTATGTAGTAGCTGTTTATAACTCTTTGTTCCTCAAATATCCAACCACATCCTCTGGGGGGGGGGGGCGGGTGGGCAGCCTGTTCACTTTGCTTGGGCATTCCACATCGGATTTGATTAACGTTTCCCCTATCATTGCACTCTCTGTTCAAATATAATTTTATCTTCCTCCCTGGCTGTCAAATTTAGATAAAACCTTTCTTTCTAGCGCATCTGTGATTTGATTATCTTATTTGTTTATGTACATAGTCATTTGTCAGTGGGTGCCAACACTGGGAGTTCCAACGGAAGCCTTTTTATTTTGTCAAAACAGTATTGTTCCTGGAATCACGATGCACTTTTGGCATGTGCTCAATAAGTATTTGCTGGGCAACTAAACGCCACACACACAGTCATTTCCACATATGTTTGGTGTGCTTATGAAAGGCAGATATTAATTCTGAGATTAATTCTGAGTGACATTATCAGAGAGGTGTTGAACTTGAGATGACCTTTTACTAACCGGTAGCATCAGACTCATAGAAAAGAGGACAGGATGTTCTATATTAGCAAGGTCAGAAAGTCAGGAGTGGGCATTCTATTTGTCATTTGTAAATGTCATTTGAGATAGAGACATCCTGAATAATAGATCGTTCGCTAAAGATTTCACCCGTTCTACAATGATTCAATTTCATTTTGTATTCAGTCAAGGTATTCTGATGTAAATAGTCAAAAGTTTTTCATGTTAATTTTAAAGGATTATCATTGCTTAACCTGTATATCTGTTCTAAATTTTACGTTTTAAATCAAATGGCATATGGAATGATCTTTTCATGTATGACATGGAGACCAGTTAAAATTATTCACTGTTAGATGGAATTTATAAACACACAATGGTTTCTCATTCTATGTTCTTCAGAGAAAGAAAAAAACATGTATCTGCTATTAGGTAAAGACAGTTTTTAGAAGCACATTGATATTTAGAATTCATATTATTGTTATGGACAACAATATGCTACTCATGGTTATCTGAGTCATTTGCAATCAATGAGATTATTTGTTAAAGTTTAATGAATTGGGCAACAATATCCCAGTTGCCCAGTGAAGTGCACTTGTATAATTGGGATCGTTTCTCTCTTCATATAAAATTTATCATCCCAGGTCTCCAAACACCCTTTGAAAGTTCAAATAAGGCACAAATTATGTTTTCTTCAATTTCGTTCTGACGGGTGCGAATTCTTTAAATGCTTTTTAAAGAGATAAGAACACTGTATGTTTTTATTTTATTAAAAGGTTGCATTATTTTATGCTTAGATTACATAAAATTCTTTTCCTTCTACTATTCATTAATGTGTTAATATGACTTTCTGTGTCTCGATGCAGCACCCCATTAAGATAATAACATCCACTTGTAATTGTGTGCTACTTTCTGCTCCTATCCCTCTCATGCCTCAAGTTCCTCTCATTTTACTCATTTCCTTTATCTTCCCATGCCAGACAAGCAAGGAATGTTATCAGGGATGCCTATGAGTCAGTAAGCACTGAACTGCACACAGATTTCATGCTTTCTCCCTCTTCAGTAATTCAGTTCTCTTCCCAGAAGATGGATGAACATGGCTGCCCAGGAAACCCTTTTTACTCCTTAAGCACAACTGTTTATTTATGAAAGCAAATAATGTCTAAGTTTATAAAAATAATTGTTTTTGTTTTGACTTAGAAGCATGGAGAAAAGAAGAATAAAGACAGTGATAATCAGCCTTTGGTGACTTGTTAAAAAAAAATCCAGGTTTTGGGATCTCTCAGATTACAGAACTGGAAAATAGCTAAAGTCAACGGCGATCTTCAAAGTTTTAATGAACAATTTCATGACCTAGTCCAGGTTATGTGAAAGATAGACTAAGCTGGAGTGTGTCACTTATCATTCATTGATTCTCTTCACAATACATGTGGTCTCTTTTGTGTTCTAGCTGTGCATTTTTGCAACTCTCTGTTGTTGGGCTTTAATATGGTTATGACATGGAGACTGGTTTGAGTGACATCTATTTAATAATGTTCATATGTGGCTCTCTCCTTAGGAACGTGTGTGAATTAGCTGGAGGGCCCTGTGGGTCATTGTTCCCACTGTCCTTTCTACTTTCTGTTCTTTCAGAGGCGCCCAGTTTTAGCTTCACCTTTATTATCTCTTGCTACCTTTTTCTTACATCATCATGTTCAACTCCTTTGTGTGGTTGGGGTTTTATGGCAAGTCTTCTGAGGAGGGAATTGATAAGATAATTCAAGTCTAAGCCCTGTGGGTAGAGAAGGAACTTGATAAATATATGACAGCTTGTTATAAGACATATTCAGATTGAGTCTCTTAAGCTTAAATGAGGACCCTAAACTTGAAAGGAGAAAGATAGGTCATCCTATTTGGTGCTAAATTCTCCCCTAAATGTGCTAACTATGGCCTCGTTCAAGATTTTTTGGAGGGGATAGAGGTGTGCTGCAATTTGTTAACAACTATGAAAATTAGAACGGACAACTGTGACGTTGATTAAAACTTGAAGACATTATTAAACACATGAAAACATTACATTGGGTCTAAATTTTGGCTCTGTTATTTACCTATTCATATGAGATTTGGATAAAATTCCTAACTTCATTTACCATTTTATGTGGAAATAATAGTATTCATTGCTACTGATTCTTGGTCTGTTTCAAGTGTAAGTTCACTATGTGTCATAAGCTTTCAAAGAGTTCCTTTTGTTTTGCATTTCTTAAGCTTCATTACATTAGCTATCAGACATAGAGTATATTATACTCAACCTATGGTTGAACCACAAAAATATTTAAAGTTGTTATCTAAAGTTTATCCGATAGTTTTGCTATATAAAAATATAAATAGAACTTGATAGTCTCTCATTTTTTAGTATATTTTGATCTGTGTGAATATTGGTTGCACTCTTGAGTGCCATCACCCCTCCCACTTTGCACAGATTCTTTGGAAGTGAGAATATCAAGGCCCTGGCAATGGTGCTGTGCACTTCCATTTTGTATTTTATTTGTTCTAAAAGATTATTTTTATTGCAGAATTGAGTCCACTGATGTTAAAAGATATTAAGGGCCAATGATTATTGCTTTCTGTTATTTTTGTTGTTAGAGGTGGAATTATAAGCTTATAAGAAGATTATTTTCTTGCTTTTGCTTGGGTATAGTTTTCCTCCTTGTGTTGGAATTTTCCATCAATTATCCTTTGTAGAGCTGGATTTGTGGCAAGATAATAAATTTGGTTTTGTCATGGAATATATTGGTTTCTCCATCTATGGTAATTGAAAGTTTTGCTGGATATAGTAGCCTAGCCTGGCAGTCTTGTTCTCTTAGAGTCTGTATGACATCAGCCCAGGATCTTCTGGATCTTAGAATCTCTATTGAGAAGTCTGATATAATTCTGATAGGTCTGCCTTTAGATGTTACTTGACCTTTTTCCTTTACTGCTTTTAATATTCTTTCTTTGTTCTGTGCATTTGGTGTTTTGATTATTATGTGATAGGAGGAATTTCTTTTTGGGTATAGTCTATTTTGTGTTCTGTAGGCTTTTTGTATGTTTATGGTCATCTCTTTCTTTAGGTTAGGAAAGTTTCCTGCTATAATTTTGTTGAAGATGATAACTGTCCTTTTGAGTTGGGAATTTTCATTTTCTTCTATACCTATTAATCTTCGGTTTCTTCTTTTCATTGTGTCCTGGATTTCCTAGATGTTTTGGATTAGCAGCCTTTTGCATTTTCCATCTTCACATAAACTTTTTCTTCCTCAAATCACTTTTTGTCAGAGCTTTTGTCACAGCCACAGAATGAAACTAAAACAGCTTCTCAAGTGTAGGAATTTCTTGCATACATTATCTTAATTGCCACTTTTCTCTATAATTGAGAATATAGAGGACTTAGGTTAGGTTTATAAACAGAATGACCTAGAAGAGATCCAGTAGATGGTCACAACAAAATAATTTAATCACCGGTTGCTTTTTCTCTGATTTTTTTTTAATCTGTTTAGAATATTTGTAAGTAGTAGGTCTCATTAAACGGATGCCCAGAGAATTTCTGAACTGTTGAAAAAATGTGTCCAACAAAAAATGAAAGTGTTATCAGATGAAGGTACTGTAGAGCATATAAACCTTTCAAATCTTACCATGCTTAAAATTTAGTTCACTGGATAAAGGTTTCTGATGTCAAGCCTGATGACCGGAATGTGATTCCTAGAACCAACTTGGTAGAAGGAAAGTGCTGACTCTCAAAAGTTATCGTGTGACCGCCACATGTGTGCTGTGTGACCACCACCATGACCACCACCAGCCATTGTCTTAGTTACTTTTCTATTGCTATGTGGAAACACCAGGACTAAAGCATCTTATAAAAGGGAGAGTTTATTTAGGCCTACAGTTTCAGAGGGATGAGATCCGATTGTGGCAGGGAATCCTGGAAACAGGAAGCTGGTATAACATCAATGGAGAGCTCACATCTATTACCCCATGCAGAAAGCACAGAGTGTGCACCAGGAATGGCAAGTTCCCAAATTTTCAAAACTCTCCTCAAGTGACATGCTTTCTCCCACAAAGCCACAGCTCCTAAGATTTTTCCACATAGTGCCATCAGTTGGGGACCAAATATTCAAATATCTGAATTGATGGGGAACATTTTTAGTCAAGTCGCTATACACACACTCACTCTAAATAATTAATAAGAAAAATATTAAAAATTATATTATGATACTTTCAAATATATGTGATTGCATAACACTTTTTGTTAAGTCTACATTTTTAATTATAGATGATTGTCAAATCATCTATAGGGGTATAGTTTTAAAATGATAAATGGAATTTAGAGATTCCTTCCAGACCCTGTCCTTTTGGTGTTGAATTGGGTCTGTATAAAGTGTGTTTTGACAAGCTTTGCTTTATCATCTATCTTGCTTTGAAAGTATTTTTTGAAATCTGCTCTAATGGTAAGACAGAGCACAAACACAACACTTTGGCAACACACTGTGTATGGAAGTTCTGGTTAACAATTACAGGCAGCAGAAACATGAGTTAGCAAAGGTAGAATAATGTGATTGCAATCAGGAATACAATTGGTACTTATCAGTTAAAAACTAATTTCATTCCCAGAATGCAAACTAACTTTTAAGAAGTACATAAATATTAATCTGAAATGTATTCATGTCTGTCACATTTTGCCCACTTTTCTTCTGTGGGAAACTATCTAGTCAATCTGGTAGTTTATATTGAATTTTAAAATGATCTTATTGTTCATATAGAAGATAAACTCAAAAAATATAAACAAGCAAATTAACCTACAAGTTATATAAACTAAGAAATATTCTAGGAACAAAAAAATAAACTCATACGTTAGCTCTTATATTTAAAAATTAAGAAAGTAAATGTCGTCAAAGTTACACTTTCTCAACATCTGTGTATAAAGGTCACTTGGGAGTCACTGCTTTCTAACAATTTGGTTACTTAGAAATGCAACTCTAGGCTGGGCATGGTGGCGCACGCCTTTCATCTCTTCACTTGGAAGGCAGAGGCAGGTGGATTTCTGAGTTCAAAGCCAGCCTGGTCTACAGAGTGAGTTCCAGGCCAGCCTGGGCTACAGAGAGAAACCCTATCTCAAAAAAAAAAAAAAAAAAAAAAAAAGAAAAGAAAAGAAAAGAAAAGAAAAGAAAAGAAAAGAAAAGAAAAGAAAAAAAGAAATGCAACTGTAGGCTCTTGAATTTCAAATTCCTTTGGACCTTTTAAGAAAACATTTATATTTCAACCTCTAATTTTCAGTATCAGACCTGGAAAACCCTGAAAACCATAAAGCCTTCGCTGTTTCCAAGAGGCTTTTCTCTGCCCTGGAGCCTGCCATGAGCCGTGGAGAGGGGCTTTGAGTGGATCTTATTCCCGGCTGTGGCTTTGTTACTATCACAGATCTTGGAGGTGGAGAATATCAGGTATAGTTTTCATTCTTGCACTTGGCTGGCCTGCGTGTATTTATATTTGGTCCTGGCAGGAAATTCCTGCACGAAACTCCTAAACTATGAAGACTTTTTCCTTGAGAGGTTTTTAAAAGCAGAAATAGACAAAAGCATATCAATGTCAAATTCATGAGTATAAATTTCAGCACCCAGGGGTTCTCTCTCTCTCTCTCTCTCTGTCTCTCTCTCTCTCTCTTTGTGTGTGTGTGTGTGTGTGTGTGTGAGTGTGTGTGTGTGCACTGAACCTACAGCCATCCATCCAAGAGTTCATGAATAGTTTAACAAAGAAAGGGCAGAGCTATTGAGTAATCCAGGCTCATTAATTGTGTACTTGCCAGGAGGATCTGACTTTAAATCATTAATGCAGGCAACATTTCTCTCTAGAGCCATCAATGTGATTGTACTGCTAGAAAAAATGTAATAACGATGGATTTTCTTTTCTTTTTTCTTTTCTCTCTCGTTGGAACTTCAGAGTCACAGGTAATGTATATGTTCTCTTACACATAAGGGACTACAGTCGCAGGCGGTAGATGTTTTGAAGATATTAGTGTTCCCATGTTGACAAAGAGCTGGCCTAGGTAGAAATATTGATTTAGAGTCTGATAACTCAGGATTTTTTGTAAGCTCTCATCTTATTTTAGGTTAGTGAACAGTTATCTTATATAACCAATTCATATTTTATAGTGATATGCTAATTTGTTTTTGCTATTTTGTACAGAGCAGTTTATGTAGAAAAGTGCTCACTTTGGAAATGGTGCTAGATTTCTTATTTTAAGTCGCTTTTCAGAAATAATGTGGTGTGTAACTTTGGCATTCCAGGTTGATGTTTCTGGTTCTTTTGATGACACTGGGTATGATATCACGCTGTCTTCAATTTCTGCCACAACCTACAGCTCACCCGTGAGTAGAACACTGGCAACAAATGTGTCAAGTGAGTCCCTGCTTTAACTGACTTTTCATTAAAATGTATTTGGTAACGCTGGTGGATAGAAATATTTACATTGGTGAGGTTTGCTTTGCATGTGTGAAATCAGTACAGAGTAATTAACAGGAAATGGAAAGTTAAGAAAATGTTTACAATTTGTCTTCTGCTGGCAATCTTATTTGTTTACTTTCAAAGAAAAAAAGGTAATTATTTTTTGTTTGTGAAGTGGATTAGAGAGTCTGTTAATGGTGTGACATTTGGATTATTGGAGTCAAGAAAACAAACTCACTATACTCCTTAAGGAAAAAATAAATCTATTCCGTTTGTAAGGCTGTTTCTTGTTTTCTTACTTCTTGCAGGTAAGCCCTGCATCAACAAAGCCTTTCAAAAATAAAAATAAAAAAATGACTTGGCATCAAAAGTATGTTTGGCATGTAGTGTTTTACAGCATTCCATTTTTTACAATCTTAGAAAAGAATGTTTGTGCTGTTCCTGAAAAGAATTTATTACTTAGTTGTTGTTTTTGTTTTTTCAAACATGTAGGGAGAATAAATTCATTCTGATTTCTGGGAACTTCAATAGTTCACATATATAAATACTTTTTAAAAAATTTTACTTTTTTGGTAGAAATAAAATAATTATTTGATCATTTAATAACATGAGTTTTTAAAAATAGAACCGGGGCCTCCAGTCTTCCTAGCCGGAGAGAGAGTTGGCTCTGCTGGGATTCTCCTTTCATGGAATACTCCTCCTAACCCAAATGGAAGAATCATATCTTATGTTGTTAAATACAAGGAAGTGTGTCCATGGATGCAGACAGCATATACCCGAGTGAGAGCGAAGCCCGACAGTCTGGAGGTTCTTCTCACTAACCTTAACCCTGGAACAACATATGAGATTAAGGTAAATATTTTGTGAGTGGATACTGAGTATTGAAATAGTAAATCCATGAGGAAAGTGGGAGTTTCGCCCACCTTGTAAGTCTGCTAGTTGAAGGAACTGAGCTACTGAGGAGTGACAAGCTATCATGTGTTCAACATTCACCAGCAAAGCCTGGTGAAGTACTGTAATCTTTTTCTTCTCTATAAATAGATAAATATTTACATTTTATTTATTAAAAAAACCCTTTAGTTTAATATCTTCCATGGAAAGCAAATTGAGCTTAAAGTAACTATTTTAGGTTTCAAAATGAAAACATTACATGCCATTTCTTTATTATTTTAAATGATTTGCTGTGCATGGTAGAAGAACCCAGAGCCTCCTGCACGTTAGGCAAATGCTCAAACACGAATCAACATCCCAGACTAAAATACTGGTCTTTTTATTCAGACTTAAACTAAGCCTTGGTATTTTATTTTTCGAACTCTGTTGCAGTTGGATGTACATCACTTAACTTTTGAATAATGGATTACAAACTTTGAAGCAACAGTTTTACTAAAAATAAATGCGATTCTGTTTCAGTCAATAAAGATTCACTGAACCCTCACTCTTTTGTGTTTCTAAAAGTGTATGATACGTTACCACATTATTTATGTGATTTAATGTTTTATTTGAATACCAAATAAAAGTGAACTCACACAAAGCAATACTGTGTTGGATCAAATAGAAAAGTTTGCAAATAGGGAACAGCTATGACATTTACAGATGAAAAGGTAGAGAACAGAGCTGTCTCCTGGCTCTTTGCTGTTTACCAACTTAAAAAAAAACCCACATCTTTTCTCTTTAGGAAATGTTTGTTTGTTTGTTTGTTTATTATGCTGGGGACATGCATGTCATGGTACAAGTGTCCATGTGTTGAGGTCAAAGGACAATTTATGGCAGTTGAAGTTTCCTTCCACCTCAAGGGTTCTAGAACTCTGACTTGAGTTGTCAGGCTTGGGGCAAACACTTACCTTCTGAACCATCTCGCCAGCCCTAACACATGCATCTTTTCTTTGAGTCTTGAAAATGAGTGATCATAGAGAAAAAAAAAAACCTTGTAAAAGCTGATTTGTGGCCTTACGAACTGTGGCTGCCTTTCCTAAATGATCAGACACCATAGGAGAGATTTTGCAAGAAGGGTTTTGACATCTAAAAACTCCAAAACTTATTTTCTACAATCATATGCATATTTAACTTAACTGGTATCATAAAATATATACCTAGGCATAAAAAATAAGTACTAAGGTTAATGTGATGTAAGAAATGATGGTTGAGAGACTGTCAGTTTGCCCAGACTAGTTCTTCTTAGATCTCTTTTTATTTTATGAGTTTGCATTTTATTTCTCTGAATTCTCTTATTTCAGGCTTATTAAGAAACCTCTAGCCTATGTTTCATCTCACACTTCATAAATCATGTTGTGACATTTGCTCTCCTCAAATAAATGCTCACCATTGATGAATTCCAAGGGGGAATTTGGCATGGTACATTTGATATCTTCAGTATAACTAACACCTATGGGGAGAGGCTGTTAAGTGGTCTATGTATATTATTTCAGTTAGCTTTGGAAAACACCCTGTGACACAGGTAAATTATTATTCTCAGTCAAATATGGGAAAAACATGTGTCTTAGAAGAATTAAGCAAGTTGCCTAAAGTTTTCCATCTGTGGAAGAACTACAAGATTGTAGAGTTCCACTCATGCATTTTGTAAAAACTTAGGAGGTTCAAAGCCATTCACAGTGTCTTCCCTGCCTGTTGAACTGTATCACTAAATCATGCAAATAAAAATTTGTTTGTGTGCCCCTTAAATTTTGACTTTCCTCCTCTATGTTGTTAATCAAGCATATTCATTTTTCACTTACACTTTTTCTGCGTACTCATTTGCCCAGTTATATAGAGTGTGACCATAAAGTCTGATGTCATCTGTATGGCCTGTCTTATGAATAGTACATACACTTGGTATAGACTGTTTTGGAGCATGTACTTCAACTGAACTCATGTTGTATTATTATTTCTTACATGAACGTGGCTGTGCCTACTGACTTCTCTCTCATCCAGTTCCTTTCTTCATCATCTAAAGAATATTGGCCATACTACATTCTAGTTTGATTACATGAAAGGACCTCCCTCCCCATGTTGCTGTCCAGTTGGGGAATATTGTAAGAATTACAGGAAAATCATTTTAGAACTTTCCTTATGGTAAAGTGAACATTGTATTTTTGAAGATTCTGTGTATTTAGAAAGCAAAAAAATTGAACATAAAACCCCTGGTCTGTTTCAGGTTGCTGCTGAAAACAGCGTTGGCATTGGAGTGTTTAGTGACCCATTTCTTTTTCAAACTGCAGAAAGTGGTAATTTTCCTAAATAATTAATTCTAAATTAATTTAATTATGAGTGCTTATCATTTGAAAAATTGGAATGTAATGAAAATATGATATAAAATGTATAAAATTATTGAGAATGGCCTTTGAATTGCTTTTAGTTATTTGAGACAGTAAAAGTACTCTGAAAAAATTTTTCTGTCTAAGCATCATCTTAGGGGCAGAACATTAGAAAGCACACACACACACACACACACACACACGTACATGCACATATACTCATATGCACAGGCACACACACACAGACACGCATGCATATGTACACATGCACATACACACACATGTGCGCACACACACAAATAGGATGAAAAAGCATCTATTATTATTTCAGGCAAACTACTCTATTTTTAATTTAACTTATTTATTTTAAGGAAAGCTCTTTCTCTGCAGCCTAGGCTAGCCTTAAAGTCACTATGCCATCCAGGTTGACCTTAGACTTAAGACCTTCCTCATAGGTGTCCTGACTGCTGGGCTAACAAGTGGGTGCCATCATGGTCAACTTATAAGACTCCTCTGTGGATATTTGGGTACACTGATGACTCATTCATATTTCTTTCCATGCATATATGTTCCTGTGATCATCTAGAGATGTAGATCAGCCTTTTCCATGTAAGCTTACACTCTTTCACCATAAGCATTTTGTGATGAAAATGCCAACTTCGGTGATCAGCCTATCAGTTTGTAAGACTCAGCCATCATCAAACCAGTTGATGCATTTCCCTTCCTCCTGTTCCTGAGTGGAACTTTGATGTCATCTTCAGCTCCTTTAGTTCTTTCCTACAAGTCATGTCTAAGTTTACCAACATCTCCTGCCAGTATTGTTGTGAAATGTATCCAGGGTCCTAACCCACTCTGCAAGTCTTGCTGCTCGATGCATTTTCTTTTCCTCTTTAGATGACCGAAATACCTTGTAACCCAATTAGGATCAAATGAATATAAAGAGAAATAGTTAATTAGACAATAGTTTCTCCAATTAATAAATATTTACCATGGACCTTATATTCTAATTGGATAAGATAAAGAAATTTGTGAATTAATATGCCAGGTATATTATAAGACTATATAATAATGTCTATGATTTTTTCCCATTATGAATGTTATGTTATATGTGTCCAAGTAAAATTCTCCCAATTTCTCAGTGTAATTGTCATGGGGTCCTGGTATATCAAGAGGATACAATAGTCAGTATAGCAAAAAAAGAAAAAAAAAACTGTAGTACATCCAGCAATTAAACTACTGGTTTAAGATATGTTAAATTCTACACATTGAATGTGTAATTATCAAATGAGAAGAAATTTGTTTTCTGCTGGGAAAAAAAAGTAGTCTTAAGAGAAATACATGCATATTAATCAGCGAAACTGAGCTGAATGAATAATATTCTGTCTACCAACATTAAAAGCCCAGTGCTTAACTCCCTAGGGAACTTTCTTTTTTTTTCATGTAAATATGTAATTTATTTCAGATTTAAACATTAAAGTGACAACTTATATCTCAATGTCTAAAGGAATGAAGCAAACATAAAACAAAACAAAACAAAACAAAACAAAACAAAACAAAACAAACACTCAAAACACTACCACCACCAAAGCCAACCAAGGAACCAACCACTAAAACAAAAACAAAAACAAAAACTGTGTGTATACGGGTGAAGCAAATCTTTATATGTAAGACTTTTGGTACTTTATAGTAAACGTATAGTTGGATCAAAGTGTATGAATTCTCTGTATAGATAATCTACAAATAATGACATGCTGATATATACAATTAAGAAGATTTAAATAAAGGAAGTCATAAAGATTTAACATTTTGTTATTTGATTAACGCTATGGCTTTCTGTTTTGGAAACCAGGCTCCAGAATGTAACAAAAAGGGGGTTACCCTATAAATTACCTTATAAATTCTTTCAATTTAAGCATTTCTTTACAACTCTATCTATCTTTCTATTTATCTATCTATCTATCTATCTATCTATCTATCTATCTGTCTATCTACCTATTGGTTTTTGGAGACAAGAATTCTCTGTGTAGCACTAGTTTTCATGGAATTCACTCTATAATCAAGTTGACCTGGAATCAGAGATTTGTCTGCCTCTGCCTCCTGAGTGCTGGGATTAAAGGAGAGACCCCTGCCTCTGCTCTTTACAGTCCCTTTAAGGTCCAGCTGGAAATGTGTCTGTGTGTAATCTGTCATTGGTATGTGAATATTAAGGAATACTCATATCATAAAAATGAGAAAAATTTAAAAATAATATTCATGAAAAGAAATAATTTTACAGTTGCACAGTATAACATATCTAACAATCTTAGCCCCTTTGTTTTCTTATATTTAATATACCCTAAATAAATTACATATTAAATGTTGTACAAATTCTTCAACTCCATTTCATCAATTCTCCTTAATAACATTTTTCACTTATTATTTTATCTATTACTAACCATTCTCAGTAACTGTGGTAACTTACTTTTGCCATTAAAATGCACTTGGCTTATAATTTCTCCATTCTCATTGTCTAACTTGTATTGAATCTTTCTTCTCAGTACCTAAATTCTTGAATATTTCTTTCAGAAAACAGATTTTGGTATGTTTAGACACAATGAAAATTCTAACCTTTTAACATCTTAATTCTAGTCACCATTATTATTGCATGTAGTCTTACCACAAGCATTTTTGTTTTATTCTATTCTGAAAGATATTTATTATTTATTTGCATACCTATTTTATGTGCACAACTTCTTTTCATTTTGATGTAATATGGTTGTCATGGAAACTAAATATAGAGATTATCTTATAGATAATAATTGATAGTATGAAATTTGGGGAAAAGGTATATAAAACTCAAAATACAAAAATCATGAACTATTAATTGGTTATCTATCTACTTGATGTTAGCCTCTAGATATTTATGAAATTTTTTTATATGAATTTTGCATATTTTGGCTACTATTTTGAATTTATTAGTTTTCCAACTTCTACAGTGCCTACATAATTCCAAAGTATTTAAGGAGGTAAAATTTCAGCTCATAGCTAGGCGTGGTGGCGCACGCCTTTAATCCCAGCACTTGGGAGGCAGAGGCAGGGGGATTTCTGAGTTTGAGGCCAGCCTGGTCTACAAAGTGAGTTTCATAAAATTGATTCATCTAATAGTTTCATGTTTTTTTTTTTAATGCTCATTAAATGAATAGATGTGATGGGCCAATAGTCCTGAAATATGTACACATGGTTCAACACATTTTGTAAAACATTTTAAGGTGAAACAAATAAACACATGCACACAAACACATATATATACATAGTTGGCTAGAAACTTGATTTTATTCAAGTTCATTTCACAACAGGTGGAAATTTAAAATCCCTGAAGAACATAAGCAGCATTTAAAATTTTAATAACAGTTTCCCCTTTCCTCCAACTCTTTCCTACATCCAGCTCCAGGGAAAGTGGTTAACCTCACAGTGGAGGCCCTCAACTATTCTGCAGTAAACTTGATTTGGTATTTACCTCGGCAACCAAATGGTAAAATCACCAGCTTCAAGATCAGTGTCAAACATGCCAGAAGTGGTATAGTAGTGAAGGATGTCTCCATCAGAGTAGAGGACATTTTGTCTGGGAAATTACCTGAATGTAATGTGAGTGTGTGTCACATGTGTGACATATGTCATATGTCAAAATTTTTATTATGTTTACATCTTCAAGTTTTCATATCTTGAAAAGTTATACTCTTGGGCTATAGCGTCATGCTATGTGCAGATGACTGTATTTCAGGGGTGCTAATTACAGAGGGGAAGAGAATATCTCTAGGGCATATTGCAAAAGACTTCATTAATGGGGCAGCACAGGTTTAGCAGTGGAGGAAGGAGAAGTGGGAATAGACTGGTAGGTTGGGTGTTCCAGTTGGGAGGACATTTTCTAAGTCGCCAAGGTGTGAATGTGTCATCCCTACTGGCATGGAGGCTATAAGCCCATGTGCCATAGAGGAAAGTATCTGTGGGGGAATATATAGTCAACATTAGATTAAACTGGAGGACTGCTTAATGGCATATCTTTGTGAAAATATTGCCATTTTTGTCATTGAAGAGAAACCTTCAGAGATATATGGTATCTTCACACCCTACTTTCCCAAGTTACCCTTGGGATATTTTTTAATCATGTTATTACTGATGGAGAAACAGCCAAACGACGTTATTTTATTTTAAATAGTTTAGTGGAGTCTAAAAATCTTCTGCTTCCAGTTAAGATCCATTTGAATACACATACATGCACATGCATATACACCCTAATATCTGGGAAGGTAACTTTTTTGTTTTGTTTTGTTTTACTTAAGTACTTAGGATCTAAAAGTGATAGAAAGAGTTAAGAACACAGATTGAAATTATCTTAGGGTTTTTGCTCTATTGGGTTAACATAAATTTAAAAAAATTCCTATTGATGATTTAGCTGCTGTTTTATCTCCACTCTATCTTACTTTAAACTCTATGTAGGCTTTCAAGATTGAAGTATAATGAATATAATGGGTTTATTCTGTCCTAATATAATAGACATTAGCCTCTGCTCTGATGTTATAGACATTAAAAAATCTACCAATTTCTTATGAAAATTAGTTAAAAATTACCACACATTAAGAAATAATATTTGTATTATAAAAAATAAATGGGTAGTGTTCTTATGTTTACCTCCAGGTAGTGTTTGAGTTCTCCCATTGTGTTTTCTTTCCCTCACTAGGAGAACAGTGAATCTTTTCTGTGGAGTACCACCAGCCCCTCTCCAACCATCAGTAGAGCCACACCTCCACTTCGTACTACACATTTATCCAACACATTGGCACGGAATAAGATCAGCTCTGTGTGGAAAGAGCCCATCAGTTTTGTGGTGACTCACTTGAGACCATACACAACGTATCTCTTTGAAGTTTCAGCTGTTACGACGGAAGCAGGATATATTGACAGTACCATTGTTAGGACACCAGAATCAGGTATGGCTTGATTTATTTTATTTTATTTTTTTATTTTTTAGAAAAAGGGAAAATGACATGAAGTGTGATACAGAGGAATATCAACTCAGTGTTATTCTTAATAAAGCTTATTTCAAATTTGTTCAGTCAAACTTAGCCAGGGTTCCAACGCCCTACTTAAAATGCAACCAGGAAGTTACCTATTCAGCACTAATTAGCATTATAAAGTCAGAGCCTACAGATCAGCGCTATTCTGTTAGTGGTTTACTAGGATAATAAGGACAGTCTTAGCCAGATACAGTTTACCATTAGAAAAGTTAGGGAATCCCACGAAAACAGGTTTTTTCTTTAGCCCTAAGAACTCAGGCAGAACTATTGAGCATAGATAATTTTTCTGCCTCAGGCCAGCCTTTTCTTTTTTTTCTTTTTTTGTTAACAAATGGGAGGAGATGTGGTTTCCCTTCCCCCAGCATGGAACCTGCTTGCTCAAGGGTGGAGCTTCCTACTCATTAGTCCTGCCACGCCCACTGCTGGACCCTACCACTTTGCTGCTTGGAAGCACACACATGTTCATCCTGCTACTGGATCCTGAGATTGTTTGGCGGGAAATCGGGTTCCCTCCCCCTTCCTTTATAACTGAGTGTCTGAAAAAAGTAAAATTGAGCTTTGATCAGAATGTTGTCTTAGCTACATTTCTTTCTCTCGTCGCCTAGCCCCTCTTCTCTTCCAGGTTTCCAAAATGCCTTTCCAGTCTAGAACCCAGGCTGTGATCTGCTGGCCGGACACAACAATGAAGTTATTTATAGAATAATCTTTCATTCTGTCCATAGAGTATTTTGTTGTGGTTAACTTTCCTTTCCTTTAAGTAACTCTTTCTCCCATAATAGATAATGGGCATCCACTGGGAATGTCTTCAGTGCTAAACTAAACATCTAGAAGAAAAAGACATTTGAGAGAGGGAATTCTTCAGATAGTATGAATGACATTATTAGTTCATGATCTTTATAATTCTTCTAATTGTCTATGCTCTTCCAACAAAACTTAGTTATCTATAGTCTTCCTCACTGGCATTGTTATTACCAGAGCTACAAGATACTACCTGAAAGAACAGAGCTAATATTGATTAATATTTCAATATCAATAGCGACTCATATCTTTATGAACAGCATTTTTCTTCCTTGAACTATCAGGTGCATCCTAAGTTCATAATATCACTACTAATCTGTCACATTATGTTAGCATTCCCATAAATACATATATAAACTATATTTAGAAATATAGGCAGTTAAATGACCTTCTATGCGTTAGTATTTTAGTACTGAAGGACTGCAGTTATACATCATTATTACCATTAACTTTTAAGAGGTCATATTTCTAGAGATTTATTTGTTTATTTTATGTGTATAAAGAGCTCTACCTCCATGTACACCTGCATGCCAGAAAAGGGCATAGGATTACATTATAGACGGTTGTGAGTCACCATGTGGTTGCTGGGAATTTAACTCTGGATCTCTGGAAGACCAGACAGTGCTCTTAACCACTGAGTCGTTTCTCCACCCCCAAGAGATCACATTTCTAACAATAATTTATTTATACATGTGTTTATGTGGCTACCAACATATAATGTGGCAGATTAGTATTGATAGTATGAACTTTGTATGCATCTGATATTTCAGTATACATAATAATACCATATACTATATATGTTATGAAAGTTATATGTAAGGTAGTTTTACTAAAGAGCATTATCTTTTTGCCCAAAGGCATATATGCCAGGTTCTATTATTTTCTTTCACATGTTAGTATGAAACTATTATTTTCTTGATTTAAATAACTATATTTTAATCTTTGTAATCATATTTTCTTTTCATCCCCTATTCAATACAAAATCATTTCATGGAAATTATATAAAATGAAACTTATTGGATAAGAAATTTGAGTAAATATTCAGTGCTGTTTATTTCATAAAACAAACTAATATGTACAAACATATTTTACATGTTTTAATTTAAATGTTATTAGTTTTTATCTTCTCAGTATTATATTAAAATCTTCTATCTGTATATTATATACTTCTTCTTATAACAAAGATAAATACTAATGTAAAAACATAAAAGTTTGGCCTTTCCACCTGTATGTCAATCCGAGAAAAAGTGTTTCTCAAGTCCAATATCCACATTCATTGAAAAAAAAATATACTCAGTATGTGTATTATATATTATATATTGCTATATATAAGTAATATGCATATAGCTGCATTAGGACAATATGACATTGGCAAGAATTACATTATAATAATTTGTAGAATAAAGACAACTGTATCATCAGATATAGTACTAGTACATTAGAAAACTGTCAAAAGAGATTAATCTGATCTTTTCATATGTTTTATTCAAATTTAGTTCTAGACCATTCTGTTTTTTTTTTTCATGATAAACATCCTTTGTATTTTGTGTGTTTTTTTATGCTTCAGATTATATTACTTGTTTTTAGCAGGTTATATCTTTTATCTTAACATATATTATATATTCATTTCCTCTATAATAATTTCAGTGCCTGAAGGACCACCCCAAAACTGTATAACAGGCAATGTCACAGGAAAGGCATTTTCAATTTCATGGGACCCACCAACAATTGTCACAGGAAAGTTTAGTTACAGAGTTGAATTATATGGGCCAACAGGTAAGACTCAGTTAATTTTGCTTTTACTTTTTAGAAGAAATCTATTAGATAAATGGATAATTTCTAACTCTGATTAAAATATAGTTTAATCTGATTTAGATCAAATCATCAACTTCTAATCAGCAGTGCTCTCTGGACACACTGCCTATACTCTGTGCAAAGTTATTGTGAGCCTGAATCTGCTGTGCAAAGGTTATTTGAAATGCTGTTGGTGGCCTTAAATGGTAACAAGTTCTCCAATTTATAAACAAGCAGACTTGAGCACCCTCTTGTCAGAGGTAACTAGAGGAGTTATGATATCCTACAGGAAGTAAATTATCAGTTTTTGTTGTTTTATGTTTTGGTTTGCTTTTTAAATTATTTTTAGTTTTTATTAGGTATTTTCTTCATTTACATTTCCAATGCTATCCCAAAAGTCCCCCATACCCTCCCCCCCACTCCCCTACCCAACCACTCCCACTTCTTGGCCCTGGCATTCCCCTGTACTGAGGCATATAAAGTTTGCAAGACCAATGGGCCTCTCTTTCCAATGATGGCCTACTAGGCCATCTTCTGATACATATGCAGCTAGAGACATGAGCTCCGGGGGTACTGGTTAGTTCACATTGTTGTTCCACCTATAGTGTTGCAGATCCCTTTAGCTTCTTGGGTACTCTCTCTAGCTCCTCCATTGGGGGCCCTGTGATCCATCCAATAGCTGACTGTGAGCATCTACTTCTGTGTTTGCTAGGCCCTGGCATAGCCTCACAAGAGACAACTATATCAGGGTCCTTTCAGCAAAATCTTGCTAGTGTATGCTATGTTGTCAGCGTTTGGAGGCTGATTATGGGATGGATCCCCGGGTATGCCAGTCTCTAGATGGTCCATCCTTTTGTCTCAGCTCCAAACTTTGTCTCAGTAACTCCTTCCATGGGTGTTTTGTTCTCAGTTCTAAGAAGGGGCAAAGTGTCCACACTTTGGTCTTCGTTCTTCTTGAGTTTCATGTGTTTTGCAAATTTTATCTTGTACCTTGGGTATTCTAAGTTTGCTTTTACTGAATATGAGATCCCATAGTTAATGTCAAAGTTTAATTCAAGCAATAATCAACTAACATAAATTCTCCTATTGTTGTTTATTTGAAAGCACCAACAAAACAAAACACCCTTAAAAGTTGTAAATCCTTTCTATGTGAAATGTCTATGGTAGGTATCATTGCTTCTAAAAATCTGAAGAATGGCAGGTTCTAAAAGTGAAAGATTGTTCACCTCCTATGCCCCAGTGCAAACACACCACAGTCTCTCTCTCTCTCTCTCTCTCTCTCTCTCTCTCTCTCTCTCTCACACACACACACACACACACACACACACACACACACACACACCATGACCACACACTCACATACATCTTTTCAATTAGATGTTATTTTTCAGCTCTTGGGTAACATAACTTCTTTCAACCAGAAGATTGAAATTTTTTTTTGGGGGGGGGGATGCAAAGAAGAGGGAATTAGGCCTAGGAAGTAGGTTTCTAAAAAAATGAGAAACAGAAGGAAAACGGAAATAAGTTTTGTTGAAAAGTTGCTTCTGGTGGTAGAGGTCAGGTCTTTTTCCTAAATACAGGGACTGGATTAACCAAAAAATATAACTTGTCTATTGTAAGACAGCGTCCTGCTAGAGGGAATGTTCAGGCAGACAATTTCTTACTGATCCAAGTATTTCAATGTAGCAGGAAACAAGACCATTACCTAAGGCTGAGGAGGGGACAGAAGATTTTGAAAGTCTGAAGAGAAAGGGTTAAGTCAGTCATTGAGAAGGCAAGTCTACTTACCTATAGAAGCTGAGAAAATGGAAGGCACCAGTTTTAGGTCTCAGTTTGAATGTGGTCAGGGTCAACATCATGGATGTTGGAAGCCATGGGTTTTCTTTCCTCCATCAGCAAGAGCCCTGTTAGAATATTGAAGGTTTATGTGAGGCAATTGCTCCTGGCAATGGCATTGAGTGGATAAAGAGTGGGCGTCAGTGGTGAAAAACACAGCCAGCAGTAAGACCCTTTGATAGGTGGGTCTAGTGAAAGTAATGTCGCCTCAGGTCTGAGAATAACTGGAGTTCAGAAAGAAACACGTGGCAGGAGATGTGTGAAAGTCAGATAAGACAGATTTTTTGGTAGTTATTGGTAATGATTATATTTATGATCAGAAAATTACTTAGTAAGTTTTTATAACTTAATCTTTATCTGTGAGGCTAATAAAATCACCGCACACTCAAATGGTAGTGTTTAGAGCTACACCATACACAGAATAAAAGGGAGTAGCCCAAGGCTGGTGGGTATGAGCTCAAAGACTGAGGACTTTATATAAAGGGTCAGGAAAACAGTGCTCTCTGATCCCCCTGTGTGCACCTCCAAGCTCCGAGATCTTGAATTATATATGCACCTTCATCCTCATCATCATTATATACTAGAGATCTAACCCAGGGCATTGTGTGTTAGGCAAACAGTATCCCAAATAAACTATATATCTCGCCTCTGTTTCCCATTTAAGTATATTAAAAATAAAATAGCAACTCACCAGCACTCTTTAACATAAGAAAAGTCATTTTAATCACCGGAAGATCTCCATGTTGTTTCTACTGATTTAAATCTGTATCAAACTAAAGCATATATTTCAAATATATTCATGTGTAATAACAAACTTTTTTGTTTAACAATTTGGTTATTGTCCTTGCTTCTACACATGGTATGAAATGGTTATATATCTCATAAAATATCTATAAAACCTATGGGTCTGTTCTGCTTTGTGCAGGAAGGATTTTGGATAATAGTACAAAAGACCTCCGGTTTGTGTTTACGCATCTTACGCCATTCACAATGTATGATGTCTATGTTGCTGCAGAAACCAGTGCTGGGGTTGGACCCAAGTCAAATCTTTCAGTATTCACTCCCCCAGATGGTAAGAACTTTCTCCTTTATAAGGTTGATGTGATAATTTTGAAATGCTTGTGAATGTTATGGAGTTAGTGAAATGTAATTTTAATGAGGAATTTAGTTTCTGTGTACTTAAATCCCATTATTTTCCTTGTTAAGTTCCAACTACTTTATTCTGAACCTGTGTTCTTTAGAATATCAAACCTGCAGCATGCTTCATAAAGGAAAGGGCCCCAAAGCAGGGAGGACTTAAAACTGTGCTCACTGTGGCAGAGAGTCATGGTAGATTTTTAGCAAAACACCAAGAAGTCTTAAATTAATAACACACATTTGATACTGCTTAATGACAGTATTCAGCAGACAGGGCATAGCTCAACTGCAGGATTAAGCAGACAATGATTGTGTTTTCTCTCATAATTCACTTCCAGAGAAATCCCTATATTTCGACCACCCAGAACAATGTATTTTGATGAGGCATTTTCTGAGCTTATAATGAACAAAGTACAAAGTTCTCAGCACTTTCAGAACATTTAAAACTAATATATCTCAAGAAATTATAAGGAGTGTGTTTATTAAGCACCAATATTTTGGGTGAGATCTATTGCTAAAGTGTGATTTACATTTTCTCGTTCATTCTAAACTTGCTCAATGCCTTCCTTGCTGTTTAGATATAATTACTGACATAAAAGCCACCATGTTTCAGAATAAACTAACACTAGACAAAGTTTCCTGAGTTTGTGTGGTAGCTAACATACAATAACTGAGAATGTATATATGAACAAATATGTGCATACACCTACTGCCCAATTCAGTTGGGCATTCATTCCTTAGAGTATCACTTGTGAACTAGACCATTAGAGGGCAGCAACCATCAGGAAATTTTATCCATCTGTCCCTTTAAAGAAAAAAAATGAAACCTCAATACTCAGTGACTGTCAAAACCATTAAGTTTATCTATTTTAAGTGAAATATCTAAATATGTACACACACAGATTTGTATATGTAATATGTATACATATTAGGAAAAGGATTTCATTTTTGATGTTGAGATTTTAATGTCTTGCCCCATCCAAAGAGTTTTTGCTTTGTGTGATTTCATAAAGTTTTCTCCAACTTAAACCAAAAAGTGCTTTTGAGCATTTTCCACAAAGCTAAGTGTATTTTTGGATGGCTACAAAACACAGCAGAGCTTTTCTCAAAGAACTCCTCGACTCACTCTTGTTTTTAAACATTTATTTGCTATGTGTGTGTATGTTTGTGCTGTGTTTGTGTGTGCATGTGTGTGTGTGTTACATGCCTCTGTGCTAAAGAACAAGTGTGTAGATGAGCAGAGAACAACTTTCATTGTATGGGCTCTGGTTCTTTCTTTTTCTTTTTGCCTTTGATCTGGGATCGGTCTCAGCTGATCCTGCTTATGGGCACAGCCTATACACCCTGAGCCATCTCACCAACCCTATTTTCTAGTCTTATTATACAATCCAATGCATTTCGATCTTTCTGCCTGCTTTCCAGTCTGTCTTGGGGGCCTTTAAAACTATAATTTTAGAGTTGTCATTTTATAAAATCTATAATTTTAGATATTTGTCTGGGCAGGAATGTAGGTCAGAGTACATGCTTAGCATGTGTTAGGCACTAGGTTCAATCTTTAGCATGGAAATAAAGCAAAGCAAATTAAAAAAAATCTTGTTTCTTATTATTGATCTTGCTCTCCAGCATTTGACTAAGAAAGAGTTCAATGACATGTTGAAATCAACATTGCTATCTTGCTTGGATTGGTTGTCCCTTAAAATGTATTTCCCTTCATTTAGTCACTTTTTATTCACCAAATGAATAGATTCCTAAGCACCCTCTTGTAGATTTTTCAAATGAGCTGTGTTGTATACCAAATTTTCTTGAATAGATGACTCTTTTTGTTGAATATGAAAAGCAATTTGTCCTGCATTTTATTCTACTGTCTCTGTCAACTACTTATCCCAGAGACTGCATTCTGGAGGCTGTGAGAGGGTAGCCACTGACTACAGGGAGCCCCATCAAAGATTGGAAAGGCAAGAGTCTTACCTGCTCAAGTCCACCTTTCTTCACGGGGATCGGTGACCATTCTTTCAGCTGAAGGAAGGGCTTTCATGAAATGCTTTAGCAACTGCAGAATGTTTCACCTTCTGATATTAGCTATCCTGCTCCCAATAATTAAAATTGTTCCATAAAAGACTACTGAAACTAGCCAGGCATGATGATGCTTGCCTTTAATTCCAGCACTCAGGAGACAGAGGTAGGTAGATCTTTGTGAGTTCAAGGCCAGCCTGTTCTTCAGAGCAAGTTCCAGGACATCCAGGGTTGTTATACAGAGGAAAACCAAGGGAAAGAAAATCCTGAAACTACATGAGACCATAAAATAGCTCATTGCATTAGCTACAGTCAAGTAAAATTTAATATCTGAATTTTGTTCTTTATCATTTACTATTATGAAAACGTGTGTTGTATTTTAATTAACATTACTTATCCTCTGTCTCATGTCTTATTTGTTTCTAATGTTCTGTTTTAAAATAATTAGAATTAGCTTATTCCTCCTAAATTATCACCTTTAAAAGTAACTAGGGTTCTTAACAATGTTCAAGTATTCATAGATAAATGCTTGGTTGACCTCTTACAGAGAATGGTGTATCTATCACATCTCAGTGTGGTTGATTTCATTAACACAGACTCTGAAGATCCATAGTCGATTTGGTTATCAGAAAAAATATGCTAGTACTGTTCTATGGGGTCTATCACTTCGATTTTACTGAGTGTTTATCGACTTAGGCAAAGAAGAGAGATTATGGATGGGAAATGGCAATTTAGTATCAGCCAATGTTCCAAGCATTATATAATTTTTGGCAAAACGTGAAGAGTTCGTCACTTTTTCTTTTTTTCATGAATCTTAGTGGGCTTTAATTTTAAGCTTCCCTCCAAGTTTTTTTTTAAATAGAACTTTATTTTATCTAGAGTAGGTCTAATCATGGAGAAAATTTTCCTAATGTGCTTTCTGTGCTACAAGTGATCATCCCATTTCACTTTTCCTCATAGCTTTTCTTCTAAGACCTTCACATGATCCAGAATTTACCTATATTAATTTTGTGTCTGTTCTCTTTCTTGTTTGTCCATGAAACTTACAAATACATTGTCTTGATGACTCAGTCTCTGCTGCTAACTCCTTCAGAATTGATTCTGCACTGTGAATAATTGCCCTGCGTGCTTAGTTTTCTTTAATTTTGTATCGATCTTAAAAAAGGATCAACCTAATCCAGACGTCTCTGGTTTCTCTGTTAGAGTGTGTGGGATACAAGATAAGTATCTCTCTAAAGAGAAAAGACGGGGTTGTCTGTTCCACTTCCTTCATCCACTAAGGTTTTTGTAGTCTGAAAAAAAAGAAGCAGCCCCTTAATCTTTACTTGAATTACAATAGGATGCATTGGTGTCGTGATATACTTTTTAAGTTTTGTTGATGAATATACATAAAATTGCCTGCTCTTATTCATGAATGTGGCTCACATATTAAGAGACAGTAATAATCCTTTCGTATTTTTCTATGGCATTGATATATTTAATGTGTTCCTAGTATGTTTTCAAAAAGTAGAAGAGACAATTCTATTTCAAGTAGAAGACATATGGTGCCCGTCTGATTAAATAAAATGTTTAGTTATGAATTATGTGTTAATTTAAATTAATGGAAAATGCCTGATCTCTTCTATGATATATATCAGTGATATATATCACACAATGCTGTCTAAGGTCCTTGCTACACAGCAATGCCAAGATAATGCGTAGAAGAAGGTAAAGAGAGGATTTGCTGAGTCTATTGCTCTGTTTATAATTTTTCTATCCTTGGATAATGTACAGACGTAAACACATTGATAACAACAAAAGTGCTAGAAACAATAACTTTAGTAAGATACAACTTTTATGAGAGGTAAACTGTTGGAGGAGAGGGTTATCTTCCTCTTTCTTCCTTTTGTTTTCAGGTGCTTAGACTAATAACAAGTGCATTCAGGAGTGTTGAGTGACTCATAGAGCATGAGGTCCTACCCCAGAACTATTTCCTTAACATCTTTCATAGACCAAATTTTATGCTTTCCTGAGATCGAACATTATTGGGGAAAGGAGTCTGAGGAGCTATCCTCCATTATAGACTCAAAATTGTAGCAAATGACCTTGCGCTTCCCTCCCACTTTAGATTACAGATTTTGTCCATGCTAGATACTAGAATCCCAACCACCAGAACTCAGTCATAAAGTAGTTAATAGGTAACTAGAAATACTTATATTTTTACATCTTCTAGGTGATTTCTGTACTGATAACATTATGGAGACAAAGAAAAACAATCTATTGGGAGCAAAGTCTACGTAGTTTTAGCATACTGTGTGTTTGAAGTAGCTATGAATATATTCTCTGATAATAATAACACTTTGGGAGTTATTATTTTCAACTCCTATCTATTATTTTAGAAAGTGCTTCTCTGTTTCTTCCTGCAGTAGTAATGGTTCTCTTCTAACTGAAATTTGCTAGCTCTAGCCCACTGTACAATGGCTAAAGGAAATGAGATTAGTGTACTATTCTATCTTGACCATAAAGGGAGATGTTTCTATATCATATTTTCCCATTCTTGAACATGTAGCTTAGACATTCTTTTGATTTTTGAATCCTTACAGTAACCTTATGGGAGGTGAGGGAAAGATAAAAAATCATGTATCCTATAGGTGAAGAAGGGGGGCTGTCAGGTTACTGTCAAACATGATGAAATGCCCAGGTTTATTTATCCTTCATTTCTTGTCTTCATGACACTAGGTTGTCTAGCTCTCACTCTTGACCACTTTATATGCAAATCTTGTTTTGACTACTCTGTGCTTTTCACAAACTGTTGTTTGCTTTTCCTATTTCCCCCCCCACTGGCAAAAAATGAAGACAACTAAAAGTTGGTTTCCCATGGTTAATTTGTAAACTCAGCAGACACACTTCAATTGAGTCTACACACAAGTTCATGTACTAAATTAAGAGGCAGCCAGGTACACATGTCAACTGCATTTCATTGTATCCTAAGCGTGCTTGATATTGGTTTTGGGTATGCTATAATTTTTGTAAAGACTTCAAGGCTTTGACTAGGCATTAATTGTTTATAAAGAGCATCTTGGGGAAGGTTGTTGTTGTTGATGTTTTGTGTGAACATGTCATGCTGTGATTGTAGACGATAGGGAACAACACTTGGGAGTCTATTCTTTCTTTACTTTTATCATGAGTTCTGTGGATTGAGCTGGGATGCTCAAGCTCAGGTTGTCAGGCTTGAAGGCAAGTGATTTTAACTCGCCCCCCAACTCCCAGCCCCTGCCGTGCCCTTCTCCCTGAGCATCCCTCAAGTCCAGAAATTATTTCAGCAATATGGTCCGATTGAACAGTGTGACTGCTTTTTCTTTGGGGAAAATAATTCCATGTTATCCCATTCCTCATACTTTGAGAAGAATGCACATACAATTAGGTTTCAATATCCGTGCATTTGAGGAATCTTTTTGCCACAGTTAATTTTTAATATGTTAGTAATTATTCTAGTCAGTTTTCCCAGAGCTATTTATACATCTAATATCATGGGCTAAGGATTTAGGGAGTACTTTGCACTTGAAAATGTATTTACTCTTTCTAATTCTATTTTAAAATACTTCTCCAGTTCCAGGAGCAGTGTTTGATTTACAGATCGTGGAGGTAGAAGCCACAGAAATAAGAGTTTCTTGGAGGAAACCTCGACAACCAAATGGAATCATCAGCCAGTACCGTGTAAAAGTGTCAGTCCTAGAGTCAGGAGTCATTTTGGAAAACACTCTGCTCACAGGACAAGATGAGGTATTACACTTTTTATTTCCTGTTTTGCTGAGCCTGTTCTGTTGGCTCTGGTCACTGGTAACTTGGCCGGTTTGTCAGATTTCTACATTAAGTATTGACAAGTTTGATACAAAGGAAGTAAAATAAATTGAGGTATGTTGACATGTTAAGTAGATCACAGTTCATTTTAGGCCTTGTTAGCTAAGTGTTAACTATTCTCTTTCATATGAAAAAATGTCTATTGAACCATCACACGGGACTAAATGTACTTCTATATGTGGCTCTTATTATTCTCATCCAGTTACTATGTTATTTGCGGACTATGATTATGAATGAAATGTTGTCTCAAAGGCTTAGAATTAAGAACAGTTCCCCCAAAAGACTGCTGTCTACAAATAATTTTGTCCTATTTGAACTCCAGCACCTAATGGCCTCAACACTGCCTTTTCTTATTGAAAGCATATAACTAAATATAAAGAAGTTCAAGTGTTTCGTTTAACATGAGAGGAATTGGTCTTTGTTAATACACTGCATTTAAGCACAGTGGTTACCTTATTTTCTGCTCTTGTCTCTGTTAGGGAATGTAGGGAGCTGATGTGCTTCTGAGGTACTACCCTGGCCAAGCCAGCCACTTACCAGTGAGGACCCTTAAAGTCCCTAGGCATGCTAAGGTTGTGTACTTAGGACCAGAGTAACAATAAGTGGGCCATTAGAAACATATGTGATGCTTATTAAGAAATTTGCTTCTGCTGTGTTCAGTTCAGAATTGCTATTCTTTGTACCTGTGATATCTGCCCTCTCTCCAGTCCCTCTGTTTCTGGTACCAGACTTCCCTTACCTCTGGCATTGATTCCATCATAGTACTCAGTGCTATGTATCGATTTAGGACCTCTCATCCCCAGGTTAAACTTCAGTCCTATCTTGTGTCCTTTCTTCTGTGTAATGGATGTTGAGTTGTAGGTTTTCTGATATTCTAGCTGGCATCTCATCAAAGAGTGGGAGCTTAAGCATTTGTCCCTGCAGAGAACATCTTAAAATAGATACTTAGTCTTCTTTGAACCAGGTGACAGGTTTCCCAAATTTGCTAATGCCATTTGTTGACTAGCCAGACACACCTGTTTTTCTCTAGAAGTTAAAAGGTTCTGGGAAGGCCAGTTGGCGGTCCTATAACATAGCAGAAAGAACTTGATAATTAGAGCCATTCAATCTATATTTAATTATGGTCCTGGCTATTAGAGGATGAAATGGTTAAGAATGTAGGTACAGAAGACAAATGGTTAGAGCTTAGTGCCTAGTTCTGCCATTATTGATGGCATAATCTTGGAGAAGGTGGCCTGACTCTCTTGAACTTGAGACTTAGGAATTACAGAAGTTCTTATAACGAAGGGTCAATGATGGGTGTTCAATGGGTGATATGTATAAAGAGAGCAGCACTGTAGCTGACATGTATTAAGTTCGGTGCTGATACTTGTGACTTGTTGGAAATAACCTTGGCATTCCACCCTTCAGTCTACTCAACATTCAACTCCTAAACTCTCTTAATAAGAACAGTAAGAAGAGCCATTTTATTCTCATATCTGCACGGGGTTGGGGAATCAGTTCTTGTTATATCAGATCCATTTCAGGTCCTCTGCGTCCTCATGTGGTTGGTTATTATTCCACTTTAAAGTATTGATGAGGGATGGTGGATACATCAGGTCTAAACCAAGGGACCTTGGGTTTTACTTTCACTCTGCTGTGCCTTACAACTGTGACCTCAGACAAGTTAACCTATAAAGAATTTTTACTTTCATTTTTTTAAAGTGTGTGTGTGTGTGTGTGTATACGTGCCTGAGTTTGTTTACACATGGGGTGTATGTGTGGTTAAATGTATACATGTACAGTGCACTCACATAGAAGTCCTTGCGTGACTTCTACTTTTTTGAGGCAGGTTCTTTAACTGGATCACAGTCTTCTTGCAAGAGCAAGGATGGCTGCCCCAAGAGCTTCCAGGGATCTGAATACATCTGCCTCTTTGTCCCAACCCTGGAACCACTGGTTCACGTCATCATACTCAGTTTTTCAGTAGGTTCTGAGGATCTGAACTCTAGCTCTCTGGCTTTTCAGACAGTTGCTTTACCAGCTGAGTCGTCTCACCAACTCACGCTTCCCCATTTTATAATGCTCCCACACATGTCTTACAGGGGCAGCAGTAGAGCACAGCAGATAAAACCCCTGGCTTAATAATCTTGTTGATTATCTTGTTTTCTTGTCGTGGTATCTCTCAGATTAGGTATTCTTGCTTCCCATTCACCTCCATGTCTGTCTCAAGAGCACTTTACGTTTTTAGAATCTGGTTAGGAGTCACAGGTGACCTCAGTGTCGAATACAGGGATGAATACTGTTAACAGTTCTCAAGATGTTAACATATTTCATCCCAAAATGAATATATGTTCTTTCCAAAAATTCACCCTCCTATCTGTTACTGTGTGGGCAGCCGGCGCCTAAAAGATGGCGCCGGTCTCTGGTGCGGGTCTCTGCCAACACCACTGCACAGGTGCTAGCCTGAATCTGGCGCCAACCCCTCCAGAGCGGGTGCATGCAAATTAAGGTGCGAGCAGACTGACCAATCCTAGGAGAACACATAGCCCTCCCCAGTGCTGGGGTGTATATAAGGAGTCCTCCCTGGATTCCCGGGGTTCCGTAGCATCCAGGCATTCCTGAAATAAAGCTGTTGAGAAGAATCCGACCTTGTTGCGTTTTTTCTTGCCGGACGAGGTGGGCGCAACATTACTGTACAGCTTTTAATGCCACTGGTTGTTTAATTCTTCATCTACTTTTGTATACTGCAACTTGGCAGTGTGTGAGGTTTAAATGATTAAAGTGGTTAGTGATGCTAACAGCTGTCCTTTCTATTTACTAATGTATTTATAGAGACATTCAGGGGCTCGTTTTTCAGCTCTTACTTCTCATAGCACTTTCCTATGTCGTTGGTTTGTTTATTTCTTTCGTTGATATCAGGTCTCCAAGTTACTTGGGATGAATCACCATGTACACTGAATATAGCCCCTGTTAAAACTGATCTCACACTTCCAATCATTGGTTCCTCTTGGTAACCAACCACTCATCCGTAATCATTGGTTATGTGTTTCCTATCTTTTACTTCTGCCATTGTGAATTTTTACCTAGCATGATTCTACCAGGGGTCAAGTGTGTCTAAACTCCACTGCCTTAAAACAAAATAACAAAACCAAATGAAACAATCCCCTTCCCCCCCCCCCCCCCCCAGTGAATAATTGAAAGACAGGAAGCAAGAGGTTAAATTGGGATCCTAGAAGTAGAGACATGGGACTGAAATGATGCTGGCTCCATAGGCTACCCAGAAGAATGTTGGCTAGGACAATTAATAGTTTTCAAGTGACAAAGATGCTGTTTAAAGAGAGGCTGACCTAGCTTGATTAAGCACCAAGCTATGGGCTGAGAATGACTTCATCTCTTGGGCTGATTTTTGTTTTGAAAATTGTTCTTTAAGAGGAGAGATTCAGAAGACTTGAAATGAGCATTTGTGACATATGTGGCTGATTTTTCTTTTAGGATAAAATGTCAAGAATCGCACTATTGTCCTCCTCTCATGAAAGCTTGAAATACTGGGGTCTTCTTCAACTTTGTTCTCTTTAATGTTCAATAGTCACATAGCCAGCTGTTTGCACCGTCAGAGAGTAACAGTTGAGCATCTCTGTCCCAGTCCTGGGTCCCTACCTTCATTCAATATTGCAGACCCTGTCCTGATTCTCCATTGCTGTCTCATTATGTCGGTTTCCCACTGTTGCATAGTCACTCACAAACTCAGAAGCTTCAAACAAGGCATTCCTGTTAGATCACAGTTCCTGACAGCCAGAGTGCAGAACAGATTTACTCAAGATTTATGCTTAGATCTGAGGGCGTCTGGTTGGTTGATATTATTGTTCTTTCTTTGGGGTTGCAAACGCCTTCAGCTCCTTCAGTCCTTTTCCTTTAAATTTTTTTTAATCTTTTTTCAATTATTTATGTATTTATTTATTTTTTATTAGATATTTTCTTTATATACATTTCAAATGCTATCCCGAAAGTTCCCTATACCCTCCCTCCGCCTTGCTCCCCTACCCACCCACTCCCACTTCTTGGCCCTGGAATTCCTCTGTACTGGGGCATATAAAGTTTGCAATGCCAAGGGGCCTCTCTTCCCTGTGATGACCGACTAGGCCATCTTCTGCTACATATGCAGCTAGAGATATGAGCTCTGGGGATACTGAATAGTTCATATTGTTGTTCCACCTACAGGGTTACAGACCCCTTCAGCTCCTTGGGTGCTTTCTCTAGCTTCATTGGGGTCCTTGTGTTCCATCTTATACATGACTGTGAGCATTCACATCTGTATTTGCCAGGCACTGGCATAGCCTCATATGAGACAGCTATAACAGGGTCCCTTCAGCAAAATCTTTCTGGCATATGCAGTAGTGTTTGGGTTTGGTGGCTAATTATGGGATGGATCCCCGGGTGGGGTAGTCTCTGGATAGTCCATCCTTTTGTCTTAGCTCCAAACTTTGTCTCTGTAACTCCTTTCATGGGTATTTTTCCCCCTATTCTAAGGAGGAATGAAGTATCCACTCATTGGTCTTCCCTCTTCTTGATTTTCTTGTGTTTTGCATTTTGTATCATGGGTGTTCTGTGTTTCTGGGCTAATATCTACTTATCAGTGAGTGCATATCTAATGACTTCTTTTGTGATTGGTTTACCTCATTAAGGATGATATCCTCCAGATACATCCATTTGTCCAAGAATTTCATAAATCCATTGTTTTTAATAGCTGAATTGTATAAAGGTACCACATATTCTGAATCCATTCCTCTGTTGAGGGACATCTGGGTTCTTTCCAGCTTCTGGCTATTATAAATAAGGCTGCTATGAACATAGTGGAACATGTGTTCTTATTACCAGCTGGAACTTCTTCTGGGTATATGCCCAGGAGTGGTATTGCTGGATCTTCCGGTAGTATTATATCCAATTTTCTGAGGAATCTCCAGACTGACTTCCAGAGTGGTTGTACAAGCTTGCAATCCCACCAGCAGTAGAGTGTTCCTCTTTCTCCACATCCTCGCCAGCATCTGCTGTCACCTGAATTTTTGATCTTAGCCATTCTGACTGGTGTGAGGTGGAATTTCAAGGTTGTTTTGATTTGCATTTCCCTGATGATTAAGGATGTTGAACATTTTTTCAGGTGCTTCTCAGCCATTCAGTATTCCTCAGTTGAGAATTCTTTGTTTAGCTCTGAGCCCATTTTTAAATGGGGTTATTTGAATTTCTGGAGTCCAGCTTCTTGAGCTCTTGGTATATGTTGGATATTAGTCCCCTATCAGACTTAGTACTGGTAAAAATCCTTTCCCAATCTGTTGGTGGCCTTTTTGTCTTATTGACAGTGTCTTTTGCCTTACAGAAGCTTTGCAATTTTATGAGGTCCCATTTGTCAATTCTTGATCTTACAGCACAAGCCATTGCTCTTCTCTTTAGGAATTTTTCCCCTGTGCCATATCTTCGAGGCTTTTCCCTACTTTCTCCTCTATTAATTTCAGTGTCTCTGGTCTTATGTGGAGGTCTTTGATCCACTTAGACTTGAGCTTTGTACAAGGAGATAAGAATGGACCAAATCGCATTCTTCTACATGACAACTGCCAGTTGTGCCAGCACCATTTGTTGAAAATGCTGTCTTTTTTCCACTGGATGGTTTTAGCTCCCTTGTCAAAGTTCAAGTGACCGACCATAGGTGTGTGGATTCATTTTTGGATCTTCAATTCTATTCCATTGATCTACCTGTCTGTCACTGTACCAGTACCATGAGGTTTTTATCACAATTGTTCTGTAGTACAGCTTAATGTCAGACATGGTGATTCCACCAGAGGTACTTTTATCCTTGAGAAGAGTTTTTGCTATCCTAGGTTTTTCGTTATTCCAGATGAATTTGCAAATTGCCCTTTCTATCTCAGTGAAGAATTGAGTTGAAATTTTGATGGGAATTGCATTGAATCTGTAGATTGCTTTTGGCAAGATAGCCATTTTTACTATATTGATCCTGTCAATCCATGAGCATGGGAAATCTTGCCATCTTCTGAGATCTTCTTCAATTTCTTTCTTCAGAGACTTGAAGCTCTTATCATACAGATCTTTCACTTCCTTAGAGTCACACTAAGGTATTTTATATTTTTTGTGTCAGTCCTTTTCCTAACTCCTCCCCAGGGAACACCATTGGCAACCCCATGCTCAGTCCAATGGTTGGCTTTGAACATCCACCTCTGTATTTGTCAGGCACTGGCAAAGCCTCTCAGGAGACAGCTCTTTCAGGCTCCTGGCAGCATTCACTTCTATTTTTTTCAAAAACAATTTTTTATTAGGTATTTTCTTCATTTACATTTCAAATGCTATCCTGAAAGTCCCCTATAAACCCCCACCCGCTCCCCAATCCACCCACTCCTGCTTCCTGGCCCTGGCATTCCCCTGTACTGGGGCATATAATCTTCACAAGACCAAAGGCCTCTCCTCCCACTGATGGCCTACTAGGCTATCCTCTTCTACATATGCAACTAGAGATCTACCAGGGACTAAACCCCCAACCACAGAGTACACATGGAGAGACCCATGGCTCCAGCTGTATATATATAGCAAAAGATGGCCTTGTTGGGCATCAGTGAGAGGAGAGGCCCTTGGTCCTGGGAAGGCTAGATGCCCTAGTGTGGGAAATTTGAGGGTGGGAGGCAGAAGTGGATGGGTGGGGATGGGATAGGAAGTTTCATCGGGGATAGGGATAACATTTGAAATGTAAATAAAGAAAATATCCAATAAAAATTTTTAAAAAAGAAAATAAAAAGGTTTATGCTTAGGGTCTCCTAATGCTTCAGTCAATGGCTTTGCTGGAGTGTGGTCTTATCTGGAGACTGACTGGTGTCACCTTTTATTTCCACAATATACCCTAGTTTCTTGCCTAGGTCCTGTTCAGTCTGGCCTTTTACTTCATCTAACAAGCAAAGGGGGATCTGTATAATGTCAGGTGGTTACATCCCATCATCTTTGTAGCAGTAACAGGTTCCATCTCACCAACAGGATTGGGAAGAAATTATACAAAGCATGACAGCAGGGGGTAGATGATGAGGGGCCAGCTGAGAGGATGTTCACCGCAGATTCATGTATGCTCTGGTGCTCAGAGTATTACTGAGTTTACAAACACAGATCTAGGAGATTTGAGAAGTGATGAGGAAGATGTGTATGTATCTAAGTTATCTAGACCCTCCCTATCATAGGCAAAGGAGTCTAACACAGAATATAGGCACTTTATTTAGTGAGTTTTAGAAATAAACATAGAACTCAAACCACAAGTGCTTAAAATGCTTAGGAATGAGGTCTGGAGAAGGCAAGGCAGGAACAGAGCATTGATATTCACTATAACCTTTTATCATTACTTTCTCCCCACCTTTTTTCCCCTACAGATCATGGGGCACATATCATGATGGTAAAAATTATAAAGAAACAAAACTAACATATTCTGCATTCTGACTCTGGATCATCACTGTCACTTGAATGTTTTTCTACTGTCCCTTTGTGATTTTCTTGTTTCTTATACAAATGGATTATTAACATACTATGAAGTATCTTGAGGATACCAGCTTTGATATTTAAGCAAACATTAGAAAAGTATCTCTGAAAATTGAGTGCCAGAGCTGGAGAAGGTTTATTTCAACCTCTCAATGTGTATTTGAATTCCATCTATAATATTTTTAGCCAACAATTGGAACTTTGGCCTCTGTTAAATACTTCAGCAACTGTGGTGATGGGGCATTAGCACCACAGAAGCAGCTGCTAGCCAATACACTCTAACACGTTGAATATTGTTCACTACAGGCATACCGAATTTTTTGGTTTGTTTTTAGCAACTATGAGACTCTATGTATTCTGAAAAACCCAAAATGTATATAGATGAATAAGAACCTTTTCTTTTCTCTTTTGGACTGATGTATTTACTCAATGACATTTACTGGTCAGTCCTGCCCTCCTCCCTGAGCAATAATACTTATTATGGTGCTTCTTGGGGATTAGAAACCAGGAAAATTCAGTCTAACCTACTCTGCCATCACCAGTTTCATTAACTTAGTTAAATGACAAGAGAAGAGAGCTAAAATTTGATCTGTGTGATCAAGTGATATCTCCCGGGCACAAGTGTTCAGCATCTCAACTGGCACATGGTATCTTAACATGCTATTCTGTATAGTACTGCAACAATACATGAAGATTTAACTTTTTATTATGGATGGGCACAGTTTTCTTAAGCAGTAGCTTCCCCTTCTCACGAGTTCTGATTTCCAGATCATCGTTGCCTAGTCCCTCTCCTGTGTTTATTTCATGGTGTGGCAATGAGCCTTTCACCAAACTGAGCAGTGTTCTCTATTGAGTGAAGCTAGGAACACACCAAGCAGAACTGATTTCTCCACTAGTGTCAATGTTGACCTTTTAAAACAAAGATTAAAATTAATTACTTTGTATACCATATTCTTATAGGACTGGTCTGAAGCCCTCTAAACTCAGCCCTCCATGAAATGGTGCTTACTTGAATATCACACTTCAGTAAAGCCTGAGGCATTTTCCCCCCGGTTGGTTGGTAGCATCACAGATTTCAGAGATTTATTCTGATGATTTTATTTTCACCCTACAGCTTTCTCAAGTATATCAACCATTTTACCTGGTGAACCAGAGTTGAGAGCCCAGTTAGTTGGTTCAGAGGAGGTGGCATAACTAGGACTATCTTAGCAAGATGGAGCACAGATGGAGGAAAACCCGATTAAAGCCTCAAGTATTTGTTCACCAAAGTAATGGTTACAATTAGCATCCTTTAGGATGTCTTCAAACATGTTAACTATAACTCCCCTTTTACTCCTTCTTTCAGTAGCAACACAGAGGATATACTGAAGTAGAATCTCTTAAGAATAAGTCGGAGCAATCCATTAATTCAATTCAGTAGAACTCTGGTGGCTCTAAGTTGATAGAAATCCCACTTGCTGCAATGGAGGTTATTACAAGAGAAATCAAGTTGGTTTATTCAGGTGGATTGGGAATTTAACTCTGCAGACTCTCCAGTTCTTTCACATAAATTCCAAGGATTCCTCCCTAACATGTGCTAGCCCTTTCATGTTGATGGATAGTGACATTGCCTTGCTTGGTTGTTCTCCACTAGAGACAACTTCACTTTTTTATTTTAAATGCAGGGTGACTCTGAAGACATTGTCTTTGCAACAACTGGGAATAGACTTTTAGTGGGCAAGGGCCAGGGATGCTGCTAAACATCCATTTATGTAAAGAGTAAGGCTTGTAACAAAATTACCTAACAAAGTACTTCTAAGTCCAGTCATTTGCATTCAGTAGGCATCAAACTTGTAAGTGCTGCAATGGCCTTTATTTTTCCACTCTTGTCCTCTTATTCCTGCTTTCTATCCTTCTCCCCTTTTCCATTCTTTTTCTTTTTTAAGTCTAATTCCATCTAGTCACTTTTGCTCAGTCATTTCTCTCTAGAAAAATCCAACATATAACCTAATGCCATTATGAAAGAGCCAACCTGTGAGAACTGTTCTGAGTATGGAATAATTAATGATAATCTATAACCTTTCCAGCTGATAAGAAACCAGAGTTCAATTCATTGCATAGGGATTCCAGTGAAAATTAGAATTGGGGTGAGATGCAGAGTCAAGTGCATGCAAGCCAACTCTTACATCAAAATGACAGTTTGTCAGCAGGTAGGCTCATCTCGGCTCATTGATGGAATGTTAGGGTTGCCCCGCCATAATTTATTTGACATGTGGTACAAACTATTGAGAGATTTGTAACCCGTAGATTTTCAAAGGGCACGTGACTGTGAGTGGGCGTGGCTGTGTGGTGCCATCATAGCCTATTGGCTGGGAAACAAGCATTTTTCTGAATTACATGTTGTGAGTCATGTCTTCTTCCATGTCCTTGTGGAGTCAGAGCTCATATGAGCTGTAAGAAGATAGAAAAAAATCTTTACTTTGTTAGGCTCCATGTTCTCTTCCCTAGGTTCTTTAACTAATATGAGTGTCCTATGGGTGTTCCCTACTTTCCCCCAAACAATTATTTTGTGGCTAAGATTAAAGGAGAAGATGATGACGATAATGATGATGGTGGTAGTGGTGGTGGTAGTGGTGTGTGTGTGTGTGTGTGTGTGTGTGTGTGTGTGTGTATGTGTGTGTTTACCTGCTATGGGTGAATCTTCAAATCTATGCTCGTTTAGAGGCTGATATCAGAGGTCTATATCTGCATGCCTTTCTCCTTGAGAGAGAGCCATCACCTTAGTTTTGAGACTGAGTCTCTCCCTGAACCAGGACTCTCCAGTTTGGCCATGCTGGCTGATCAGTAAATGTAGTGCGCCCACCTGTCTCCCTAGTAGTGTTTTTTGCTCTGTGTGTGTGTGTGTGTGTGTGTGTGTGTGTGTGTGTGTGTGTGTGTGAATGCATGCTCACACGTGTATGGAAGCATCTTTATGTTCACAAGCTTGTTGGGACCCAAGGTTGATGGTAGGCTCCCTTCAGTCTCGATCCACCTTGTGTATTGAGGTAGGAGCTTTGAAATGAACCCAATGCCCACTGAGAAAGCTATACTGGGTTGCAATCCACAAAGGAAAGTGACATCAAGCTATCTCTGCCCCCATCTTTACGACATACATCTCCAATCTGTGCTGGTTACTATTAGTTCAGTTTCTGTTCCCATGGTGGATTTGGCATATATGCATTCCATTGTGTGGGTAAAAAAGGACAGCTACCTACCATATACCTTAGAACCATGGACAGGTGTACTGGAAACCCTGCTTGCAAACCTCTTACCTTGAAAGCTCCTTTTTTTCTGTAATTCATTTGATTAAAGATAAATTATAATACCACTGCTATTAACAGTAAACAGAAATGCAGGCACTCATGAAGTGTATAAAGTGAGGATGTTTAGAGAAGGAAACAGAACTTGTTTTAATAATATCCTCAGATTATTTGTGGAATGAGAACTTGAAGTATTTCAGTTATGAACGGCTTTGCATGGAAATATCTAATTACACCATGAAAAAAGTAATACACATCTGAAAACAATACCTTCCTTTTTTTCCCTCCAAAATAAAGCTATCAATCTAATAAGCACTAGAGTGATCATATTATGTTACCATGGTGCAGGGTTTTAGTTGAGAATAAAACCTTGGAAAGTAAAGAACACAATAGTTATAGAAATATTATTTTCTTTTAAAATGCATAATTCCAAAGTGACAGGCTTTTAAGTCATGAAGCACTGATTTATTTTCATTCTCTGTCTTTTAATTACAGTATATCAACAACCCCATGACTCCAGAAATAATGAACCTAGTAGACCCAATGATAGGATTCTATGAGGGCTCGGGAGAGATGTCTTCAGACCTGCACTCCCTGGCTTCGTTCATATACAACAGCCATCCACACGACTTTCCTGCCAGGATGAGAGCTGAAGACCAAAGTTCACCAGTTGGTATGTGCCGGGGCCTAGCAAACACAGAAGTGGATGCTCACAGTCAGCTATTGAATGGATCACAGGGCCCCCAATGGAGGAGCTGGAGGAAGTACCCAGGGAGCTGGGGGGATCTGCAACCCTATAGATGGAACAACAATATGAACTAACCAGTACACTCCCCCCTCCCCACCCCCAAGGCTCGTGTCTCTAGCTGCCTATGTATCAGAAGATGGCCTGGTCGGCCATCAGTGGAAAGGGAGGCCCATTGGTTGTGCAGACTTTATATGCCTCAGTACAGGGGAATGCCAGGGTCAAGAGGTGGGAGTGGGTGGGTGTGGGAGGGTGTGGGGGACTTTTGGGATAGCATTGGAAATGTAAATGAAATAAATACCTAATAAAAAATTAATTCTCTCCTAAGTGCATTGAAACTAGTATCTAGTCGAGGTATGAACCCAAGCTGAGAGTTCAACCAGGTTATTAATGGTCCACGGTCTAGAGTCAGATATTTCTTTTTAACTGTCGGATACCCTCATGAAACAAATGGAAATGCCACACAAGCAGTGGCTGGCCCTTTCTAACCCATTTGACCTTCTTCCTAGAGAAAGTAGCACCCTAGAGTCTCTAGCCGAGCTGCATAGACAATCAGTTATTACAGTTGCCAGAGCAGGTGTGATGGGGAGGGATTAACATATCTTCAAATCGTTTACAGGCCTCACAGTCTCTGCTGCCTTTGACGAATAGGTTTTCAAATGTCACTAAAGGTAAATAGGTCAGAAAGTTACAACTCTAGTGCATGGTGCAATAAACAGGTGTAGGTGTCCCTGGTATGTGGTGATGTCATTAGTGCACACACTTGCTCTTCGGGGTCAGTGAATCTTATTGTTTCTAAAAGGAGAGCGTAATATAAGGCCAATGGAAGGCACACAGGTGATACAGTGTTTCTTTGGTTTCTATAAAGTGTTAGATAGGAATAATATTTATTTCATTGCCTCATTCCCAAATAAAAATGTTATGTTCTTCTATTCGTGGTAGAATTAATAAAAGAAAATTACATTTCAGTCAAGACATCTTTACTTCTCTTCTGCAAAGCCAACAGGGGCAGCACTAAAACCTAGAAGACCCACAGCTGCTCTTCTGTATATTTTAAATTTAGCTTAGATCCTTATTAAAATTTATAAATATATAAATTATAAATATATAAATATACTAAATATCTCAGACTTTTTTTTTTTTTTTTGGTAAGGACACACATGTGTCAGTTAAGTACTAAGCAAGAATGCTTGCTTTAAGCAATCACTGGGACTAGTGAATGTATAATAAATTTTGAGTCCAAATAAAATGCTCATTTCTTGAAGTGTACAATTAAAATTTAATGTTGACTCATAATGTTTCTTTTTTATATTGTTGCCTAGTGTTTGCTTCCAGAAAACGCAAAGCAACAACAAAAACCCTCAGCCTGTCTTTGTCTGAATGTTTTATTAATTTTTTTCAAAACAGTGCTATCATGTTCCAAAACATTGTATGAGAACTTACAAAATGATATTATGAGAATGAAATGTTTATAGGTATGGGGGGATCTAGAATTCATAAAACATTCATATATATTAGGAGTCATATATCTGCTATTTTGTATGTGAGACTGTATGAAGATATTAATGCATTAATTGCTAGGTTGCATCAAGAAAAAATAATTTTGATGGTAGAACCAAATACCCATTTTTCTCTTGTTGATTTCCAATAGTGACCACCAGGAATCAGTATATTACTGACATCACTGCTGAACAGCTGTCTTATGTTATCAGGCGGCTTGTACCGTTCACTGAGCACACGATTAGCGTATCTGCTTTCACTGTCATGGGCGAAGGACCACCAACGGTTCTCACTGTTAGGACACGTGAGCAAGGTACAAACGCATTTCCTTTGAAACAATTGCTTGAAAATATTATGTATGAGATTAATACTTTGGCTCTGTTATTCCTATTAATTGTTCATTCTTCTTTTCAAGTGCCAAGCTCCATCCAAATTATAAACTATAAAAATATTAGTTCTTCATCTATTTTGCTATATTGGGATCCTCCAGAATATCCCAATGGGAAAATCACTCATTATACAATCTATGCAATGGAACTGGATACAAACAGAGCCTTCCAGATGACTACTGTAGATAACAGCTTTCTCATCACAGGTAGAAGGAAAAGTTGTGTTTCATTTTGCACGCCTACTCTTCTAGTGGACAATGTGCACCCTATACACCTTTAACTCTATAGGACATATTCCGGATTTTGTTGATGTGTGTTATATGGATATCTTAGAAATGTATATGGAAATAACAATACATGTGTCTTTATATCTATTCACACAAATTTAAAAGGATATTATCAAAGTTTTTACAGACATACACCTAACCTAGGAAATATTGTATTATTGAGGACTTGAATGAATGAGCCCACTTGAAAATCAGCTGAGACAATTCAATTGACAGGGTGTGTGTGCCAATTCTTCTTGCTGTGTGCCAAAACCTTTTTTCCAGCTTTAGGTTACTGCCTTAACATTACAGGAAAGATCACTGATACCATCTGTATGGAAAACCTTAATGCCCAAGGAATTTGGGAGAATAGGAGTATATGAGACCTGACCTAGAGAGCCAGTCCTTTTAATAAAGTATTTCCATGGGCCCTATGGTAAATGGCACTAATCTAAGAATTTTTTTTGAAGATTTTAAACAATAGTTCTCTTGTCATTTAGGGTTGAAGAAATATACAAGATATAAAATGAGGGTTGCTGCCTCAACTCATGTTGGGGAAAGTTCTCTGTCAGAAGAAAATGACCTCTTTGTGAGAACTCCAGAAGATGGTAAGAATAAAAAGTATATTTATAATTTTAAAAGGAAGGAAGGAAGGAAAGAGGGAAGGGAGAAAAAGAAAGAATGAAAGAAAAGAAGGGAAAGAAAGAAAGGGTATCATTCTCTTACTGACTCCACCTCGTGGCTGGTTCAGTGTCTAAAACAACAAACCAGAAGAAACACATGTTTTAAGTTGTGTTCTATTCTTCCCAGAGCCAGAATCATCACCTCAAGATGTGAAAGTAACCCATGTGTCTCCAAGTGAACTGAGCTTGACCTGGTCCCCACCTGAGAAACCTAATGGGATCATTATTGCCTACGAGGTGCTTTACCAAAATGCAGACTCCTTGTTTGTAAAGAACACCTCCACCACGGACATAACTTTAAGTGACCTGAAACCTTACACACTCTATAATATTTCTATCCGGTCATACACCAGACTTGGTCATGGCAATCAGTCATCCTCATTACTTTCTGTAAGGACTTCAGAGACTGGTAAGGTTTACTGTTCGTTTGCTTAATAATTCTTAATTATCTAGTAAACCTAGCTGACAATTTCCTTGCTGTTTGTATTTTTATAAGACAAAGAAAAGCCTTCATTGTTATTTTTGGTGTAAAAGAAATTTATTCAAATTTTCTAGGAAAAAATATATAAGGAATAGGCTTAGGTGTTTAAAAATTTGAAAACTAATTTCCTATATAAAGGATCTTTTAATAAAAAAAATCAGTGAGTTGTTCAAATGAAAAACCATTAAAAAGTACCAAAGACTCATCCAGTGTGCCTGCAGACTTTAACAGAGAAGCATTCAGAAGACTAGTTCAGCCTGAGTCTTGATGAACCTAGAGTGGGCAGGAGGATTCTGCAGAGCTTGTTGAGTAGATGGGTAGAGGTGTGGTGGAGGGATACCTCAACTAATAGAAATAACACAAGCAAAAAAAAAAAATTTGTATCTCAGTCTCAGTTGTGATTGAGCAATTAGCACAAGACAAATATTTTGTCTGATAACCTTGGTTTATCATTTGTGTTGTGATTGGAGCAGTTATTACCATTAGGTCAAATCTGCAGTGTATGCTAAGTAAGATCTAATTGTAAAGTTACTGTTTTGTCTACACATTTAAGTGAATACACTTAGACTGACTAGCTTCTGTCTGAATTCCATAGTGTTCTCAATTTGGAGGTCGCAAATACTCAAATATTGGCAACCCCATTTAGCTATCCAGATACAAATGGGAAGTTCTGGCCTTGACCTTGGAGAATCTAGAAATCATGCAAGGTAGTTTACTACCACTGGGAGTAATGTGAGATTTTCCACAGATTGAATAAAATGAGATTGTCACAACATTGCGGATACAGAATGATGGTCATAATTACAGCTGCAGTACGAAGAATGACTAAAGGAGTACGTTATAGCATCAGGGGCTCTTACACCCGTGAACTAAACTTAATTGATGTCAGATCACATAGTGCCATGCACGGCTGCTTTTATGAATATTAAACCTTAATGCAGATTTCTGGTAGAGGATAATTGTTCTTTTGTGACTTGGTTTTATTTTACATTGGGCCCCCCTTTTTTTTTTTTGCCTTTGTTGATGTTGTTGTTGTTGTTGTTCTGGTTTGTTTTTGATTGGCTGTGGTGTGTTTCTGTTCATGGCTTCCACGTAAGTTATGGCTTTAATTGTGGAGTAGAGTACAGCACTAAGTTATTGTTTTCCATCATGAATAACCGAGGCTCTGAGAGGGTCATTCATTCAGCAAACACTTACAATGCTCCAATATCCTTACATATAGCAGTATAGGAGGAAATGGTTTCCTTTTCCTCTAAAGTTCTCAGTAATTGGTGGGAATTTAATTGCTTAAGGCTAGCCAGCTGGCTGGTGATAAAGCTGCAGTTGAAACCAAGCCCATTAGTCATAGAATGCCCACTTGGCTCTCGAAGCACATACTGAAAACTTATTAAAATGTAGTGACAATCTCGCAGTTCATGGTGGTGGTCAGCTATCTAAGCTTTGCATAGCACGAGGAAGAAAATTGTCATTTCACTCTATTGTGATTTTGAAGAAGCAACATGCTTATTAGAAATTTTACTTCTTAAGTGATTATCATATCAGTGATAGCACATGTTAATGATGAATTATAAAAAATGTTTTCTGAAAATTGCAGGCATGTGATATTTTACTTCATATTGGAAAAAGTACATGAATTTTCATTCCATTATCTGTCTTGTGACTTTAATTGTAAGGCAGGGATAAGTAAATACAAGAATTTTACTTGAGATGTAGGTTAAAATGAGTATTTTCATTCTAAAAGAAAAAAAAACATGTTGAACTTTCTATACACAAGGCAAAGTATGACTCTTTTAACAAAATAACCAATAAATCACAGTGGATAATGTAAAGCCAAGGCTTGTTGGTAGGTCTCCTGAGCCCCATTTCAGGGTTCATTTATTAGACTCCTGATCTAGCTATGAAATAACTATGTGGATGGGAAAACCTACCCCTGAGCTTCCGGGCCCACCTGTTCTAGTGGGTCACACAGAGATGGCTTGACAGCCTTCTAAGAAGGTGGAGGTCAGCTCATGGAGGATTGTGTTCAACGCCCTAGAGGCCCACTCCCTTGAAGGAGTAGTTTTCATATCTCCTGCACATTTGTCTCCTGTATAGAAGACAGTGGGATACCAGAAAGATTCCCTAGCTCCTGAAGAGAGTTACTAGCTCTACCTCCCGTGAGAGAATAAGAAGGGTCTCAAAAGAATTCTAGGATAACATCTGAGTAAGAATGATCTCAAAATAGCTCTCTTTCTATTCTTAGAGTTTAATAATGTTATTAAAATAATTTTTTTCTCACAAAACACCTATCCTTCACTTAGGGTTTGTATACTGTTGTTGTTACGATAACTCATTGGTGTAATGATGCTGATAATTACAAATAAGGGAATTAATAATCTATTCAAGGACCTTGTCGAATTTACATCATTAGAGCTTACTCTTGGAAGTACTATGGGGAATTCAAACAGGGACGATCAATACTAGTGGATTTGGTGTGCATGCAGGAATGAGTGTGGATGTGTGTAAGTTTTCTTTCATTACAGAATATGCAGCTTACAAATGAGGTTAGTTTTCTTATGCTTAGTAAACAGTAATTACCAACATGAGAAAATCAATAAAAATCAAATCCTTTGATGGCATAGACAGATTCTCTTTCCTCCTTACCACATCTTTCTTTGGGGTAAGCCTTGAAGTAAATATTTTCAACTTTTCTGACTTCATTAAATAACACTAATGAATATGACACAGATTTATACCAAATTCTGAATGGAATACTATGAATTTTTATGGATGAATGAATAAATCCTTTTAATTTGTCTATGTACTTCCCAATTTTATATACCAATTGTTGTAGGGGATTTTTGTTACAACATTCTTTATTGTAATCACAAATCAAATTATTATCTCTTTTTTTTTTTTTTAGAGTTCAAAGTTTATTTTTCAAACATTTCAAAAGTTATCCATGCTTAGAGTATGTGTATTTCTATTTATAAGCCAAAATTTCTGGTCAAATAATGCATCACAACAAGAGTAAAGATATAATAAGCCACATATATAAGATCTATACTGCTTAAAAATGAGGTAACCACAAGAAATTAAATTTTCTGTAATAAGACATACAAAATACAGCAGTAATTAAATAAACAATAATATATTTTTTTAAAAATTGGCTTTCTGGACCCCCCCAAAAAACATTCTTTGAAATCCCTTATTTGATTCAATTTACTTTTTAAAATTTATTTGACTAATATTTACCTACTATTCTGAAGTTCCATTGACAAGTATTGACTCTCATGTCTGAACATGAGCTTCAAATATATTTTCTTTTGTTTTTTTTTTGTTTTTTTGATTTTTAATATTTTTATTACATATTTTCCTCACTTACATTTCCAATGCTATCCCAAAAGTCCCCCATAGCGCCCCCCACTTCCCTACCCACCCATTCCCATTCTTTTGGCCCTGGCATTCCCCTATATTGGGGCATATAAAGTTTGCAAGTCCAATGGGCCTCTCTTTCCATTGATGGCCGACTAGGCCATCTTTCGATACATATGCAGCTAGAGACAAGAGCTCCGGGGTTCTGGTTAGTACATCATGTTGTTCCAACAATAGGGTTGCAGATCCCTTTAGCTCCTTGGGTACTTTCTCTAGCTTCTCCATTGGGAGCCCTGTGATACATCCAATAGCTGACTGTGAACATCCACTCCTGTGTTTGCTAGGCCCCGGCATCGTCTCACAAGAGACAGCTATATTTGGGTCCTTTCAGCAAAATCTTGCTAGTGTATGCAATGGTGTCAGCGTTTAGAAGCTGCTTATGGGATGGATCCCTGGATACGGCAGTCTCTAAATGGTCCATCCTTTCATCACAGCAAATTATATCTCTTGTTGTTAGATTATTTCAGCTGGCAAATATCATTGTGCTGTTATTGTCAATAGGAGTAATCTGAATGCTAGAGGAGAAATTCTCAGTGTGTGTGTCTCCACTCTCAGAAATCAGCGAGTCACCTCTCTGTCTGTGGTCTCAGCTCTGGTTATCTCCTAAGGACAAATGAATAAAATATGAAGACTGTCATGCTGAGTTCAGGGATACATTTTTGTCCTGGTTACTGATGGTGGGCAAGGAATGCTGGAGGGCTACCTTTGTAAAGTGTCTTTCAAAGTCTCAAGTTAAACTTCATTAAAATTTTATTTCTACTGCATCTTAAATAGCTTTCCCTACCCCTTATAATTAGAGGATTTTTCTTTCTTAAAATGGAAGGGGAGAGTGATATAATTATATTATAATTAAAATTGTTACTTTAAAAGAGTGATACTTTAGTTAAAATAAAATTACATAAGTTCAACAAATATGGTTATTGATTGGTGGTAGTTTTCTGTAGTAGTTTCTATCTGTTGCGAAGAGACGTCTCTTTGTTGGATGGTCAAGATTACACTTTCCATGGGTTAAGGACAAATGTTTATAGATTTTAGTTAGGGACAGATAATGTTGGTTTAGTAAATGAGGTTTTTTTTGTTTTATTTAGTTATTTCTTTATTTGCTTGCTTATTTATTTATTTATTTATTTATTTATTTATTTATTTATTTTAGGTTCTTCTCCAAAAACCATGACTTTAGGAGCTCTGAATAGTTTTCAAGTACCAAGCATGGTCTCATCTTTTAATTTTTCTGAGATTGTAGTTTAATATCACTACTCCCCTCTCTTTCCTCCCTAAAGACCCTCCCATAAACCCTCTGCCTCTCCTTGAAATTCATGGCCTCTTTCTTATTAGGTGTTATTGAATGTTTGTGTATAGAGATAGATAGATGATAGATAGAGATAGGTAGATAAATGTGATATATAGATATATAGATATAGATAGATATAGATGATAGGTATAGATGATAGATAAATAGATATGATAGATAAATAGATAAATAGATATGATAGATATTTTAGATAAATACTAGATAGATGATTGATATAGATGATAGATAAATGATAGCTAGATTGCACAAGCACACACGCACACACAAACACACACACATATTGTATAGCTTGGTATCTTTGTTGAACTCTTAATAGAGAGAGCAGGGACTGATTCTGATACCATTGCCTGGTTTGGAGACCCTTGTCCTATTGAGCTGCCTCATCCAGCCTTAATTTGAGGGGATGTGCCTAGTATTATTACCACTTGATATGCCATGTTTACTTGATATCTCTGGAAAGACTGCCCCCTCACCCCTTTTAAGGGAAATAGAGTGGATGGATAAAAAGGAGGTGGGGGTCATGAGGAGGTGAGGGACAGGAAGGGACTGGGAGGAGAAGGGGAAGGGGAAACTGTAATCAGAATGTAATATATGAGAGAATAAATTAATAAAAATATTTTAAAGTAGGAGGAAAATGTTTATACATTATTAGTAGGGATTATACTTGTTTAGAAATTAGTGGTTGTAGAGTCTTCTCTTATAGCATAATTTTCTAGCACAGAAAATTATTGTTAGGTTTCCATTACCAGGCATGGTATCCTTCCAATTGAACAGGTCTTAAGTCTGTTTAGGGACTTGTTGGTTACCACCAAGATATTTGTGACACTTCTGTACCTGCAGGGTTATTGTGCCAGGATGGTTGTTGATCTAGTTCAAAGGCATCATAGTTAGGTAGGACTCTTAGTTGCTTCTTATCTTTGCATTGTGGCTTCTGGGGTCCAGTCTTAATAAATACACCTACAAGATATTCCCATACCTAAGGCTCAGAGAATATTGTTTAAGAGTAGGCAGAAATATTTTAAGAGTCAGAGGACCAGGGAGTTTGCTGTGAGATTGTATCTCTTGGTAATACTAGAAATTACATCTGTAAAGTCTCACCAGCATGACTGGCCAAACATGAGTTGACCAAAATTATACCAACGAAGTGCCAAGCTGGATAGAGAAAGCTCATGAGGTATTAATGGAGAAAGCCTCAAGCCTACCTAAAGAACTATAGAAAAAAGATGAAAGATGGGAGCGGGAAAGGTGGTCTTCTGTAGGAAAAAGAACACCAGTTGGTTGTCTAGTGTAAAATCGTCATCCCTTAAAACACATGTACATGTAACATTATATGAACTGAACAGGATAAATATCTCTATCTGCCTATCTCTATCTATCTATCTATCTATCTATCTATCTATCTATCTATCTATCTATCTATCTATCTATCTATCTATGTTAAGAAAAATATCCATTTTAAAAAAAGTTTTAAATTTTCAGTGGAGTAGCATTTTAAAGATATCTTCTTTTGATTCTGTGGATTTTCTTAATGTCTGTTTATATTACCTCTTACATTTCTGATTTTGTTAATATATGTCTAATTTTGCTGATCTGTGATGTTTATAAGTACATATACACACATACCTCTACATATTCATGAGATAATAGTGAGAAAAGAGGCCATGGATTTGAAAGAGAGTGGGAGGGGATTTGTGGGAGTGCTAAGAAGGATGAAAAGGAGGGAGGAATGCTATAATTAAGTTATAATCTAAAAAAGAAAAGTATGTAATTTCATCACTTCTCCCCTTTTCTTTACTGCCTAGAAACAGTCTCATTTCACCTCCCTCCTACTCCAACCATGGACCCCCTCGTTACTCTTCTCAAATTCATAGCCCTTTGCCCTTTCATTATTATTTTATTGTTTTGCGCGCCCGCACACACACACAAATATATATATTATAACCTATTGAGTCTGTTTAGTGCTGCTTGTACATATATGATTTCAAGGATGACCACTTGATGTTGGATAATGAATTAGAATACCCATGCCTAAAGAAGACCAATTCTCCCTCTCACTGCAGTCATTAATTGTTAAATAGTCCCTAGTGGGATTTTAAGGGTCATTTATATATGCTATCATAGCATCTGAAAATAATGATACTTTAACTTCTTCATTTCCAATTTGCATCTTCGTTATCTCTTTAAATGTCTTATTATCTAGTTAAGACTTCAACTCCTGTATTGAGTAAGTGAGAGAGTGGGCAACCTTGTCTTGTTCTTGATTTTAGTGGAATCGCTTTGAGTTACTCTCCTTTTACTTTGGCATTGGCTATGGTCTTGCTGTAAACTGCTGTTGTTATGTCACATTATGTCCCTTGGATATCTAATATCTCCAGGACTTTTATCAAGAAAGGGTGCTGGATTTTGCCAAAGGTCTTTTTTTTTTTTTTTTCATCTACTGAGATGATAATGTAGGTTTGTAGGTTTTTATTTTCTTTCTGTTTTTTTTTTTTTTTTGCTACTCCCTAGGCCAAGCATATACAAATCATCACATTCCTGTAACATTTTTTTTGTTAATTTCCTTTTTATTTTTTTATTTTTTTGATTTTTATTACATATTTTCCTCACTTACATTTCCAATGCTATCCCAAAAGTCCCCCATAGCGCCCCCCACTTCCCTACCCACCCATTCCCATTCTTTTGGCCCTGGCATTCCCCTATATTGGGGCATATAAAGTTTGCAAGTCCAATGGGCCTCTCTTTCCATTGATGGCCGACTAGGCCATCTTTCGATACATATGCAGCTAGAGACAAGAGCTCCGGGGTTCTGGTTAGTACATCATGTTGTTCCAACAATAGGGTTGCAGATCCCTTTAGCTCCTTGGGTACTTTCTCTAGCTTCTCCATTGGGAGCCCTGTGATACATCCAATAGCTGACTGAAAACATCCACTCCTGTGTTTGCTAGGCCCCGGCATCGTCTCACAAGAGACAGCTATATTTGGGTCCTTTCAGCAAAATCTTGCTAGTGTATGCAATGGTGTCAGCGTTTAGAAGCTGCTTATGGGATGGATCCCTGGATACGGCAGTCTCTAAATGGTCCATCCTTTCATCACAGCTACGAACTTTGTCTCTGTAACTCCTTCCCTGGGTGTTTTGTTCCCAATTCTAAGAAGGTGCACAGTGTCCACACTTTGGTCTTCATTCTTCTTGAGTTTCATGCGTTTATCAAATTGTATCTTATATCTTGGGTATCCTAAGTTTTGGGCTAATATCCACTTATCAGTGAATACATATTGTGTGAGTTCTTTTGTGATTGTGTTACTTCACTCAAGATGATGCCCTCCAGGTCCATCCATTTGGCTAGGAATTTCATAAATTCATTCTTTTTAATAGCTGAGTAGTACTCCATTGTGTAAATGTACCATAATTTCTGTATCCATTCCTCTGTTGAGGGACATCTGGGTTCTTTCCAGCTTCTGGCTATTATAAATAGGGCTGCTATGAACATAGTGGAGCATGTGTCCTTTTTACCGGTTGGGACATCTTCTGGATATATGCCCAGGAGAGGTATTGCTGGATCCTCCGGTAGTACTATGTCCAATTTTCTGAGGAACCGCCAGACTGATTTCCAGAGTGGTTGTACAAGCTTGCAATCCCACCAACAATGGAGGAGTGTTCCTCTTTCTCCACATCCTCGCCAGCAACTGCTGTCACCTGAATTTTTGATCTTAGCCATTCTGACTGGTGTGAGGTGGAATCTCAGGGTTGTTTTGATTTGCATTTCCCTGATGATTAAGGATGTTGAACATTTTTTCAGGTGTTTCTCTGCCATTCGGTATTCCTCAGGTGAGAATTCTTTGTTCAGTTCTGAGCCCCATTTTTTAATGGGGTTATTTGACTTTCTGGAGTCCACCTTCTTGAGTTCTTTATATATATTGGATATTAGTCCCTTATCTGATTTAGGATAGGTGAAGATCCTTTCCCAATCTGTTGGTGGTTTTTTTGTCTTATTGATGGTGTCTTTAGCCTTGCAGAAGCTTTGTAGTTTCATGAGGTCCCACTTGTCAATTCTCGATCTTACAGCACAAGCCATTACTGTTCTATTCAGGAATTTTTCTCCTGTGCCCATATCTTCAAGGCTTTTCCCCACTTTCTCCTCTATAAGTTTCAGTGTCTCTGGTTTTATGTGAAGTTCCTTGATCCACTTAGACTTGACCTTAGTACAAGGAGATAGGAATGGATCGATTCGCATTCTTCTACATGTTAACAACCAGTTGAGCCAGCACCATTTGTTGAAAATGCTGTCTTTCTTCCACTGGATGTTTTTAGCTCCCTTGTCGAAGATCAAGTGACCATAGGTGTGTGGATTCATTTCTGGGTCTTCAATTCTATTCCATTGGTCTATTTGTCTGTCACTATACCAGTACCATGCAGTTTTTATCACAATTGCTCTGTAGTAGAGCTTTAGGTCCGGCATGGTGATTCCACCAGAGGTTCTTTTATCCTTGAGAAGAGTTTTTGCTATCCTAGGTTTTTTGTTATTCCAGATGAATTTGCAGATTGCACTTTCTAATTCGTTGAAGAATTGATTTGGAATTTTGATGGGGATTGCATTGAATCTGTAGATTGCTTTTGGCAAGATAGCCATTTTTACAATGTTGATCCTGCCAATCCATGAGCATGGGAGATCTTTCCATCTTCTGAGATCTTCTAGAATTTCTTTCTTCAGAGACTTGAAGTTTTTATTATACAGATCTTTCACTTCCTTAGTTAGAGTCACGACAAGATATTTAATATTATTTTTGACTATTGAGAAGGGTGTTGTTTCCCTAATTTCTTTCTCAGCCTGTTTATTCTTTGTGTAGAGAAAGGCCATTGATTTGTTTGAGTTAATTTTATATCCAGCTACTTCACCGAAGCTGTTTATCAGGCTTAGGAGTTCTCTGGTGGAATTTTTAGGGTCACTTATATATACTATCATATCATCTGCAAAGAGTGATATTTTGACTTCATCTTTTCCAATTTGTATCCCTTTGATCTCCTTTTGTTGTCGAATTGCTCTGTCTAGGACTTCAAGTACAATGTTGAATAGATATGGAGAAAGTGGACAGCCTTGTCTAGTCCCTGATTTTAGAGGGATTGCTTCAAGCTTCTGACCATTTACTTTGATGTTGGCTACTGGTTTGCTGTAGATTGCTTTTATCATGTTTAGGTATGGGCCTAGAGAACATCGGCACAACAATCAAGGAAAATGTAAAATGCAAAAAGATCCTAACTCTTTCTGTTTTTTATATGTTGGATTATATTTAGTTATTTTTGTGTATTGAACCATCCCTGGATCTCTGGGGTGAAGCCTATTTAATCATAGTAGATGATCTTTTCCATGTGCTTTTAAATTTGGTTTGCAAGTATTTTATTGAGAATGTTTGCATCTATGTTCATGAGTTCTCTTTCTTTGTTGAGTCTTTCTGTGGTTTAGGTATCAAGGTAACTGTGGCCTCATACAATAAATTGGGCAATGTTTCTTCTGTTTCAGTTTTGAAAAATAATTCGAGAAGTTTTGCTACTAACTATTCTTTGAAAGTCTGGTAAAATTCTGTGCTAAATGCATCTGGCACTGGGGCTTCCAGGGTTGGGAAACTTTAATTATGACTTCTGTTTCAATAGGGATTATAGGACTGTTTAAATTGCTTAACAGAGTTAACTTTGGTAAGTCCTATGTGTCAAAAAATTTATCCTTCCCCCTGCCAAATTGCTGGAGGGCAGGCTTCTAGAGCATCTACCTTTGATTTTCTGGATTTCCTTGGTGTCTATTGTTATGTTCCCTCCTTTATTTCTAATTTTGTTAATTTGAACCCACCCTCTCTGCCTTTTAGTTAATTTCTATAAGAATCTATTAATCATACTGAACCAACTCTTTGTGTCATTGATTGCTTTGTTTTTGCTGCTGTTTTTATCACATTGATTTCAGCTCCGATCTAATTCCTCTCTGTGTTCTCCTTAGGGGGTGAGTTCTTCCTAGTCTCTAGAGCTTTAACGTGTGCTTTTTAGTTGTTAGTATGAGATCTGTCCAATTTTTTTTTAAGTAGGCACCTAGTGCTGTGAACTTAGAACCACCTTCACTGTGTCCCATGAGTTTGGGTATGCTGTGTATTCATGCCTTTTCAGTGAGAAAGTCTTTTAATTTCTGTCTTGACCCATTTTTCATTCAGTCGTTGTTCAGTTTCCACAAGTTTGTAAACTTTATATTGCTTTTGTTGTTGGTATCCAGCTGTAATCCATGGTAGTCAGATAAAATTTAAGGTGATATTTGAATGTTTTTGTATCTCTTGAGATTTGCTTTGTGTCTGAATATGTGGTCACTTTTTGGAGAAAGTTCATGAGCTGCTGAGAAGAAGGCATATTATATCATGTTTGGGTGAAATGCTCTGTAATTAGCTGTTAGGTCCATTTGGTTTATAACTTGTTAGCTCCAGCATTTTCCTATTTAGTTTTTGTCTGGATGACCTGTGTATTGGTGGTAGTGGGAAACTGAAGTCTCTCACTATCAGTATGTGAGGGTCAATATGTACTTTAAGCTGCAGTAGTGTTTTGTTTTAAGTACCTGGTTTCTCTTGAGTGGTGCATAAGATGTTAAGAATTAAAGTGGGATCAGAGGTTTCTATGACTTTTTTAAAAAAATTCTAGTGTTTGTTGTTTTTATTTGGGGTGGGAGGCAGGAGGGAAATACAGCATGAGAGAAAGGACTGAAAATGGGTGACTTCCTAATTTTTCTTCTTAAACAGGGAGTACTGCCATTCTGAAGCAGACTCACCTAGAGGGCTCATTTTGAGTTTGTAACAGCATCCTGCTCTTAAGACTATTTTCTCTGCTACTGGGTTGCCTTTTCCAGCCCTGATAGAAGAGATTCTGCTTTGTCTTAGGACATCTTGCTTTGTCTTCTTTCACTTCTTCTCTTGGAAACCTATTCTTTTCTGAAGAGGAAATGCAAGGGGGGTGAATCTGAGGGAGAGGGGAAGTATGGAGGACTTGGGAGGAATGGAGTGAGTGGAAATATATTCTGTATTCAGAATATATGGTATGAGAAGCTCTACTACAGAGCAATTGTGATAAAAACTTCATGGTACTGGTATAGTGACAGACAAATAGACCAATGGAATAGAATTGAAGACCCAGAAATGAACCCACACACCTATGGTCACTTGATCTTCGACAAGGGAGCTAAAAACATCCAGTGGAAGAAAGACAGCATTTTCAACAAATGGTGCTGGCACAACTGGTTGTTAACATGTAGAAGAATGCGAATCGATCCATTCCTATCTCCTTGTACTAAGGTCAAGTCTAAGTGGATCAAGGAACTTCACATAAAACCAGAGACACTGAAACTTATAGAGGAGAAAGTGGGGAAAAGCCTTGAAGATATGGGCACAGGGGAAAAATTCCTGAATAGAACAGTAATGGCTTGTGCTGTAAGATCGAGAATTGACAAGTGGGACCTCATGAAACTACAAAGCTTCTGCAAGGCTAAAGACACCATCAATAAGACAAAAAAACCACCAACAGATTGGGAAAGGATCTTCACCTATCCTAAATCAGATAAGGGACTAATATCCAATATATATAAAGAACTCAAGAAGGTGGACTCCAGAAAGTCAAATAACCCCATTAAAAAATGGGGCTCAGAACTGAACAAAGAATTCTCACCTGAGGAATACCGAATGGCAGAGAAACACCTGAAAAAATGTTCAACATCCTTAATCATCAGGGAAATGCAAATCAAAACAACCCTGAGATTCCACCTCACACCAGTCAGAATGGCTAAGATCAAAAATTCAGGTGACAGCAGTTGCTGGCGAGGATGTGGAGAAAGAGGAACACTCCTCCATTGTTGGTGGGATTGCAAGCTTGTACAACCACTCTGGAAATCAGTCTGGCGGTTCCTCAGAAAATTGGACATAGTACTACCGGAGGATCCAGCAATACCTCTCCTGGGCATATATCCAGAAGATGTCCCAACCGGTAAAAAGGACACATGTTCCACTATGTTCATAGCAGCCCTATTTATAATAGCCAGAAGCTGGAAAGAACCCAGATGTCCCTCAACAGAGGAATGGATACAGAAATTATGGTACATTTACACAATGGAGTACTACTCAGCTATTAAAAAGAATGAATTTATGAAATTCCTAGCCAAATGGATGGACCTGGAGGGCATCATCTTGAGTGAAGTAACACAATCACAAAAGATCTCACACAATATGTATTCACTGATAAGTGGATATTAGCCCAAAACTTAGGATACCCATGATTTAAGATACAATTTGCTAAATGCATGAAACTCAAGAAGAATGAAGACCAAAGTGTGGACACTGTGCACCTTCTTAGAATTGGGAACAAAACACCCAGGGAAGGAGTTACAGAGACAAAGTTCATAGCGGTGATGAAAGGATGGACCATTTAGAGACTGCCGTATCCAGGGATCCATCCCATAATCAACTTCTAAACGCTGACACCATTGCATACACTAGCAAGATTTTGCTGAAAGGACCCAAATATAACTGTCTCTTGTGAGACGATGCTGGGGCCTAGCAAACACAGGAGTGGATGTTCACAGTCAGCTATTGGATGTATTACAGGGCTCCCAATGGAGAAGCTAGAGAAAGTACCCAAGGAGCTAAAGGGATCTGCAACCCTATTGTTGGAACAACATGATGTACTAACCAGAACCCCGGAGCTCTTGTCTCTAGCTGCATATGTATCGAAAGATGGCCTAGTCAGCCATCAATGGAAAGAGAGGCCCATTGGACTCGCAAACTTTATATGCCCCAATATAGGGGAATGCCAGGGCCAAAAGAATGGGAATGGGTGGGTAGGGAAGTGGGGGGCGCTATGGGGGACTTTTGGGATAGCATTGGAAACGTAATTGAGGAAAATATGTAATAAAAATATTAAAAAAAAAAAAACACTAGATAGGGCATTCCTAGTGCATGGCCAAATGATAATGGGATTTATTTTAATGGATAAATGTTGAAATATGCTTATAAAATTTGGTCTGCTAGATAAACCAATAACATGACGTTAAATTATCATAATTAACTTTATCTTTGGCTACCTTCTAAAATTTCTTTTAGAAAACATTCGTTTTCTTCTTAATCATATTTAACATAATATAAAAAAACAAAATCTATATACTATCTCTATTAAAGGAAAGCATTTAGTGTTTTAAAGACTTTTCAAAATGATAACTAATAATCCATTCAAAATTAGTGACAGATTCTTCCTAGAAGGATAAAGAAAAACAGAAAATTTTATCTACTAGACAAATAAAAACGCTATCACACAAAAGATTGCATTCTGACTATAGTGAAAAGACTGCCATGGTGTGTCTTAGCTCCTGCTTTACTATAAAACTCAAGATGATGAAGTTTTAGATTCACATTTCCCATATAAATACATACCAACTTCATCTGAAAACACATATTTGTGGAGTTAAAAAATGATGGAAGATACTTATCTTCAATTATACTCACACTAAATACTTCATATAAGTGCGTGTTTCCTTCATTTTTTCATGTTTCTCAAATTATAAAAACTCTTTTATAGTTAAATATTTGAAAAATGTGTTAATGTTATTTAATAGTGCAGTGTGTTTTTATGTAGTAAAATGATGGTATTCATTATTTAATAAAATTAAAAATTTGTATATTATTTCCTTTCATTAATCTTGATTTCATGTGCCCTATATTAATTGAAAATAAATTTCATGTTTAAAAGAAAAAAAAAAAAAAAAAAAAAAAAGAAGGGAAAAGTATTGCAATGTCCTGTTGGAGGACATTTCCTTTGATGAATAGGCATGGCCTTCCCTATATGATCTAATTAGTCCTGACTTCAATTCTACTTTGTCAGATATTAGCATGGTTCCATCAGCTTGATTCTTAACAGTATTTGTTTGGAATAACTTTTTCCTACCATGTTACACTGGAGTGATATCTTTCCTCGATGCTGAAGTATGTTGTTTTTGGATGCAGCTGAATTGTGGATCCTTTTATCACATCCATTCTGTTATTCTGTCTTTTTATTAGGGACTTGAGACTGTTGATGTTCAGAAATATCAATTTGCAATGCTAGCTGATTCTTGTAATTTTCTAATGTGTGTCTGTGTACATGCCCGCATGTGTGTGTTCGGGGTGTTTCTCCTCTTTTGATTTGCTGATCCTGGGTTATTTATTTCTTGTGTTTTTCTGGGTGAAGTTAACCTCTTTAGATGGAAGTTTTCTTTCTAGCACTTTCTGTAAGGTTGGATTTGTAAATAGATATTGCTTAAATTTGGTTTTAACATGGATTATCTTATTTTTCCATTTATTGTGATTTAAAGTTTTGTTGTGTATACTTGTCAGCTGGAATCTGTGGCTTCTTAGGGTCTTATAACATTTTTTAAGGCCCTTTGGCTTTTAGAGAATCCTTTATGAAGTCAGGTGTAATTGTAGTTGGTCTACCTTTATATGCTACTTGTCTTTCTCTGATGCAGCTTTTAACATTCTTTCTTTGTTCTGTATGTTCAATGTTTTTATTATTATGTGTCAATGTGAATTTCTTTTTTAGCCCAGTCCATTTAGTGTTTTGTATGCTTCTTGTACCTTGACAGACTTATCGTCTTTTAGGTTAGGGAACTTTTCTTCAGTGATTATGTTGAAAATGTTTTCAACCCCACTTTCCTCTCCTTCCTCTATTTTTAGTATTCTTAGATTTGGTCTTTTCATACTGTTACAAATCTTTTGGGTGTTTGGTGGAAGGATTTTTTTTTTTTTTTTAGATTTAACGTTGTTTTTGATTAGGTATTTATTTCTTCTATTGTATCTTTAATGCCTGAGATTTTCTCTTCCTTCTCTTATACTCTGTTGGTGAAGCCTGCCTCTAAGCTTCCCATTCAAATTCCCAAATTTTCATTTTTAGATTTTCCTCAGTTTGAGTTTTTATTGATTCTCCTTCTACCTTCAGGGCTTGAACTGTTCTATTCATTTGCTTCCGCTGCTTGTTTGTGCTTTCATGGATTTCTTGGAGAGATTTATTTAATTATTCTTTAAGGCCATCTATCACATTCATAACAGGTATTTAAAGTTTTTGCCTCATGCCTAAGCTGCATTGCAATACTTGGGGGCCTACTGTGGTTAGGTTGCTGGGCTCTAGTGGAGACATTTGTCCTTATGTTATTGACTGTGTTTTTATGCTAGCTTCTAGGCATCTGGGTTTGAGAAGATTTTAATTCTAAGTGCTGACATCTGGTTTTGATTTTGTTGGGTGGACATTTTCCCCCTTGTTTTCCCTTACCTCTCTTTTTCTTAGGAAGGCATGGTGGCTGTTTATTGCCTAGTCGAGGATTCTTCTAGGATCTTGCCAGGTTTTACCACTGGAGATCTCAGGTACAATGTTTTTCTAGGTTATGAGCATTGTGGGTGATGACAATTAGGAATTGGGATGGGAAAGAGGGATGATTGAAAGCATCCATAGGAGGAAAGAAATGAGGGTATTCCAGCAGGATCTGCTTAGTTCCCTGAGAATGGGGGTAGAGTGTGAGAAAAGACCCCAGCAGGTTATCTGCTACAGAGTTCCCAATGAGAATAGGTGGTGGGAGTGAAGATCTGAAGCTTGCCTACCTGGCTTGCTGACCTACTTGCTTCTCTGTCATGCTTGGCTGGAGGGTACCCTGGGAAAGTCTGCTGGAGATGGGGACTGGGATAACAGACTGAATAGAGATGAAGATTAGAGAAGAAGATCTGAATGATCCACTGGAGATGGGGCAAAGACAAGAGTGAAATCGTAGTAGGCAGTTTGTTACAGAATTAGGGGTGAGACCAGAGGACTGGATTTAGAAAAAAAGAAGGGAGGGGTGAAGATCTGCTGCTTCTCTGGCCTGAGTAGCCTGTGAGTTTTCAAGGGGTGAATGTTAGAATTGAGTGCTGGGATCATGGGATGAATGTGGGGCATGGGGAGATCCTGGACGAAGGTCCTGTGATCTGCTGGGGTTAGAGGCAGAGGAGATGGGGAGGCTACAGTAGGAGGTCTGCTACAGAGCTGGACTTAGAAGTGGGGGGAATGGGCCTGGAAGGAGGGGGGGGGAGGGAAGAAAATCTGCACTTAGGCTGCTCTGCTTCCCTCACTGGATACAAATGTGAATTTCCTGTTTTCTAAATTGGGAATGGTATTAAGTCACCCATTAAATAGATTTTTATGGATTCTGTATTGTGTGCTTGTGTGCTGTTATCTTTGAAAGGGACTGCATTTATAAAATGAAAAGAAAAATATTTTTTGTAAATTGTTATAATTAATTAATTAATTAATTACATCTCCAATACTGCCCCTTATTCTATCCCGACCTGGCAGAGTTCCTCCCTGCCCCCTCCTCCCCTTTGGCCTCTGAGACAACAGCTTCCCTCCTGCCCTGTATCTCCCTGCGCTGGTACATCAAGTCTCTTCAGGATCCGGCGCATCCTTTCCCACTCACCAGACAAGGCAGCACTCTGCTACATATGCGTCAGTAGCCTCGGACCAGGAGTGTGTGCTCTTTGGTTGGTGGTTCGGTCTCTATTAGCTCCCAGGGGTCCAGGTTAGTTGACACTGTTGGTCTTCCTGTGGGGTTGCCATCTCCTTGAAGGCCATCAATCCTTCCCCTAACTTTTACATAGGCATCCCCGACCTCCTTACAATGTCTGTCTGTGGGTATCTGCATCTGCCTCAGTCAGCTGCTGAGTAGTCTCCGAGGAGCTGCTATTCTAGGTTCTTGTCTGCAAGTAAAACATAGCATTATTAATAGTGTGAGGGATTGGTGCCTGCTTATAGGATGGGTATAAAAATCAGCTTGTCACTGGTTGTCCATTCCTTTACTCTCTGCTCCATCTTTGGCCCTGCATTTCTTTCATACAGGACCAATTTTGTGCCAAAAGTTTTGTAGGTGGGTTGGTGTGCCCATACTGCCACTGGGGGTTCTGCCTGGCTGTATTTATTCTTTCTTAAACTTGACACTATAGAAAAGTCACTGAAAATCACCAGTTAAATCCACTGGGACTTGAAATACTAATACTTTCTAGGGAGAAATGAAAACACACAGACAGAGACACACCCATGAATACACACACACACACACACACACACACACACACACACACACACACACACACTGATGCATGGGCACTCACCTATGCACACACATACACACACACACATGCATGGACACTCACCTATTCACATACACACACACACATTCACACACAAGTGTACATACACACTCATGCATGCTCACATGCACACACTCATGCATACACCCAAATGAAAAGAAAAAATATGAGATCATTTAAAAGTGAGGCAGAGAACAAGTCTCACTTGGGAGGCTTTATTTACCCAGAGACGTTTATAATTATATAAATGAGAAAAATAAAGACAAAATATATTATAGAAGGAGAAATTGCCAAATTTTGAAGTAGGAAGAAATGTTCTGCGTTTAAAGAACAAAACACTTGTAATTTTCTTGTTGCTGGTAGGAAGTAGGCTATTCGCCCAGGTGTAAATAGAGGTGGGCAGAAATAGAAGAGCTGATTCCTTGGTGCCCATCTAGGAAGTCCCATGATTCTTGCTAAGGAGAAACTATTATACTTGATAGGATTAAACTTTTGGAAGGTTTCTGCTGACTTCATTATATATGGGAACAAAGTAAATAATTTACAATTACCGAGGTTTGTTCATCTGAGTATCTGAATGAAAGATCGTGCCATTTACAGTGATGGAGAAAATCAAGGAACATGTCAGTTTAGAGAATGTTCACTTCTCCTTTAGGTAGGTGACGGGTAAAGGGCCAGTAAACAAATATGTTTAAATCTCAAAGAATCCATAAGTTGGCAGATATTGCTGTATCACTGATATACAAAGCCAAAGCAAAAGAGGTCTCTTGAGGATGAGGAGAGCAAAATATGGCTAAAAGCATACAATAGTGTGGATTAGATATTGGGGGATCAAGGAGGAATCAATGAAGACCTAAGCAATAGTCACCCATAGGTGGGTGAAAAACTTGGGGAAAACCCCTCTATTTGCACCTAGAGGCCACTTATTTTTTTTTAAATTATTTTTATATTAGATATTTTCTTTATTTACATTTCAAATGTTATCCCCTTTCCTAGTTTCCCCTCAGAAAATCCCCTATCCCCTCCTTCTCCCCCTGCTCCCCAACCCACTCACTCCTGCTTCCTGGTCCTGGCATTCCCCTATACTGGGGCATAGAACCTTCACAGGACCAAGGGTCTCTTCTCCCATTGATGATTGCTAGGCCATCTTCTGCTACATATTCAGCTAGAGTCATGATTCCCACCACTTGTTTTCTTTGATTGGTGGTTTGGTCCTAGGGAGCTCTGAGGGTACTGGTTAGATCATAATGTTGTTTCTCCTATGGGGCTGTAAACCCCTTCAGCTCCTTGGATGCTTTCTCTAGCTTCTTCATTGGGGACCCTGTGCTCCATCCAATAGATGGCTGTGAGCATCACTTTTCTATTTGTCAGGCACTGGCAGAGCTTTTTTCTCAAGAGACAGCTTTATCAGGCTCTTGTCAGCAAGCCCTTGTTAGCATCTGCAATAGTGTTTGGGTTTGGAGGTTGTTTATGAGATGGATCCTCAGGTGGGACAGTCTTTGGATGTTTATTCCTTCAATATCTGCTCTGAACTTTGCCTCTGTAACTCCTTCCATGTGTATTTTGTTTCCCCTTCTAAGAAGTATTGAAGTACCCACACTTTGGTCCTCCTTCTTCTTGAGTTTCATGTGTTTTGCAAATTGTGTCTTGGGTATTGTGAGCTTCTGGGCTAATATCCACTTAGCAATGAGTGCATATGTAATGACTTCTTTTGTGATTGGGCTACCTCACTAAGGATGATATCCTCCAGATACATCCATTTGCCCAAGAATTTAATAAATCCATTGTTTTTAATAGCTGAGTAGTACTCCATTGTGTAAATATACATTTTCTGTATCCTTCTGTGAGGGACATCTGGGTTCTTTCCAGTTTCTGGCTATTATAAATAAGGCTGCTATGAACATAGTGGAGCATGTGTCCTTATTTCAAGTTGGAACAATTTCTGGGTATATACTCAGGAGTGGTATTGCTGGATCGTCCAGTAGTACTATGTCCAAATTTCTGTGGAACCGCCAAACTGATTTCCAATATAGTTGTACCAACTTGCAGTCCCACCATCAAGGGAGGAGTGTTCCTCTTTCTCCACAACTTCACCAGCATCTTCTGTCACCTGAATTTTTGATCTTAGCCATTCTGACCAGCATGAGGTGGAATCTCAGGGTTGTTTTGATTTGCCTTTCCCTGATGATTAAGGATGTTGAACATTTTTTTAGGTGCTTCTCATCCATTCAGTATTCCTCAGTTGAGAATTCTTTGTTTACTTCTGTACCCCAGTTTTAATGGTGTTATCTGGGGCTTAATGGGGTTATTTCTGGAGTCTAACTTCTTGAGATATTTGTATATATTGGATATTAGCCCCCTATCAGTTTTAGGATTGGTAAAGATCTTTTCCCAATCTGTTGGTTGCCTTTTTGTCTTATTGACAGTGTCCTTTGCCTTACAGAAGCTTTGCAATTTTATGAGGTTCCATTTGTCAATTCTTGATCTTACAGTACAAGCCATTGGTGTTCTGTTCAGGAATTTTCCCTCTGTGCCCATATCTTCAAGGTTTTCCCCCACTTTCTCTGTTCTGTTCAGGAATTTTCCCTCTGTGCCCATATCTTCAAGGTTTCCACCCACTTTCTCCTCTATAAGTCTCAGTGTCTCTGGCTTTATGTGGAGTTCATTGATATACTTAGACTTGAGCTTTGTACAAGGAAATGAGAATGGATCAATTTGTGTTATTCTAAATACTAGCCACCAGTTGAGCCAACACCATTTGTTGAAAATGCTTTCTTCTTTCCACTGGGTAATTTTAGCTCCTTTGTCAAAGATCAAGTGACCATAAGTGTGTTGGTTCATTTCTGGGTCTTCAATTTTTTTCCATTGATATACCTGTCTGTCACTGTACTAGTACCATGCAGTTTTTTATCACAATTGCTCTGTAGTACAGCTTGAGGTCAGGCATGTTGATTCCACCAGAGGTTCTTTTATTGTTGAGAATAGTTTTTGCTATCCTAGGTTTTTCGTTATTCCAGATGAATTTGCAAATTGCCCTTTCTAACTCAGTGGAGAATTGAGTTGGAATTTTGATGGGCATTACATTGAATCTGTAGATTGCTTTTGGCAGGATAACCATTTTTACTATATTGAACCTGCCAATCCATGAGCATGGGTGATCTTTCCATCTTTTGAGATCTTCTTCAGTTTCTTTCTTCAGAGACTTGAAGTTCTTATCATAGAGATCTTTCACTTGCTTAGTTAGAGTCACAACATTGTATTTTATATTATTTGTGACTATTATGAAGGGTGTTGTTTCCCTAATTTCTTTCTCAGCATGTTTATCCTTTGTGTACAGAAAGGCCACTGATGTGTTTGAGTTAATCTTATATTCAGCTACTTCACTGAAGTTGTTTATCAGGTTTAGGAGTTTTCTGGTGGAATTTTGGGGTCACTTATGTATACTATCATATCATCTGCAAAAAGTGATATTTTGACTTCTTCCTTTCCAATATTTATCCCATTGATCTCCTTTTGTTGTCGAATTGCTCTGGCTAGGATTTCAAATACTATATTGAGTAGGTAGGGAGAGAAGAGTCAGCCTTGTCTAGTCCCTGGTTTTAGTGGATTGCTTCAAGTTTCTCTCCATTTAGTTTGAGGTTGGTTACTTGTTTTCTGTACATTGCTTTTACTATGTTGAGGTATGGGCCTTGAATTCCTGAACTTTCCAAGACTTTTTTCATGAATGGGTGTTGGATTTTGTTAAATGCTTTCTCAGCATCTAATGAGATGATCATGTGATTTTTGTCTTTGAGTTTGTTTATGTAGTGGATTACTTTGATGGATTTCCATATATTGAATCATCCCTGCATCCCTGGGATGAAGCCTACTTGATCATGATGGATGATCCTTTTGATGTGTAGAAGCCACTTATTTACTAAGTCAAAATCTCTGCATGATTGAAGAGAGATAACACCATGCCTGTGGAATTATTAAAGTAGATGCTGGGAACTAGCCTGAGAGTAGGAAATAAGAACATATCAAAGACAATGGGCAATGAAAACTGGGTAAAAAGCAGAGGTTTGGATCAGGAGTGCAAGAGTCAGCAGATGTAAAGGTAGGAGGTAGCAGACAAATGGGGAAAGATTGACAATCATTGAATCACAAAGTCTTAGACATTGACAAGTTGAAGCTGAAGTAGAAGAAAATAGTATAAGAGTTAAAGAGATCAAAGGATACAGAGTTTGGGGGATTGAACATACTATTTGCGCAGGTGTTGACATCTATAGAGGTGGCAGAGAGAAAGCTATTTTCCTTGAGTGATAAAATTCTTTAAGATTTCCGAAAGGATGATGTCAAGAGACTATCTTAGATAATGATACAACCTGTTAAAGTTATGAGACTTAGGGAAGTGCTTCAGTGATGTCTGATGGAATCGGATTGTAAAGGATCAGTGGTTCTTTAGAAAGAAGGAAGTAGAAAATAGCTGTACTCAAAAAAGAGGAATCATAACCATAGTCTCTCGAGTCCTAGACCCTAGTGCTATTGAGGTTATGAAAGAAAAGCAAATTCACTATCTGATAATCCTTGGTGCCCATGTCCTCAGTAGATTCAAACCTTTACTTAGATACAGAAGACGATGGGAGGAGTTAAGGTGCTTGGTGAAGAGTTTGGTCATTACAGCAGATTGGTTTTAGGTAGAACTAAAGATTTAGAATTCTTAGGAAGAGATGATAGGATTATATTGCCAGCCATTGTTACTGATATCTACCTATTAAATGTTAATTTTTTTATCAAAGTTTTAGAAGCTTTTACACTCTTGCATCAGTTTTTCTTTAAGTGCCTCAGCTATAATAACCCCTATAACTGGCACACACTGAGAGGACACTATCTACGCTTTCAGGGGGTTCTGCTTTTTATTACTCATTTATAAGTAGTAATTTCATGTCTATTATATTTACAATACTAATAATAAAAGGTTAAATTCCTTTCTTCAGAGAGAAGAAAAGTCTTATAATAAAACCATAAAATGCAATAACGTTCAGATATTTAGTTTGTGTTGTTTAATTGCTCCCTTGAATTGCTATTATTGTTACTGCTTTCTGGAGGAACTTTTATACCATTGTTGTTGCAACCATCAGTATTGCTCTCTGATACAGACATACATTCTTTTAAAAATGTATCCATTTGTTGCAAAGAAATTTTTCCTTTGCAAAGGGTAAGAAAAACACTTACCTGCGGGTATAAAGACAAATAACTAGAATATAGTTAAGGCTGCCCTGAGATCATATACATACACATAACATCATAAAGACTGAGCAGTGTACATTTATATATATTTAGAAACACACATGCATATGATATGTGTAACTGTGAATATAAGTATTTTTTGAAATTATAATAAGCATCATTTCCCCTTTTCATCACCTCAAAAATATTTACATACACACAAAATGAACTCACACTATCTTGTTTATAATTTATTATAATTTAGAGTATTTAAGATATGTTTACTATATCTTTAATATTTAAGATATGTGCATTGTATCTGTTGGGTTTTGGTGTTTTGCTCTTGTCAATTCTTTGACTGAACTCGGCTACCAATCCAATCTCTTATGTTAAAATGACTCAACTTATTTTTTCATACATTACTTGGGACTCAATAGTGTATTCATTGTGTGAAAATAAAAATATCAATTTGAAATTCCTCCAAAATTATATAAAGTTTCTCTGAGGAATCATAACTTGTAGTTTCATTTGAGATGACCGTTCACCCTCTACAGTTGGTAGTTGCTATGGTTTCTTTACACCACACTGTAAAGATGCATTGCACACTGTCATTCTTTGCGTAAAGTTTGCATTTACCTACCTTTTTGCAATTGTGCAAAACTTTTATCCAGGCTGTTTTAGGTGTTTTATGAAATTTCATCTTCAATTTTTCTTCTCTCTAGTACCTGATAGTGCGCCAGAAAATATTACTTACAAAAACATTTCCTCGGAAGAGATTGAGATTTCCTTCCTTCCTCCAAGGAGTCCCAATGGCATCATACAAAAGTACACGATTTACCTCAAGAGAAGTAATAGCCACGAGGCGAGAACTATAGATACAACCTCTCTCACTCAAACTATCGGAGGTAAAATACAATTCTACTGTTTGATATTTACCATTTTATGGACAGTATGACCACAAAATAGTAACCCAATGTGGTAAAATAACTTAATCATGATTATTTATGTTACTGGGAGTAAGAACTTTTTAACAAATTAATGTGTGAATTTATGGTAGTCCTATGTGAATATATTCTAGGTGTGGTATTTTGTGCAATGTCTTATATCTTATACTCATAAGAGAAGGGATGTTTTCTGTGTGTATATTTCTCTCTCTCTCTCTCTCTCTGTGTCTCTCTCTCTCTGTCTGTCTCTGTCTCTGTCTCTGTCTCTGTCTCTCTCTCTGTCTCTCTCTCTGTCTCTCTGTCTCTCTCTCTGTGATTGCACTCCTGTGAAGGTTAGAAGACAGTATCGACTGTTTGTGTTCATTTTCTCCTCACTGGAGGCAGAGTCTTTTTGTTGTTTGTCCCCAGACTGCGTGTGCCCTGTTAGAAGGCCTCTGAGCTTCTGCCGATGACCCTGTTGATATCTCTCATCTTACTGCAGCAACACTGGGGTTACAGTTACACAGTACTGTCCTTGGCTTTTTGTATTGTCTAGGGATTTGAACTAAGGTTTCCAATATTGCATGTTTACCCACTGAGCTATCTCCTCTGCCCCTTTTGTAGGATTTTTATTCTGATAATCAATCCTAGTTTATTTAGCTTTTAGTTTTGGCAGAGTGTTGAATTGAGAGACATTCCATTGTTCACTTCTTGCATATTATTAACGGATCTATCCTTTGTGTTAATTTATCTATTTTACTTCTGTTTAGGACTGAAGAAGTATACCCATTATGTGATTGAGGTGTCTGCCAGTACACTGAAAGGTGAAGGAGTTCGGAGTATGCCAATAAGCATACTGACCGAGGAAGACGGTAAGGCTATATAGTGCATTCTGAAATACCTGCATTTTTAATATTTCAAGGAATATAGAGATACTATGGGATGTTTGTGGTATCTAGTCTATAGATTGGAGACATATGCAGAATGAAACCTAGTGCAACATTTTTTTTACCTAAACTGTAAGCTATAAACAACATAAGTACTATATAAAGATTTCATTATGATATAAGAGCAGGTACGAAAGATAGATTTACATTGAGTAAAATCAGATAGACACACTATTTTTTTTTTTTTTTGCCTTTGAAGCCAACTGTACTATAAGTACAATTTTATGGGAGACTTTTAAGGATCAAGTTTGAAAATGGGATTATCATATGTGTCCCAACAGTGTTCATCATTTTCTGGCATTTACAGAAGTTTTGGAGTAGAGTCTAAATAACTTTCGACATGTCTTATGTTATTAGGATTAGATAATCAATAAATTCACTTTATATTTTTAGTTTTATCTAGTTATTAACTACAGAGCTTTCCTTGAATGTTAATTTTCTGTTTTAAAAATTGAAAATAATTTCTCTCTTATACAATAAGTCCTGACCACAGTTTCCCCTCCATCCACTCTTCTCAGCTTGCCCCTACTCTCCCCCAAATCTACTCTCCCTCTGTTTCCTGTCAGAGAAGAGAAAACTTCCAAGAAACAACAACAAAACAAGACAAAACAACATACAATAAGACAAAGCAAAAGCCTTCTTATCAAGACTGGACAAGGCAACCGAATGGAGGAAAAGAGTCCTAAGCTCAGGCAAAAGATTCCTACACATACACACTCCACTGTTACAAGTTCCACAAATACAAAACCACCAAGCTAGCAGCCATACTAAACACACAAGAGAACTTGGTGCAGATTCATGCAGGCTCTGTGCTTGCTGCTTCAGTCTCTGCGAGCCCATGTGTGCCCTGCTTAGTTGATTAGTGGACCATGTTCTGCTGGGATCCTCCATCCCCTCTGAGTCCTGTGCTTTCTCATACATTTTTTTTCCAGAAGGTGAATAAAATCACCCCTTCTGGGACCATTCTGTATCGACACGTCAGCAAACCACAGGTGTACGTTGCACTCGGAGGTGACTCTGAGAGGCCTGCTTTAGAAGAGTATTGAGAGTTTATGTTTTACATGTTAGGTATTTTTGAAACAATTGGCTTTTTATGTAGAAGGAATCCTTATTCTCATGTTAGGTCAGCCTGGAGGTAGCATACATGTTTATGGTATGTTTTTTTCCTTTTTTTTTTTTTCTCAAGATGCCAGGAGATTGTATCCTGTGGGTGCTCAGGGTCATGAATAACTCATTACTGAGAATGTTACGTGGACACTATTAGAGGGACAGGGTGTTTTCTTTGCACCACTCCCAGTTTTGCATACGATAATAAATTCCATTTTACCTCTCCTCTCCTATACAATTTTCTTCTTGTGTTTTCTACGCTGAAACCTCTTGGCCATGCACACTGGCTTGTCAGTCTCTGAAGGCTTTGGGTCATGGGTAAAGATGATCTCATCATTGCTTTTATGCATGATGATTGGTGCATATTCAACCTTTTCTGTATTTTTGTCTCTTTTTTCCCCCCCATAGATTAACCTTGCTTATTTAGACATCATTTTAGCATTTAGTTATTTTGTGGGGTAGAGTGTTCTCATCTACAGTTCTTACCTAATCAAAAAATCCCAATCATGACAATTCAAAATCCATTATGACTTAATCAAAGCCAGTGGATATTTATGCTGAGTAGGATGTTTTTTCTGCATGAATGCATACTGTCTATTTGAGTTCTGCAGTTGAATCATACAAGTCATTAAAAAATAGGCTGACCGGCAAATGTTCACCTGAATTCATGGCCACATTGCATATATCAAAGAACAAACATTCCTCCTGACTCTTCTTCAACAATTTCACCAAATGGAGACTAGCCCGAGGAAGCTGGATTTTATGAGTTATATGCCTTGACTCAGAAAGCTTTCAGTGTAGATGTGGCCTATGTTTGACAAATGTGTAAACAAGTAGTTTATATAATTGTAATTACTAGTAGAAGTGTTTCCAAAAATTATTAACTAAGCCTAATGAGGAAGTGAGGTTTCTCCAGAGCGTCAGGGACAGTAGAGCTGAATCTTTTGTCTGTGCTGTGACCCGAAGGAAGGCAGATGAAGAGGGAGTGAGGAGAGAGCATGCCAGCAGAAGACCTTCCAAGTGTCCTGATGCTATGACATGCTGAATTAATTATGCTGAAATTGATTTTAATTTAAAAATCCATTTATTTTTAGTTTTTACTGTGGGGTGTGTGTGTGTATTTCATTCACATATATATTATTCATATATACCCACATACATACATACACACACACACACACACACACACACACACACACACACACACACACACATTCATGTGTTCTTCCCAAGAATTTTAATGCTTATTATAGAATAAAAATGTGGAGTCACTGGATGTTTGTATCCATATTACTTCCAGTTCACTGGATGTTTGTATCCATATTACTTCCAGTTTTTAAATGACATTGTTTTTTCTCTTTTCTTTCCTTTCCTTTTCTTTCCTTTTCTTTTCTTTTCTTTTCCTTTTTCCTTTCCTTTCCTTTCCTTTCCTTTCCTTTCCTTTCCTTTCCTTTCCTTTCCTTTCCTTTCCTTTCCTTTCCTTTCCTTTCTTCCTTCCTTTCTCTTTTCTTTTCTTTTCTTTTCTTTTCTTTTCTTTTCTTTTCTTTTCTTTTCTTTTCTTTCTCTCTCTCTCTTTCTTTTTTTTTTTTTTTTTTTTTTTTGTTTTTTGAGACAGGGTTTCTCTGTGTAGCCCTGGCTGTCCTGGAACTCACTCCATAGACCAGGGTGGCCTTGAACTCAGAAACCCACCTGCCTCTGCCTCCCAAGTGCTGGGGTTAAAGGCATGCACCGCCACTGCCCGGCGACATTCTTTTTTCTAAAAGTCAACATAAATTATACTTTATAAGTATGCTAAGAGAGTATTTATTGGGTTTACTTTGATAGGTGAATTGGAAGTGATTCTGAGCCCAGGAAACACATGTCTCTAAACAATACACAGACTCATGTGATGTCACTACTCAGCAGCATTTTCCAGTGAGGCACCATTGGGGGGGGAAACAAAGCAGAACCAAACAAATCTGAAGTGGCAACTATAGTTGTCACCACTTCAGTGAACTCTTTTCATGAAACGAGCTCTTCTCTAGTATAAGAAAGTTGAGGAAACTGAGAGTGATTCTAACCATTTTTCTGCTAGCATACTATCCTTCTATAATGGAGTTTCCTGTGAAACCCATGCAATTATAGACTCATGGACTAGATTTTCATCTTACTCTAGTGATTTCTGACATATCCTGGGGGTTGAGGAATACCATTTGTCCGAATGAGGTCAGTCATTCTCAGTTCCTTCAAAATGTATGCTTATCATTCTTTGAATGTATAACATCTTTTTCTCCCAACTCTTCATTATCTCGGGTGATCTTTTACTATTGGGGACATTTATTCTCACCAATAAAACATTTGCTTTTATTAGAGAATGATAATTTGCCCAAATGTTCTTAAACAGTCAATGAGTCACTGTGACTGACCCATGTTGTATTTTCTCATGAAATACTTTTTTCCATTGACTCACAGGAGCAGATGTTCTAACAGTACCATGAAAATCTCCTTTCATCATTTTATCTGAACATAAGCAATCAGGTTCTTCTGCCGGTGAATCTGAACATGATTCATTTACCACAGAGTTTATCAGAAAAAAAAGTTCTGTACACTTATATTTTTACATTTTACATATTTATCTAATGAAATGTGTCATTCTTTGTTAAAATTTTCCAGCTCCTGACTCTCCTCCTCAGAACTTCTCTGTGAAACAGTTGTCTGGTGTCACCGTGATGTTGTCATGGCAACCACCCTTGGAGCCAAATGGAATTATCCTCTATTACACAGTTTATGTCTGGTAAGGATTTTTTGGAAGCAGTTCTGAGAACAAATATTAATTTGTAATATAATAGGAATGTAGTGTTTATCTCGGAATGTGAGGCTGCATTAGAGCTCTGATTATTAATAGGTGGGATAAAATGCTTTTTTTTATTAAGAAACAAGTTTTCATCATATTATGCAGTTGGTCAGCAATTAAAAATCTTTTCAGCTAAAATTTTTTTTTAAAAAGTATGTTTTTTAAAGCTATACCAAATGTATACTCTTTAAGGTCTGAAGGATAAATTTACATGATTACAAATATATGACTGAAAATATTTGATAGTCTTTTGACCTGCTCCATTTCCAACCTGGACTGGTTCACTTCTCCTTAGGTACCCTGGTGGTCCCCACTCCCAGGTGGTCACTGTATTGTTGCTGAACTTAGTGCAAACATCAGATCGATTGGCTTAGCATAGAATTCCTGGACTCAAGTGATTCTTCTGTCTCAGCTTCCTGAGTAGCTGGGACTACATATGTGAGCCACCATGCCTGGCTATTTGAAAGTTTTAAAGCAAATATTTTGCGCAACTATTTTCAAGTTAATTTCAATTAAATTTTTTTATCATGATGAAAGTGAATTTCCATTTTCTTGATACATGGCAAGGAATACTTAAAAAATAAAATAAGTGTGTGTGTGTGTGTGTGTGTGTGTGATACATTTATATGCAGTGCATACATGTATTTGTTCCTGTGTGATGTGCATATGCAAACTGAAGAAGATGAAGGGTTGTCTTTCTCAAACCTTCTTTATGTTGTTTCCTTGAGACAGGGTCTTTCACAGAACCTGATCTCAGTACTTTAACCTGACTCTCTGACCAGAAATGCCTCAGTAGGTGCCCAACTCCACCTACATACATGCACTCAAACATGAGGCTCACTGGCCTACACAGACATGCTCAGGGTTTTTCATGAGTATGGTGGATTTGAACTCAGTCCTCCATGTTTATAGAGCCATCTTCTTACGTTGGGTTATGAAATTTGGGAGTCTCAAATCATACATGAAAAATTTCATTAATTGGATTAATTTAATTTAATTAATCCAATTAATTAAAATTTTATGTATATGAGTGTTTTGCCTCTATAGATGTTTGTGTACTACATGTGTATCTGGTGCCTGAGGAGGCCAGAAGAGGTCATCAATTCCCTAGACCTAGAGTTATAGATGGTTGTGGACCTCCATGTGGATATTGGGAATCTACTCTGGTTCTTAATCCCAGAGCCATCTCCAGGTTATAAAATAGACTCTCAATATCAAAAGGTACATAGAAAAGTTGCCAACACATTTGAATTTCCTAATTAAATGCACAAGCACATACATACAGACATAGACAAATCAGACATAGCATGTTTATATACAAACACTACAAAGACATACCTTATATATTGTTGAATTAAAGACAGTAAACTACCATTCACAACTGATTGAAACTGTATTATCATTTGTTGAGGAAGTAAAAAGTATAGTTTTAAGGTTTAAAACTTAATCTCTGATTTTTTATAGTTTGTTTTTGCCATAAGAATAATGTAATTTATACAGCAAATACGTTCTGTAGTAGGATGACTATTTCACATAAATATAATATATTCAAGAATGTTATGTATATAATGAAACAGGTAAATGATAATGAAGTAGCTAGAAATGTATTTTTTAGTTTCCATCAATTTTTTACTAAGACATTTCTTGAAAGGTTTAGACAGTACAGCTAATAAGAGGTCATAGATTTTTACTTTTTTTTTCTTTGCTATTATCAGTTTAAGTGGGAAGGTATGATGCAGCTATCATCACTCACTATACATAGATTCAAGTTAGTGAGATATAGGATTCATGTCTGTCTCTGATGTGTACATTTCTGTCTCTGATGTGTAGCTATCTGTGTGATTTCATTAAGACAGTGGTTTTCAACATTTCCAATGCTGGGACCTGTTACTACAGTTTCTTTCTTTCTTTCTTTCTTTCTTTCTTTCTTTCTTTCTTTCTTTCTTTCTTTCTTTCTTTCTTTCTTTCGACCTTCCTTCCTTCCTTCCTTCCTTCCTTCCTTCCTTCCTTCCTTCCTTCCTTCCTTCCTTCCTTCCTCTTTTCTTTCTTTTCTTTTCTTTTCTTTTCTTTTCTTTTCTTTTCTTTTCTTTTCTTTTCTTTTGGTTTTTTGAGACAGGGTTTCTCTATGTAGTCCTGGCTGTCCTGGAACTCACTCTGTAGACCAGGCTGGCCTCGAACTCAGAAATCCACCTGCCTCTCCCTCCCAAGTGCTGGGATTAAAGGTGTGTGCCACCACTACCCGGCACTACAGTTTCTTATGTTGTGGTGACCACTCTCCCTAATCATAAAATTATCTTTATTGCTACTTCATAACTATAATGTTGAAAGTGTTATGAATCATAATGCAAATCTATGAAATGAAGCTCATCTCATATATGACCCCTGTGAAAGGGTCATTTGACCCACAAGATGCCACTACTCACAGGTTGAAAACTGCTGCCTTAAAGTCTTCAAAAATGCTGTCTGCTACATGGAGCCAGATTTCTAATCAAGAATTCCTCCACCTCCTGTGACTCTCAGATTCCTTCAGCCCAGTTGTAATATTTGCAAATTGTCATTATGCTACCCATTTGGATAGTTTTTTTCTTTTAGTGTGTTTTTGAGAAGGATTCCATGCTAACATTCTGGATGACTATTTCCTTGTCATAAAGGTTTCTCTACAAAATTCCTCATAAGGACTGATGTGTATTCATTTTGTTCCAACTACCATGCTAGTCACAGTTTGTAGATGAATTATTCAGAAATCATTATTAATCTTTTACAACTTAAATAATTTGTTCCTCTAAAATCTTCATCATGAAACAATGCTCATTATGTCAATATGATAAGGTAATATTTTCCCTCATTATGTCAACTAATTATGTGTTTTCAATGATGCACAGCCTTTGCTATGGGCAAATATATTAATGAAACAGTTTTATTAGAACACTATACATATATCCGTTCAATGAACTTGTAACTGATACACAATGTTCTTGTAAAGCCATACAAAGGTAATTTACTTGATATATTCTTGAATTCATCTTGGATTTGTTTAACAGTTTTGCCTCTGTATGTGTCAGGAAAACTGAGAGTTAGTTTTCTCCAAAATTGCCAAGGCAATATCCTACAAGGTATAGGTAAAAGGCTATGGAGAAAAAGCAACGCTATTATTCTAGCTTATATATAAGCCTTACCTTGAATGTGTTTTGTTTCTTAAACACTATGAGGAACACTACTAAGTCACTGATTGAGAGATGTATATTAACATAGATATAGAAATAAAAAATGTGTAGAACCCCAAAGTGATTGTAGACATATTTAATATATAATCGTATACCAATATAAAATTGCTTAAAAGGATTTGCTGAAGGTCTTTGTTTGGAGTTTTAAAATAATTTTATTACAGTTCTTTATTAAATGTATGGGTCCATGTAATAGGTAAAATACAAGTTTTATACATGACTTTTGTATGATATAAATTATTCATGGCCCCATTTTTGTTTTTACAAGATGTTCATCCTATTGAAAATGACTTAACATAATAATACAAGTAACACCAGTACTTGGGCTGTTGAGGCAGGAGAACCATGAGTTCAATGTCAGCCTAAGATGCATAGTTACACCATATTTTAAAAAAATTACCTGAAGTTTAAAGCATTTTATATAGACCAGCACAGAGAATGGGATATTTTTTGACTGGGATTCTCATTTTGCAATGTAGGTAGAAAACATTTATTTATTTATTTATTTATTTATTTATTTATTTATTTAGGTATTTTCTTTATTTACATTTCAAATGTTATTCCCTTTCTTAGTTTCCTCTCCAAAAGGCCCCTATCATTCCCCCTCCCCTGGTATTTTAATAAGTCAGAGAGTATCACAGTGGAGGCAGCTTATGAAGAATGAGGTAACCATGACTCATTAGAGGTTGGAAGGCAGCATCACGGCATGTACTTCTGTAGTTTGTTGAGTGAATGAAAGTAACAAGCTTAAGCTGATTCAAGTGCAAGATCAAACAAGAGCTCTAGTAAGATTCAAAAAAGTGAAAAATTAATTAGCAAATGCTAGCTTGTGATTTCATAAATAGTAAAATTAAAGAATATTCACACTACTTGGGTTATCAGTACTTAGTGAGAAGAGGGATGAGCCTATGTAAAAGTTTCTTTTATTCACCTGATGTAATTGTCATTTCAGAGGCTTACTGGTGAATAAGCTCATCCTTTCTTTCTGAACTCTGACTCAGGCTCCTCTCCCACCTGACTAATCCAATCTGGCTTCCCTCAGTGTCTTACTGAATTGCTACACTTGGCTTCACACTCACGGTGGCAATTTGTTGGAATCATCTGGCTCCTTATATTCTTACTTCAGCTGCCTCCACTGACCTGCTCTGCATTGCATGAACTCACTAACAAACTCAACTCCACTGCACTGCCTGCAATTGACTTACCAAAACACAACTCAACTCAACTGACTCCCAACTGTCTGTCTGTGTCTGTCCGTCTGTGTGTCTGTCCGCCTGTCTGCTGTCTGTCTGTCTGTCCTTGTCTGTGCATTGCTCTTAAATAGCTTCTCTTTCTTGTGCTGTTCTGATGAGAGTTGGGTACATCCTATCTCTGACCATTTTGTCAGATCTTTCTCTGATTCATCACTTTGTTTGCCCCTCAACCATAGCTACTTCCTTCTACAAACTAACCTTACCTTCATTGTTAGATATTAATGGTATGCATTAGGGCATGTCTGTATTCTATACAGAGGAATTAAAGTTGTGTGTTGTGTTTGTATTTCAGCTGAATCACATAGCCTAGGACTATGAATGTAATCCTTTGCCAGAGCAACCATGTTGCTGGGTTAAACTTCCTGAACAAGCCTAGAATAATTAAAAAGAAAACGAAAATAGTTAATAAACTAGATATGTAGACCAACATGAAATGAAATATCAAATGATGAAGATGAGAATGAAGATTCACCTTTTATTAAGTTCCAACCTTGATTAGGAAAGTATGTCTACCTATATGTATTTTCAAAAATGAGAAAATCTGTTTAGGGCTAGCCAAGTAATTTTGGTATTATAGATGTTCACTTGTTTCTTTTGTTGGAAATTATCATTTGGCATGGACTCATGTTGTCAGAAACAAGGAAGTTGGTAAAGAAGAATTGGTTTAATGATTTAGAATAGTATTTCTCAGCCTATGGGCCATGACCCCTTTGTGAGCTGAACAACCCTTTTATGGGTCAACAATCAGATATCCTATATATCATATACTTACATGATGGCTTATAATAATAGAAAATTCATTTAAGACATGGGAACAAAAATAATTTTATGATTGGGGAACACCACCACGTGAGGAATTATATTAAAATATCACAGTCTTAGGAAGGTTGAAAAGCACTGTTCTAGAATGAACTTTAACCCAGGTGCAATAAAGCAGTCAGATAATTTACATGTAAAAATAGTAAGTAGCTTTATCTTTAATACTCTAATGATGCTAATTCAAGACATTTTCTTCATGCAGCTCATGAATGAAAATAATAAAAGTATATAGATTTTCTCAGAATTATTCCAAAGCCAATTAAATTTATTTTGAAATATAAAAACCAAAAGAGGTTTTAAAATAGTCTGCCAAACTTAGAATTAAACTTAGCAAAAACAATTACAGATGGCTACCTTTACACAGTTCACAGTTTTAATCTTGAATGATGTAAAATACCTCTTTTAGAGATTCAGTATTGGGTAACATTCATACATTTAAATATGACGTGCTCATGACTTTAGATATGTAAGGCTGAGATTCCTTCTTGATCCTTTCCTTTCCATGTGCTCCTTAACTCCTTGTTCTACACGTAGATGGTGCAAATGATTTTTCAAGTTAACAATTTCCTACATCTTTGGATTTATCATATCTTCCTTTCCTAGGTTTTGGTGGTAGTTAAATTAATTATTCATCACTTTAGATTTTCTCTTTTAATGTCTGTGGGAAAATAAAAAGTTACTGTCTTGTTCTTAGAGAAATCACATTGTTCCTAATGAATTGTATTATATTGAAATTGTTGCTTTTTCTCTGATTGGAGGATAAAATCTGTTTCTTAGTATATTTCATGTCTATGATAGTTTCTTATACATTGTAGATGTTCAGTAACTCTGGGTAAATTCTTTTGAATATTGTTTTTTTATATAATCATCTCTAAATTGACAACATAATCTATGTTTGTTTGGGATACAGTTTAAAGGCACACACTGTCTACCTGAAAACTGTAATAGTAGATGTGTAAGATGTGTGAATAGCTTATTTTAAAAGTGGGCTGTGTCATGTTAAACAGGTGAGCATGCATACCATATCACTCATGGTCAAAAACATGCAAACAAAAATTAGAGAAGTTTTCCCAATTAGATTTGTAGAAGTTGAGAAATTAACAGTATCCAGATCAACAATGAAAAATTGCCCAATGCATACTCTCAGATATTCTTGATGTGGCTCTTGCAATAATTTAAAAAATCAGAATGGTAGTCATTGAGAAGCAACAGTCACTAAGACAAGCATCAAACTCACTTGACTCAATGGTCATAAAGTTTAAACTGCAGAAATAAAATGACCATAGAAAAGATATCTCTTTTCTCTGATGAGAAATCCCCACAGTTTTATCACTAGTAATAGCTAAGGAAGGGGAAAGGCGATTGTTGAGGATTAATTAAGACAACAATAGCTAAGTATTCATGGTATGCTATATTAGGTAGTTTCCCTGTAGAAAGATATCAAATATTGATTACTAACATATGAGACAAGAGAAGTAATATAATATATACAAGAACACATACGTAGAAATTCTATTGGATCTTAAACCAATAAGTACAGAACATGAAAATAAAATCTAACCCAGCTAATGCAAGGGTTATAGTCACAATTACAGTGGTGTCAAATCTTAGAGGAGTGAATCTGCCAGGCTACAGAGTTGCCCACTGATAGCTCCTTGGAGACAGAGATGTTGCACTTGGTCCAGAGATTTGTGTGCCACTCACAAACTAAAAGCAGCTGGTAAGAGTTGAGGAGCCAGGCTGGTCCTCGGTGACCCTCCACTCCCCTCTCCTTTCACTTCACCTTTGTTCAGTTTTATGATTAAACCATTCCAGTGAAATTGTGAGCTCTATAAATTTATTTATGTTCATTTATTTTCTACCTAATTTCTTAAAATACTGTAACACTCTATCTGGAAGAGTGTATCAAGTAGTAATGTTTGTTTCTAGTCACTCTGAACTCAGAATGTATCCCACTGTCATAAATTATCCAATTATTTCTCAGATACCAGTGCTTACATTTGAATTAAATTGATGCTTCTGTAACAGCAAATGCAGACTGAAATGTATCCCTGCAGATACCACTTCTTCACACAGGTTTTGTTAGTCTCTTAAAACTTGAGGGTTCAACTGTTTTACTGGAAAAGAAGAAACATCTATTCACAGGGGAAATCTGCTTACATTTATGTTTCCAAAGAAGAAAAATATGAAATGGCAGGAGGCATTAATTTTTGTGATGCTACTCTCTCCCCTTATATAAATTCTTTAATAATTTTAATGTTCTTAGAATGAACATTTGTTTGTAAACAGACATTTTAGGACCACTACATAAGCATTTATTCTTGGATTTAAATACTAATTAAGACTTAGTTCAAAACTATGGGAATGAAGTTAGTGTGACTAAAAAAAATAATTACATTGCTACACTTTTGCAACATTTTAACACTTTTTAAAAATTAGTTTTCCTTGCTAGATTTCTACACTTACTTAGAAAGCTCGGCATCTATATTGATTTAATTTATTTCCTTGTCAGAAGCAGCCTTTTTAAGTACCTTAAAGATTTAAACTAAATAACTGGTGCCATTTCTTCTGGTTTCTTCTCTCTCTCTCTCTCTCTCTCTCTCTCTCTCTCTCTCTCTCTCTCTCTCTCTCTCTCTCTGTAAATTGCACAACTTGTTTTAGGTGGCATTTCTAGTAAAGAATTGTATGAATCATACATACATACATACACACATACATACATACATGCATACATACTATCAGATTCCCTTTCAGGGATAGATCAGTAATCTCAGCGGTTGAGCAGTAGGGCTTTACAGACACCATGAGTTTGAAGCACGGGCTACGTAATACCCTGCCTCCAACCAAAGCAAACACAAAGAGATATTTTCGCTCAGTATTGTTTATTTACTTATTTGAATTGGCATAGAAGTAAAACTCACCATTATGCAACACATGAGAAAGGGGTTTACCTGACAAAATAATAATGTAAGAATGATCTGGCCAACATCAGAAAGAACAAAATATGTGAGCAATGAAGGCATTGGTGTGCAAAGTGTGGTAAAGTAACTTTGAATACACTGTGTTTTTAGATGCCTGGCTTAGTCTTCTGTTACTTGGACAGATACCTGAGGAAAGGGGCTGGAGAGAGTGCTAAGAACTAAAGTCAGTGCTATTGTACAGGACCAGAGATCAGGTCTCAACACCCATGCTAGGCAGCTCACAACTACCAGCAACTCCAACTCTAGAGGACCCGATACCTCTCATCTCTATAGACCCCCACCATGTACCTCTCATCACATGTACAGACCCCCCCATACACATGCTTACACATAATTATAAATGAAATTAACACATACGCCAAACAAATTAAAAGGGAGGATTCTATTACTGTTATTATTATTACTATTACTACTATTACTACTGCTAATCAGTACTACTACTACTACTACTACTACTACTACTACTACTACTACTAGTAGTAGTAGTAGTATTTGACTCACAGCTCCCAGTTTCAGAAGTTCCAGTCAATAACAGCATGGTACATGGTTTTGAAAGAGCATCTTACCTCACGGCTGCCAGGTAGAAGAGAGATCTACATAATATTTACTTTAGATATTCTCTTTTCTACAGTTTTTCTACCCAGGCCTTCTACCTTTAGGGTACTGTACCCCACGTTCATGTTATCTTTCCTCGATAGTTAATCCTCTCTGAGGATACATTGTTAGACATACCCAGAGGCATACATTTCCTAGGTGCTTCTCAATCTAATAAAGTTGAGCTCTCCCAGGAGCCACTAAAATTGGTCCAAGATACTTGTCATTATAAACATTTGATTCAATTACTAAATATACTTGGAAGCTAATGAAGTTAATCTATTGAAGTAGTCTAAAATTTACTAATTTCAAAATTTCAGAATAAGTGGCATCTTTATGAAGTTAAGCCAAGAAATTACTGTATTTTTGCTGTATTGCTACATATTTTTGATGTACTAGTCCTCAAAAGTAGGCAGGAGAATTTATTCTGAATGACAATTTTACTTTTCTTCTGTCTCTCCTAAGGGATAAATTATCATTAAAAACTATTAATGCAACTGAAGTATCACTGGAGTTGTCCGAGTTAGACTATCATGCTGACTATAGTGCCTATGTAACAGCTAGCACTAGATTCGGTGATGGACAAACAAGAAGCAGCGTCATTAACTTTCGAACACCAGAGGGAGGTGAGTTCTTAGGGTCTCAATCAACTTGATGAGTATTCAGCTCAAAAGGCATCATAAATCAAAAATGTGTTATTAAGCCTAAAACCCATCCTTAGCTGGATGCAAAATCGTGTCTACTTCCTATGTGTGCGCTGTTGGGAGACGAAAGTCATCTGTCTATGCTTCAAGTTTCCATTTGTTGAAGTGGCAACAGTATAGGACATCACTGGGTTCTTTTGAGGCATAAGGAGTAAGCATCCAGGGATAAATTCAGCACAGGACTTAACAAACGAGCAACATTTTACCTGCAGGTTAAATGTAGCAAAATCAAATACGTGACATTGACTTTCTGTTTGCTTTTAGCTTTTATTATTTCAAGACTGTCCAATAAAGTAGGATTTCATAGTCATGTGCTTTGTCATAGAAATTGGCTATGATGTTATCTGCAAATCAAGGACAGTGGTTATCTTGTAGAGCCTTTATAAGGAGGAACCCACTCTCTGTAACTGTCATACAGTAAAAGGGTAGAAGGACACCCTGGTGTAGGCTATGATTTCATTTCTGATACTCACATAGATAGTATTCCTAATTTAAGGTTTTAAAAAACCTGATTATGCCCATTTTCAATTTATCAACTGCTCAAAAACTTAAGACACTTCAACGCAACTTCCGGCCATGACTGAAACACTTCCGAATTGCTTGTTTTATAGAGCCCAGTGATCCTCCCAAAGATGTCCACTATGTGAACCTCAGTTCTTCATCGATAATTCTCTTTTGGACTCCTCCTGTAAAACCTAATGGAATCATACAATATTATTCTGTTTATTACCAAAATACTTCAAGTACTTTTGTGCAGGTAAGAGCTGTGTATTTCTTTTCATGATCTCAATGTTGTTAATGTTGTGGACTATTTGTATTGATAATTGTGCATAGATAATTGTCTCAAATCATGATGAAATGTCAGGCACTCCTAAATTTTCTGCCTGATCACTCTGTCTCTGTTTCTCTGTCTCTCTCTATGTCTCTCTCTGTGTCTCTGTCTCTGTATCTATGTCTCTCTCTGTCTCTCTCTGTGTTTCTGTCTCTGTCTTTCTCTCTGTTTCTCCCTGTCATCAGTTTTATGTCTCTTAGCAGCCCCACACAAAGAAAATTCAATTCTATTTTCTTAAATAACTTTTTTCTATAAATAACAATGGTTTCATTTATTCTGATCTATTTCTTAGCTGAAAAACCACTTTAATTTTGTTTGTATACAATATGAATTGTTTCCGTGGTTAAATATCTTGCATATTTTAATGGTTTCTTTTAATTTTTGAGATTATAATTACATCATCTTCTCCTTTCCTTTCTTCTTTCCAAAGCCTCACATATATTCTATCTTACTGTCTTTAACATCCATGAGCTCTATTTTTCATTAATCTATCCATCTGTTTTTCTATCTATGTATCTACCTATGTATCTGTCTATGTATCTATGTATCTATGTATCTATGTATCTATGTATCCATGTATCCATGTATCTATCTATCTATCTATCTATCTATCTATCTATCTATCTATCTATCTATCTATATATCTATATATCTATATATCTATCTATTTATCTATCTGAGTTATATGTATATATTCCTAATACATAAATATAACCTACTCAGTCAGTAAAATGTTACTTGTATGTACATTTTCAGGGCCAATTACTTGATTTGGATAACTAATTGGTGTGCTCTTCCCTAGAGAAGACTATTTCTCCATGTTCTGCATTGCTTAGTTTCCTGTCATTGCCTGCATAGGGTTGGGGCCTCACAGACTTTCCTCATCCACTTCAGCATGTCTGTATGTATGGTCTTTGTTCAGCTCACGTTTTGGCAGTCACGTGAAAGCGACTCTGAGGATATATTTTCTGACATTACTAAGAGACAAAATCTTACAAAAAAATCATGTGATTTTTCTAGCTCTTACAATCTTCACTCATTTTTGTTGTATCCATTGAGTCTGGTATCCACAACTGTGCAATTTGGTTGATTGTGCTTTTCTGGAAGGGTATCTATTGAAAGTGAAAGTGCATTAACAAGGACTCAGGACTACATTTATTTGTATTTGTGGTTATAAAGACAAAAATTTAGAATATAGTATTTTTTTCTTCAAATGAAGTATTTTTATTGTTGAGGAGAGAGTTTTTATAGCCACAATGCCATTATTAATGCTTACCATTAGATATAAAAGATACAGAGAAGATATCATTATCAGTCTGAAGAATGTAGGTCATGGGACTGCAGTCTGCAAAGAGGAATTATCTGGGATATGAACATAGAAGTAATGAAAAAGCCAAGAGTAATTTAAATTAGAGAGATGTTTTCAATTTTGCCCAAAATTGTTATATTATTGGTCTATATTAAATTTTTTCATATATATATATATATATATATATATATATATATATATGTATATAAGAGTAGTGAGATCCAGTCACAGGCAGGGAGTTGAAATACCATCTGGAAACAGGAATTTAAAGGAAATGCTGTAATTTACAAAATACAGTTTTTACTGGGAGAAGTGCCTTGCTGAATTGATTGTGACTGTCAATTCTTATTTCTAGGTGTCTTCCTAATTAAAAGAAGATGGTAGATATTATGGAATGACCCAGTTCCATTTGTTTAGGATGTTTAGCTTAATCAGAGTTGGGACTTCTGATTGACAGTCTCTAGGACTAGGCTATAGTATGCCTTGCTGAGTTCCTCTGTAGTTGAGTATGGGCTACTGAGGACCAGGGCAAGGGCAGAGCTTTGCAAACCATCTCAGCTAAAGGCATCAGAACCCAATGTCCAGAGACCAGGTCCATATTCACATTCTGTCCTCTAAGTGGAATGATATAACTTTGAACCTAATAAGAATACTACTTTGTAAAATATATTTAAATTCAGATATACATGTAGTTATCGTCTCAGATATTTTAAACAAATGCCTTAAGAAGAAAGTCCAAAAGAAAGGTCTGTCTTTTCTCTGTACATCAAGCCAATCTTCTGTCTTCCTCTGAAAGCTGATAAGAAGCAAGACAATCATTTCTTACCACAGAGTTCCTCACAGACATAACATCATCTCTCTTTACCATGAAAGATGTTGAACTTGAAGATCTTCCACTTCTATTCATTTTAAAAAAGCATCACAAGAGAGTGTAGTTTGAAATCTTAGCAATGGTGTTGCTTCTGCCTGATTTACTTGCCACTTGGGCACAATGACACTTTGGTCCTCACTGTCTATAACGGCACCTTATTTCTGAACATCCACCTTTGGTGTCAGCATGATCTTCTAAACCTATGTATTCAGACCTGAGTATATGGCATGATCCCATTTTTCCAACTCATCTGCCTTAGAACAGGTTATCTTCTATTAAGTAATCTTAAGGATGCTTTTAAGCGAGACAGTTGCAGGGTTGTCCAGGCTAATGATGTTAAAACATTTCAGAAATACAGTCTCATGTTGCTTCACATTCCCTCAGGCTTTAGTGCACTCCTAACATTAATGTTCAAAGTAGCATATCTTCTCTATCTGTTGTTTTCTAAGTTGATAGAAAAAATTACTTGGAATGGAAAATCATGTAGAAGATTATGTCTATAACTTTTATCTTCTGCTTTCTCCTCCCCATGGAACTTTGTGGAAACACACCCACACTTCGCATGTTTTATTTGCCTCCTATCTAGACATCTGGTCCTAGTCTTTGGATCCTTCTGTTACAGCAAACATCTTGAAAATGTGGGACATATAACACTTATATCTTCTCTATGTTCCCAGGATGCTTTCATGCATAGATTGGATGGTCAATAAATATTTTAATTGAAATAATATAAAATTTTTTGCCATGGACCAAGATTTTCAGTACTTAGGTAGATTTCAGTACCATTTGAGCATGGATTGAAACCTCCTTTCTTTGCTTTCTTGAGGACTTTAAGCATGTTGCTATTGTCCAGTCATCCTCCCTAATTCCTTCAGTCATCAGTATGGTATTTAGTATGGAAAATTACCTCTTATTCAGTTCCCACTAACATGTGTCACATTTTAATAATATGTCTGACAGAATGCTATATGTGTTTAAAAGTGCTAAAATAAGTTTTCCTGATAATAAAGTCTGAAAGCATCTGTAAGGTGCCTTTTGGCCATGTTTTCATGAATAAAGTATTAAGGTTTTATTTGATAATTGGAGCTAAAAGATATTATAAGCCAAAATTAAAAATGTGAGGTGAGGAAATAAATGGAGCATTCACCTGGATAAAGTCTAAGATTTTATGACTTTGTTTTGTGTCTATGTGTGCTCAGTCATACACCCAACAGGAGTGAACTTTTGGTGATTCAAAATAATTAGTTATTTGTGATGCTTTTAGATAATTAGAATAAATTCTATTCCCCAAAACCCCTCTAAAATCCATTCAAATAACCTTTCAGTAATTAATACTTGTGAGTAGTGCTTATATAAGCCAGCTATGCTATCTGTAAAGTTGAGGTATTGGAAGGCATCCAAACTCATATATCACATTTTTTAAAAAATGAGAAATTGTTACATGGCTTTAACAAGTCTATTCTCAAAAAAGACACCACAAAATCAAAGCAAATCTTTGATTATACTGACAGATAATGTTAAAAAAAAAACCTCAAAAACTTACTGAATTTTAAATTAACAAAGTGTAGAATCGTGCTGAGAAAAACCTTAATCAAATAGAGTATCCTATGTTAATTGTTTAAGCAAATTATTCTTGATTTTATTGTGATTAAGCACAGTATTAATTTGTGTGTCATTGGAGACTAATCCTCAAGAACCCTCTATAAAGTTATTCCTATTTTATTGTCAACCTTTGAGATTAGATATTGGCCCAGTCAGAAAAGCACCTGAGCAGCTGGGGCGCAGGGTCTGCTGACACTCGCCAACTGCCCACAACACCCGACACAGGATCTTAAGACTTCTGGTGAGGGGAGCACAGCTGCTGCTCCAATCCAATTGCGCGGGACCTGAGACTGCATTAGTTAGGGAAGCAGAAACCGGCCTGAGTAGGACCACAGGCCTCATCCGGCTGGATCAGCGCCGGGGTAGCGGGAGCGCAGGGTTGCCTGACACCCGCCAGCTACCCACGACCCCCGCCGCAGGATTTTGGGACTGCTGGTGAGTGGAACACAGCTTCTGCTCCAATCCAATTGCGCGGGACCTGAGACTGCATTAGTTAGGGAAGCAGAAACCGGCCTGAGTAGGGCCACAGGCCTCACCCGGCCGGATCAGCGCCAGGGTAGCGGGAGCGCAGGGTTGCCTGACACCCGCCAGCTACCCACGACCCCCGCCGCAGGATTTTGGGACTGCTGGTGAGTGGAACACAGCTTCTGCTCCAATCTTTAAATAGTGACAACTATAACAACTAACCCCAGAGATTACCAGATGGCGAAAGGTAAACGTAATAATCTTACTAACAGAAACCAAGACCACTCACCATCATCAGAACCCAGCACCCCCACTTCACCCAGTCCAGGGCACCCCAACACACCGGAAAAGCTAGACACGGATTTAAAAGCATATCTCCTGATGATGATAGAGGACTTCAAGAAGGACGTTAATAACACACTTAAAGAAATGCAGGAGAACACTGCTAAAAAGGAAGAAGACAATAAAGAGGAAGCACAAAAATCCCTTAAAGAATTGCAGGAGAACACTGCTAAAGAGTTACAAATCCTTAAAGAAAAACATGATAACATAATCAAACAGGTAGAAGTCCTTACAGAAAAACAGGAAAACACATCCAAACAGATGATGGAAATGAACAAAACCATACTAGACCTAAAAAGGGAAGTAGACACAATAAAGAAAACCCAAAATGAGGCAACACTGGAGATAGAAACCCTAGGAAAGAAATCTGGAACCATAGATGCAAGCATCAGCAACAGAATACAAGAGATGGAAGAGAGAATCTCAGGTGCAGAAGATTCCATAGAGAACATCGGCACAACAATCAAGGAAAATGGAAAATGCAAAAAGATCCTAACTCAAAACATCCAAGAAATACAGGACATAATGAGAAGACCAAACCTACGGATAATAGGAGTGGATGAGAATGAAGATTTTCAACTCAAAGGACCAGCAAACATCTTCAACAAAATTATAGAAGAAAACTTCCCAAATCTAAAGAAAGAGATGCCCATGAACATACAAGAAGCCTACAGAACTCCAAATAGACTGGATCAGAAAAGAAATACCTCCTGACACATAATAATCAGAGCAACAAATGCTCTAAATAAAGATAGAATACTAAAAGCAGTAAGAGAAAAAGGCCAAGTAACATATAAAGGCAAGCCTATCAGAATTACACCAGATTTTTCACCAGAGACTATGAAAGCCAGAAGATCCTGGACAGATGTTATACAGACACTAAAAGAACACAAATTCCAGCCCAGGCTACTATACCCAGCCAAACTCTCAATTAACATAGATGGAGAAACCAAAGTATTCCACGACAAAACCAAATTCACACATTATCTCTCCACGAATCCAGCCCTTCAAAGGATAATAACAGAAAAAAACCAATACAAGGACAGGAACCACGCCCTAGAAACAACAAGAAGGTAATCCCTCAACAAACCTAAAAGAAGACAGCCACAAGAACAAAATGCCAACTTTAACATCAAAAATAACAGGAAACACCAATTTCTTTTCCTTAATATCTCTTAATATCAATGGACTCAACTCCCCGATAAAAAGACATAGACTAACAAACTGGCTACACAAACAAGACCCAACATTTTGCTGCTTACAGGAAACTCATCTCAGAGAAAAGGATAGACACTACCTCAGAATGAAAGGCTGGAAAACAATTCTCCAAGCAAATGGCATGAAGAAACAAGCTGGAGTAGCCATTCTAATATCTGATAAGATTGACTTCCAACCCAAAGTCATTAAAAAAGACAGGGAGGGACACTTCATACTCATCAAAGGTAAAATCCTCCAAGAGGAACTATCAATCCTGAATATCTATGCTCCAAATACAAAGGCAGCCACATTCATTAAAGAAACTTTAGTAAATCTCAAAGCACACATTGCACCTCATACAATAATAGTGGGAGACTTCAACACACCACTTTCACCAATGGACAGATCATGGAAACAGAAACTAAACAGGGACACAGTGAAACTAAGAGAAATTATGAATCAAATGGATCTGGCAGATATCTACAGAACATTCTATCCTAAAACAAAAGGATATACCTTCTTCTCAGCACCTCATGGTACCTTCTCCAAAATTGACCACATAATTGGTCACAAAACAGGCCTCAACAGATATAAAAATATTGAAATTGTCCCATGCATCCTATCAGATCACCATGGACTAAGGCTGATCTTCAATAACAAAATAAATAATAGAAAGCCCACCTTCACGTGGAAACTGAACAACACTCTTCTCAATGATACCTTGGTCAAGGAAGGAATAAAGAAAGAAATTAAGGACTTTTTAGAGTTCAATGAAAATGAAGCCACAACATACCCAAACTTATGGGACGCAATGAAAGCATTTTTAAGAGGAAAACTCATAGCTCTGAGTGCCTCCAAAAGGAAACTAGAGAGAGCACACATTAGCAGCTTGACAACACACCTAAAAGCACTAGAACAAAAGGAAGCAAATTCACCCAAGAGGAGTAGACGGCAGGAAATAATCAAACTCAGGGGTGAAATCAACCAAGTGGAAACAAGAAAAACTATTCAAAGAATCAACCAATCAAGGAGCTGGTTCTTTGAGAAAATCAACAAGATAGATAAACCCTTAGCCAGACTCACTAGAGGGCACAGGGAAAGCATCCTAATTAACAAAATCAGAAATGAAAAAGGAGACATAACAACAGATCCTGAAGACATCCAAAACACCATCAGATCCTTCTACCAAAGGCTATACTCAACAAAACTGGAGAACCTGGATGAAATGGACAAGTTCCTAGACAGATACCAGGTACCAAAGTTGAATCAAGATCAGGTTAATGATCTAAACAGCCCTATATCCCCCAAAGAAATAGAAGCAGTCATTAATAGTCTCCCAACTAAAAAAAGCCCAGGACCAGATGGGTTTAGTGCGGAGTTCTATCAGACCTTCAAAGAAGATCTAATCCCAGTTCTTCACAAACTATTCCACAAAATAGAAACAGAAGGTACTCTACCCAACTCATTCTATGAAGCCACAATTACTCTGATACCTAAACCACAAAAAGACCCAACAAAGATAGAAAACTTCAGACCAATATCCCTTATGAATATTGATGCAAAAATCCTCAATAAAGTTCTTGCTAACCGAATCCAAGAACACATCAAAACAATCATCCATCCTGACCAAGTAGGTTTCATCCCAGGGATGCAGGGATGGTTCAACATACGGAAATCCATCAACGTAATCCAGTATATAAACAAACTCAAAGATAAAAACCACATGGTCATCTCCTTAGATGCGGAAAAAGCATTTGACAAGATCCAACACCCATTCATGATAAAAGTCTTGGAAAGATCAGGAATTCAAGGCCCATACCTAAACATGATAAAAGCAATCTACAGCAAACCAGTAGCCAACATCAAAGTAAATGGTGAGAAGCTTGAAGCAATCCCTCTAAAATCAGGGACTAGACAAGGCTGTCCACTTTCTCCATACCTATTCAACATTGTACTTGAAGTCCTAGCCAGAGCAATTCGACAACAAAAGGAGATCAAAGGGATACAAATTGGAAAAGAGGAAGTCAAAATATCACTTTTTGCAGATGATATGATAGTATATATAAGTGACCCTAAAAATTCCACCAGAGAACTCCTAAGCCTGATAAACAGCTTCGGTGAAGTAGCTGGATATAAAATTAACTCAAACAAATCAATGGCCTTTCTCTACACAAAGAATAAACAGGCTGAGAAAGAAATTAGGGAAACAACACCCTTCTCAATAGTCACAAATAATATAAAATATCTTGGCGTGACTCTAACTAAGGAAGTGAAAGATCTGTATAATAAAAACTTCAAGTCTCTGAAGAAAGAAATTATAGAAGATCTCAGAAGATGGAAAGATCTCCCATGCTCATGGATTGGCAGGATCAACATTGTAAAAATGGCTATCTTGCCAAAAGCAATCTACAGATTCAATGCAATCCCCATCAAAATTCCAAATCAATTCTTCAACGAATTAGAAAGTGCAATCTGCAAATTCATCTGGAATAACAAAAAACCTAGGATAGCAAAAACTCTTCTCAAGGATAAAAGAACCTCTGGTGGAATCACCATGCCGGACCTAAAGCTCTACTACAGAGCAATTGTGATAAAAACTGCATGGTACTGGTATAGTGACAGACAAATAGACCAATGGAATAGAATTGAAGACCCAGAAATGAACCCACACACCTATGGTCACTTGATCTTCGACAAGGGAGCTAAAAACATCCAGTGGAAGAAAGACAGCATTTTCAACAAATGGTGCTGGCACAACTGGTTGTTAACATGTAGAAGAATGCGAATCGATCCATTCCTATCTCCTTGTACTAAGGTCAAGTCTAAGTGGATCAAGGAACTTCACATAAAACCAGAGACACTGAAACTTATAGAGGAGAAAGTGGGGAAAAGCCTTGAAGATATGGGCACAGGGGAAAAATTCCTGAATAGAACAGTAATGGCTTGTGCTGTAAGATCGAGAATTGACAAGTGGGACCTCATGAAACTACAAAGCTTCTGCAAGGCTAAAGACACCATCAATAAGACAAAAAAACCACCAACAGATTGGGAAAGGATCTTCACCTATCCTAAATCAGATAAGGGACTAATATCCAATATATATAAAGAACTCAAGAAGGTGGACTCCAGAAAGTCAAATAACCCCATTAAAAAATGGGGCTCAGAACTGAACAAAGAATTCTCACCTGAGGAATACCGAATGGCAGAGAAGCACCTGAAAAAATGTTCAACATCCTTAATCATCAGGGAAATGCAAATCAAAACAACCCTGAGATTCCACCTCACACCAGTCAGAATGGCTAAGATCAAAAATTCAGGTGACAGCAGATGCTGGCGAGGATGTGGAGAAAGAGGAACACTCCTCCATTGTTGGTGGGATTGCAAGCTTGTACAACCTCTCTGGAAATCAGTCTGGCGGTTCCTCAGAAAATTGGACATAGTACTACCGGAGGATCCAGCAATACCTCTCCTGGGCATATATCCAGAAGATGTCCCAACCGGTAAAAAGGACACATGCTCCACTATGTTCATAGCAGCCCTATTTATAATAGCCAGAAGCTGGAAAGAACCCAGATGTCCCTCAACAGAGGAATGGATACAGAAATTATGGTACATTTACACAATGGAGTACTACTCAGCTATTAAAAAGAATGAATTTATGAAATTCCTAGCCAAATGGATGGACCTGGAGGGCATCATCTTGAGTGAAGTAACACAATCACAAAAGAACTCACACAATATGTATTCATTGATAAGTGGATATTAGCCCAAAACTTAGGATACCCAAGATATAAGATACAATTTGCTAAACGCATGAAACTCAAGAAGAATGAAGACCAAAGTGTGGACACTGTGCACCTTCTTAGAATTGGGAACAAAACACCCAGGGAAGGAGCTACAGAGACAAAGTTCGTAGCTGTGATGAAAGGATGGACCATTTAGAGACTGCTGTATCCAGGGATCCGTCCCATAATCAGCTTCTAAACGCTGACACCATTGCATACACTAGCAAGATCTTGCTGAAAGGACCCAAATATAGCTGTCTCTTGTGAGACGATGCCGGGGCCTAGCAAACACAGGAGTGGATGTTCACAGTCAGCTATTGGATGTATCACAGGGCTCCCAATGGAGAAGCTAGAGAAAGTACCCAAGGAGCTAAAGGGATCTGCAACCCTATTGTTGGAACAACATGATGTACTAACCGGAACCCTGGAGCTCTTGTCTCTAGCTGCATATGTATCGAAAGATGGCCTAGTCGGCCATCAATGGAAAGAGAGGCCCATTGGACTTGCAAACTTTATATGCCCCAATATAGGGGAATGCCAGGGCCAAAAGAATGGGAATGGGTGGGTAGGGAAGTGGGGGGCGCTATGGGGGACTTTTGGGATAGTATTGGAAATGTAATTGAGGAAATTATGTAATAAAAATATTAAAAAAAAAAAAAAAAAAAAAAGATATTGGCCCAGTCATGCATATAAGATTTAAGTGATTTGTGTATGTTGCATGGTGCATTTTCTCATTGTATACAAGCATTCTTATAAAAGTATTGAGACAGGGTCTCACATAGCTCAGGCTTCTTGAAAGTCACTATGTCGTGGACCTTGAACTAGGAATTCCTCTTTATTCAATCCTCCGGGTGCTGACATTACTAGATGCACCATTGTAGTAAGAATCTTGGAGTTTTGGTTTCTTTTAAAAACAGAGATATGTTATAAGATGTGTTTTTGTTTTAATCCCAGGTGTGGGATGTGGGGCTTCTTCAGACTGTCCATAGCAGCTAACTAAGGTTTGCCTCAGGCTCTGGCAGGGGCTTGATTTTGCAAGCTGCAGATAGTTTCTGTGATTGTGTGACATTTGAAATTCTGGGGACTTTTTAGAGGAGATATAAAATGCTAGAGGGGCCTCCAAGAGGTGGGTTTTTGTTGGTTACGATTTGTCCTGGTTTGTTAAGTAGTCATGAGCAAAGAAGAAACAATAAGAAGTAATTATATAGCCTGCTGGTAGAGATCAGACTTGCTCCAAGAAACCAACTTGCCTAATCAGCAGGAACTAATGATTATGTGGCCCCATTTCTGTCCCTTCACTTTATTCAGGGATCTCTCTCCATTCCTCTCAATCATGTTTTCTATCTTATGTAGTGTTGGGAGGGGGAAAGAAAGGAAGAAAAGGATGGAGAAGGGGGAAGAAAGAAGAACCCATAAGGTAGTTCACAATCAGCTGCATGCCATTCTTAGCTAACTTTGTGTTTTTATTTAAATTTATTTTTCTTTATTTTCGAATTCTTTTGGGTTGAATATGTATATTATTTTAAATGTTGTCCAGACAAAGTTTGGAGCTGAGACAGTAGAAAGGACCATCCAGAGACTGCCCCACCTGGGGATCCATCCCATACACAACTACCAAACCCAGACACTATTGCATATGCCAGCAAGATTTTGCTGACAGGACCCTGATATAGCTGTCGCTTGTGAGGCTATGCCAGTGCCTGGCAAATACAGAAGTAGATGCTCACAGTCATCTATTGGATGGAACACAGGGCCCCTAAAGAAGGAGCTAGAGAAAGTACCCAAGGAGCTAAAGGGGTCTGCAACCCTATAGGAGGATCAACTATATGAACTAACCAGTACCCCACAGAACTGTGACTCTAGCTGCATATGTAGCAGAAGATGGCCTAGTCGGCCATCACTGGGAAGAGAGGCCCCTTGGTCTTGCAAACTTGATATGCCCTAATACAGGGGAATGCCAGGGCCAGGAAACATGAGTGGGTGACTTGGGGAGCAGGGCAGGGGGAGGGTATAGGGGACTTTAGGGATAACATTTGAAATGTAAATGAAAAAAATAATCAAATAAAAAAATTAAAAAAAAATGTTGTCCAGAAAGGAAACTGTGACACAAATTCTTTAAATCCTGAAAAAACATAATTAATTTTACTTAATTTTATTCTTGCTTTTTATGTAAGGGCGTAGTAACTGCTTTTTCTTCACCTATAAAGAGTCACTGGGGATGAGTAATAGTAATGGTTTGAGTTTGTAGAAAAGGCAAATACTTTCTCACTTTTATTATTATTAATAGGAAAAAGAAAGTATAAAGCTGTTTTGTTTGTTTTTTTCAAATCTGTTGGAATATAGCCAATGCTTCAAAAAACTATCTGAAAGTTTCAAAGGGAAATTCAAGCTCGGCCAGCATAACCATGGAGTTCTCTCTTGGCCACTTGACATTTCTGCTGTACAAAGCTCAGCGCTTGTACTCTTTAATATTTTATGTATTGATCCGGTAAGGAAAAGTGCTACCATCTATTCCACTTTTAAAACTAACCTAATTCCGGTTTAGTTTTTATGAGAGCATCACTTTGTGTTGTTCTTCCTAAGAATTAAAATATTAAAATGATAGCAGGTTCTGGTCAATAGTTATTTTTGCCACATCCACGCATACTAAAACACACTCCGAATTATTAAAATAATGTGTTTATCTTTCAGAATTTTACACTTCTCGAAGTAACCCAGGAGCCTGGCAATGTGACAGTGTCTGCAAGAATCTATAAACTGGCAGTATTCAGCTACTATACATTTTGGCTAACAGCAAGTACTTCAGTTGGAAATGGGAATAAAAGCAGTGATGTAATTCATGTCTACACAGACCAAGACAGTATGTAAATGAACACATCTTTATCTTTAATCAGAAAAAAAATGAAAATCTGATAGTTATGTCAGGGACTTTTCTCTATTTGTGTGCACTGATATTGAAGTCTGTTTGCCATATTTAACTACTTCCCCCAGGAGCTTAAAATGAGTTTAAACTCATAATTATTACAGTTTATTCTACTTTTTTCCACTATAATATTATTTTCACAGGGCTGACGGTGATAAATCTTAACACTGTGCTGTGAGCAGAGAGTTCTCCACTGGAGGGTTCTCTATAAGCGCTTTGAGGTCCGCTGCTTTTTCTATGACTGCACACCTAATGTACACTAAATCTCAATTCACCATTTTGTTCTGTGACAGCACCCTATAGAAGAAGTAACATATTTTCTGCCCATCATACCTTACAGTAACATTTAAACACATGTAGATAGAAGAAAGTCATAAATTGGCTAATACAAGCATGACAATAGAATATTTTACTTGTCCTTGGTAAAAAAAACAAAAAAACAAAAAAAACAAAAAAACCAAACTTTTGAATAATGGACAGGCTCAACACTGGCTTTCATACTACCTATTCATTAAAGTCTTTTTGATTCTGTTGCTCTGAGAGATGTTATAGTCATCTGGAATGGACGGGGAACAATACTCCCACAAGCCTGGATGACCTGTGTCACATGCCTGCTCGTTTGTCTCTGAAGTTGCTTAAACGAATCTCCAACATCTAATTTTCCTTTCAGAGTTTAAGTACACACAGGAATTCATGAACGAATTTTTAATTGTCTTTGTGTCAAACATAACAAAATATCTGTTTTTAATTAAAAGAGCGTTTTGTAGACAGCTTCTTCAGAATCCTGTTCATGCTGAACGTTAAAAAAACTATGATGTCTATTCAAATGCTTGATACAATTTTTTTTGTTGTTGTTTATTTCAATTTCAGTTTTTGGAATGCAATGGAAAGTGGATTGCTGCTTCTCTTTTGTTTAATATTAAAGATTTATTTCTTTTGCATATGGGGTTTTGCCTGCATGTATGTCACTGCATTGGGTGATTGAAGTTGAGGCCAGAAAAGGACATGGAACCCCACCCCCCACAACTGGAGTTGCAGAAGTTTGTGAGCCATCATATGGTTCCAGGGAACTGAACCCAGGTCCTCTGGAAGAGCAGCAAGTGCTCTTAACTGCTGAGCCATCTTATTGAGAAATGACTGTGACTTAACTTCTACTGAATTAAATCACAATGTTTACCGTTTGAAAAAAATCATTAATTTACCAATATATACATGAAAAAAACTTGCTTGTTCTTGGCAAGAATAGCTTGAATAGTGGACACAAGCTCACCCACAGAATATAATTATCATGTGAAACTATGCAGCTGATTAATGTTTAACAAAAACTTTTAGCATAATGCGGTCAATATCATTATAGACACTCTTTAATTATAGATCTTCCCCAAGACCGCTTCAACCCATAACAGAATACCAATTATAATTAAAGCAATAACGATTTACTTTTCATTGTATCTTTTGGGACTTTCAATTTTTATATCCAAACTAGTTTGATCTCTGAAAATTTAAAATTTCATAAGTGGAATAATTTCTTAAAATACAAATGTGGGTTGGTGTTTTGTTGGCTAGAGACGTCTAGTTACTGGAAATCAGCAAAGCTTAGCAGTAAATGTTCTACTACAAACATGACTTTGAGGATGTCTCTTATGTAGTCTGAGCATTGTTCTCTGTATATTCAGTAAAGATAATCTTTGGAATGAGGAAAGTGAACACATTATTTAGATAATCACTAAACTATTGATTCTGTTTAGAAATACATGCTGCATGTAAACACATGCAATCCCCATGTGGTAAGAAAGGAAAGTCAGGAGAATATGACAGCAACATAATCCTTGCATGGGTTAAGAATGACAATTATTTGGAATGACTGTCTACTCATGTGGATATCTTGTTTATCTTCTTTTAAATAATGTACCAGTGTGAGCTAGTGATGGTGTTTCAGTACTTACATTCAATTTGTAAATTGGAATATCTGGGATGACTGACGGCTTTTGTGTTCTGATCGCTACCTACCTCAGTACCTGAAGGTGGTGTTGGAAACCTGACTTATTTGTCCATTTCATCAACTGCAATCAACGTGAGCTGGACGCCACCATCTCAACCAAATGGCCTCGTCTTCTACTACGTTTCCCTGAATTTACAGCAGAGTCCCCCGCGTCACAGGAGCCCACCTCTGATTACATATGAAAACAGCATATATTTTGATAATCTGGAAAAATATACCGACTATATATTTAAAATCACTCCATCAACAGAAAAGGGATTCTCTGAGACCTACACTGCCCAGCTACACATCAAAACTGAAGAAGACGGTAGGAAAGACCCCACTCTGGCTTATTAAGTAGATTATTATTGTTCTTTGTTTATCTTGCTTTTAAAAGAACAGTACTTATACTTATTTGCTCAAGTAATTATCTTTTCAGTGACTTAAAATTAAAACAGTCTATTAGTAAAAGTAAGTCCAATTATATTTGAAGTGTCTCCTTTACTAATGAGGATTTTTTTTGTCTCATTAATATTCTGTTTTTCTTTTTATAGTTCCAGACAGTCCACCAATAATCAACACTTTTAAAAATCTTTCTTCTACCTCCATTCTCTTATCGTGGGATCCCCCATTAAAGCCAAACGGTGCAATCCTAAATTACCATTTAACTTTACAAGGACCCCACGCCAACCGCACTTTCGTCACATCCGGTAACCACATAGTACTGGAAGAACTCTCGCCATTTACTTTATATAGTTTTTTTGCTGCGGCAAGAACTATGAAAGGACTTGGCCCTTCCAGTATTCTTTTCTTTTACACAGATGAGTCAGGTAAGCCAAAAACCATGCTGCTTCCAGTGATTTCTCTATTCAGCCTGTGCTCTTTGTTTCTAAGGAACAGCCTAAACAATGAAGACCATTAGATCTTTTGTTTGTGGCCAACTTATACTCATTTGCCTGCTTTGCGGACCATTTTCCTTCTTCTTTTTCTCCAGTTGAAGCTTCAGAATTACCTGTTCTGTTTAAAGCTATTTTGAAACATGGGCTTGAAGATATCAGGGCAGTATTACTTATGGTATTTGTTTCTAGGATTACCACCTATAATTATTTTTATAGTTCTTTTTGAATTTGTTTTTTCGAGCAACTAGAATCAAGATAGTATTTCTGTGCTATGCACTTTATGAACATGAGTTTTATAATGTGTTTCCCCTGCAGCGCCTTTAGCACCTCCCCAGAATTTGACTTTAATCAACTACACTTCAGATTTCGTATGGCTGACGTGGAGTCCAAGTCCTCTTCCGGGCGGTATTGTTAAAGTGTATAGTTTTAAAATTCATGAGCATGAGACTGATACTGTATTTTATAAGGTAGGTTGTTTATAACAGCATATATTTATTTCAGAGCCTTGGAAACTGAATTAAAATGTTTTGAGCTGCTGGAAAAAAAATAAACGAGCTGCTGTTTTAATCAAGGGGAGCGTTTAGAGAAATAGCTCATTGGTGGGGTATTTGCTTCTTGTGTACAAAGCGCTGGGTTTGACCCCAAGTGCTGCAATAATTAATTGAACAATGTAAATATTTATTTAAAAATCCATTTTCTAGAAATATGGGCTGTTCCTGGAAAATATAGGGAGGCTTTTGTCAGATGTAAAAACTGAACACTTCTAGAATACTTTACAAACTAATTGCACTGTTTGGCTTGTTGTGTGGGTTTTTTTAAAAACGTACTACATGATATACTTCTTTTTATTGGAAAAAAATAAGTATCAAATGAATCTTTTTAACTTTTTCATAAAAACATTTACACTGGTCTTGTGGTAATCATTCTAGATGGCATGTGTTATTTTTATTCTCTGACTTTCCGTGGTAACCCATTTGTAATCCTCAGTATCTCTTCGTTTTTCCCACTTTTTTTTTTTTTGGATGTAGAGTCATTGATAAACATGCAAAGATCCAATAGAACAATGTATCTAAAACGTAGGCGTTTGAGCACTAGCATTTGATTGCCAACGTTTGTTACCCTCAGTATTTATCTAAGAAAGTTGCCTTTCCTTTATGACACCAAATGAAGTCCTGGGATAGTTTATTTGCAAGAAGAATGCAAAGTTCAGAGCAAACATTAGACATTGTAAACCTCGTAATTTATTTTTATGATACATCAACATTCTAGAATGTGCAGCTTACAACGCGAAGAGCAGAATATCAAGAATAACAATTATAGCTCATTTACTTATTTCTGTCATCAGGAACAGTGTCCCCCTACCTGGAACTTAATATAGCGTCTTACTATCTGAAAGGTTATGCATTATGTAACTTCCTAAATGTGGACCTGTTCCCAGACCTGTATTAATGATGCAAGCATGTAGCCCCTTATTACTTAGTCAAAGTTTAAACTCAGTTACCTCATATCTTTTGGATTGCCTGTATGAACTGCAGAAAATATTCACAGGGGAGAAATAATTTTCTTAGAGTGATCTCACCCTCAAGATTACCTTGTGTGTTCATTGGAGTGTATGTATATATATATATATACATATGGTCTAATTTTCATAGAATGATGATCTTTATTTATTTATTTATTTTGGTTTTTTTGAGACAGGGTTTCTCCTTGTAGCCCTGGCTGTCCTGGAACTCACTCTGTAGACCAGGCTGGTCTCGAACTCAGAAATCCGCCTGCCTCTACTTCCCAAGTGCTGGGATCAAAGGCGTGTGCCACCACTGCCCGGCAAAACATTTTAAATAGAACAGTAAAGCAAAAGCTGACATCAAATGACCTGGTTTGAATCTTTCCATGGAGATTTACAGTGATGCTTTCTAGAAGTTTCTTATCCTCTTAAGATTATTTCCTTCAAATGAAGAATTAGATTAAAAAAATCTTCATATATTAATGAAGATTATAAGGGTAAATTCACATAAAACACTTTGAACAATTCCAGGCATATAATAAACTCATTAGCAATCATTGCACAGTATAAGAAAAGAACAAAAATTCCCTGTAATGTCATGATAGCTTTGAACACGAAAGAGTAATATACTGTTGCCTGAATATGATTTTAGTATCTTTGAACATTCTTTTTCTATTATGTGTTTTCTGTTAACATTTTATTACTATAAAATCTACAGTTTTATGCCAGTTTACATTAAGTATATAGTTTTAGACCAAGTGCTTTGTGTTTTGTTTTTAATTAATTATTTTATTTATTAACATCCCAAATGTTGCTCCCCATCCTGGTACCCCCTCCCAGAGTTCTCCTCCACCATCCCTCCACCCCTTTACCTCTGAGAGGGTTGTCCCTGCACCCTGTCCCCTGTGGCATTCTCTCACACTGAGGCCAGACCTCTATTGCATACCTGCCAGGGAGCCTCAGACCGGTCCTTGTATAGAGCAAGGGTTTTAATCTTTAAAATCTACTACATTTGATTACTTCTGTTTGCCATTATTTTCCAATCTTTTTAGATGATTATATTTGCTTCAAGTTCCTTTCACTCTGCTCTCGAGTCACCCCCCAGCCCCCCATCCCTAAGTATTCTGTTTACCATGTTGGCTGTTTTCCCTTTGTCTGGCTTTCCCTGATACCGTGTTTATGGTTTTATCAACTTTCCCTGTGAGGATCACTTTATGTCCCATTTCATTCTTTTGTCCTGTTGCTTCTTTCTGTTTCTGTCCTCAATGGCCTGTGGCTATGTGTAGACAGAATAGCATTGGAGCCACCCAAGTGTCACTGAAGCCTCATCAGCCCACACTAGGACATTGACATTGGTTGGAAAATTGGGTCACTCTGATGTGCTGCAAGAAGTCATTTATTCAGTAAAAAGCTTTTAAAAGACTTTTTTTGTGTGTGTAAATGTATCCAACAGCCAATAAACTCATTTATTACATTGAATAATTGAACTCTCAAGTTCAACCATTTCCCTGCCCTAGTGCTCTTCTGGATCAATATCAAAATGAATTTGTGCTGTGCCTAATTTCTTATTAGAAACACATTTTTTGTAGACTTTTAGTACGTAATACAACATTTTCTTGCTGACAAGGACCGTGGTTTACTAGGTTTTACAATCTACAGGTCATCTGTCAACATGATTTGTAAATAGTAAGTGTGAAATACGAAGAGGTGGGAGAACATGTCCTGCTAGATTTAGGGACTTCCCGGGGATTATTTTCTTTTTAAAAATAAATTTGAGATTATAATCACAACATGCCTACCTGCCTGTTCCTTCCTCTAAACCCTCCGATATAGCCTTACACCCTCTTCCAAATTCATAAATTCCTTTCTCTTTAATTATTATTGCATGCATATCTGCCTTTGTATATGAACATATATTCCTAAATATACCTGCTTTCCATGGAGATGATTTGAAAATGGGTCTCTAGAGTTAATATCAGTGTGCATAACTTAGGACTTTGGCTGGCTTACTGGCCCAGCTAGTAAAAGTTCTTGCTGCCAAGCCTGACCATGTGAGTCTAATTCCCAAAACCAGTTGGTGAGAGGAGTAGGCAAATGCTCACAAGGTGACCTTTGACCTTCCATGGCTATTACAGCCTCCACATGAGTGAGTGAGTTAGCATGACCTCTCAGTTTTATTAGGATACATTTATTTTCACATAAAATTTCTTATTATTGGGGAAAATTTGTCTAAAAGAAAACATATCCTTTTTTGGTCAACTATCATACCTTACTCTTTTTTCCTCCTCATTTTTCTAAATATTTTGTCAGAATAGAAATTTAGGAGTTGTTTGGCGTCTCCAACTTATGTTCAATGGAACAGAGATTGTGTTTCGTCTGTGGCTTTCTTTCCCCTGGCTATAATACTGGAGCTGATAGATAAGTAAACATATACAGATATGTTGGTAGACATTAGGAAATAGAAGAATGCGGATTTGGAAAAAAATGAATACTATTGACTGTTCATATTCATAACTTGTATTTAAATTTGAAACTTTAACTTAGCAAGTTGAAAGGGAATTAATAAACACACTGTTCTAAAATATAAAAACACTTCAAAAACAAAAATTATGATGTTCAAGACCAAACTGGTACCTACTTCTTTGTATCATAAGCTCATCATATCCCCAAGTACAAAATATTAATAACTATTTTAATTATGCATAGTGATCAACTCCTGGGTTAAACATAAAAGGAGTGAATGCAAGATATTCAAATAGACCTGTTAATTACAAACAAGTATTTGAAGAGGCCTTGTGACTAAGGATTTTTTTCCCTTTTCAGAATATTTCAGGTTTTCAGACTGATGCCAAACTTGCTGGACTGGAGCCTGTGAGCACCTACTCAATTAGTGTGTCTGCCTTTACCAAAGTTGGAAATGGCAATCAGTTCAGTAATGCGGTGAAATTTACAACCCAGGAGTCTGGTTAGTCACAATTTCTGCCTCAGCAATGTTTATTCTCATATTTAAGACTTTCACCATCCCTCTCCGTTTAATGAAATGCTGCTAGCATTCAGCTCACATGGAAATTGAATTCCAGTGCTGAAGATTAGGCTGGGGTATATCTGAAATCATATATATGTATCGATACACATACATTTATATATAACATTTCCTTTAGAACTGAGGACAAAATTAAAGGGTAGTTTTTTAAGGAAGTGACAAGGTAGGACTTCATTTTATGGGGCTTTGAAGAGAAGGAAATGACCTATCGGTCACTTTTAATGCGACCATTTAAATTTTTACGAATTGTGAAAATGATTTTTGTTTCTTTAGGAGGTGAACTGGAAGATATGAAAGGCAGGAGCCAGGGTTGCCTCTTGTGCTTCATAGAATCCTCTTGTAATGTGAAACACTAATAAGACCACCAGCTAGTTGCTTTTGCAGCAACTGAAGTATGGCGACACAATTGTGTGGGCCACACCTAGTCTTTGTGTAGGCCATGACCAGTTCTCATTTATGAATTACTTAATGGTGGGTTACACATGGCCCTTTTGTTTTACTAACGAGGTCATATATATAAAGATATCCTTCTTCTTTTTCATCTTTTTAATGATGATTACTGAATGGCTGACAAATTCCTTTTCTTGTCAGTTCATAGCAGCTCTAAATATACTTTTATTCATGAAAATCCTCACTGAGACAGGATGCTCAAGATGCTAAGTCAGTCATTTTCCCACGAACTTACAGACACTTGAGAGTCTGTCTCACAGCATGCTCACAGACAAGTCAAATCCCTAGTATTACAGTGGATAAGGTTCAAGCTGTGCAATCAGTGTCTGAATTAGAATCTGAGCTCTGTGGCTCCGAGGCTGTGTAACCTTGACAAGGACTCAGGACTCCTCTGAGCTTTCTACCTTCAACTGAAAAGAAACACACATTAGCTACATCCATTGCAGGAATGGTCCAACATATTTGAAAAGATCCATTAGATTTTACTTATTAGAGCACTTTATGTGCTGTTAATTCTGTGTAAATATTATTACAAATATCCCCTTACTTGCATGAAGGAGCCATGATCCAGGCATAATAGGTAGAATGTGCCTTCAAAGCTTAGTAAGCAACCCAACTGGAACTCCATCTTTGTGGTTGGTAGGAGCTGGTGGCAGTGACTAGAGGGAGTTTGCATCAACCTGAATGAAAATATTTAATGATTTTGAACCTATAAAATATTTAACATTATTCACACAAAATTAATAAAAATTAATTTTGGATTATCATATATAAACTACAGCATAAACTAATATTTCTAGCAATAACATAAAGTTATATCACAAAATATAATGCTTGGAATACACAAGTAATAGAAAAATTTCATGTTCATATATTAATTGTTTTATTATTTTTCTGGTGGATTCATAGAGTCAGTTAAGTTGACATTTCCTAAACCTTTGATTTGCATATGTCAGACACATCTTAGAACTGCCTTTCTGTATTGATGTATTTATCCTACAGAAGAAAGGTTTATAAGAGACAGATACACTCAGGTCCAGAGAAATATTGTTGGGAAGCAATGGATTTCTTGAGTCTTCTTTTAACCACATTTGTATGATAGGAACATCCCTTTGTTCTGCTTTGGACAGTTTGTAATCTGTGAATTAACCAGATTTTGTTGTTGTATTTTCCATAACAATAAAGTTATGCTACTAATATTAAAACCAAAGGACATTATTGGGTATTGCCTTGGAAAGTGGCCAGTGTCTCTGATGTATAATGATGTTCATGGATGGCATATTGCTCTTCATTCATTTGTTCTAGTAGAAAAACCTGAGAGCCTTTAAACAATCCTTCCAATGGCCTCTAAAATAGTCTGTGTTCTTTCAAAGAACTCCAATAAAACATACCTGCTTTGCTTTCTAACACCATTGCTGAGCCTGGAATAGTGATGGTTGATCATTTCTGTTGAAAAATGTTCGGTAATAAGTATTGAGAAGGCTGCACAGTCATGATTAAGGAAGCTGGCATCCCTATACATTCCTCTGTTGAAGGACATCTGGGTTCTTACCAGATGGCTATTATAAATAAGGCTTCTATGAACACAGTGGAACATGTGTTTTTGTTATATGGTGGAGCATCTTTTGGGTATATGCCCAGGAGTGGTATAGCTGGGCTTTCGGGTAGTACTATGTCCAATTTTCTGAGGAACCGCCAAACTGATTTCCAGTGTGCTTGTACCAGCTGGCAATCCCACCAGCAATGGAGGAGTGTTCCTCTTTTTCTACATCCTCACCAGTATCTGCTGTCACCTGAGTTTTTGATCTTAGCCATTCTAATTAGTGTGAAGTAGTATCTCACAGATGTTTTGAGAGACTGCCCCACCTTGGGATTCATCCCATATACAGACACCAAACCCAGACACTATTGCGGATGCCAAGAAGTACTTGCTGACAGGAGCCTGATATAGCTCTCTCCTAAGAGGCTCTGCCAGTGCATGACATGTGCAGAGATGGATACTCTCCACCAACCATTGGACTGAGCACAGGGTCCCCAATGGAGGAGTTAGAGAAAGGACTGAAGGAGCTGAAGGGATTCGCAACCCATAGGAAGAACAATAATATCAATCAACCAGACACCCCCACAGCCCCCGCCCCAGAGCTCCCAGGAACTAAACTACCAACCAAAGAGTACACATGGAAGGACCCATGGCTCCACCTGCATATGTAGCAGAAGATGGCCTTATTGGACATTAATGGGAGGAGAGGCCCTTGGTCCTGGGAAGGCTTGATGTCCCAGAGTAAGGGAATGTGAGGGTGGGGAGGCAGGCGTGCATGGATGGGTGGGTGAGTACCCTCATAGAAGCAGGGCAAGGCAGGAGGGGATAGGGGGTTTCCGGAGGGGAAACCGGGAAAGGGGATAACATTTGAAATTTAAATAAATAAAATATCCAATTAAAAAAATGAAGAAGGAAGCTAACATCTGTGATTGCCTAGGATTGAGGCCAATGTGTTTTTGAGATTATGAGAATGTATTGGCTGCTTGGACCTGGGAAAGCATTCCATTAAATGCTCAATATTGTAAGCATTAGTAATATAGTAGAGAATGTGGTCCATCAGTCATTTATGTTAAGAACTTGTTAGACATACACTGGAAAAGATGACAGATTTGTAGTTTTTCTTTGTTCATGAAATCTCCTCTTACCTCTTGCCTGCATAGTTGAATAATTTACTATGTGTGTATAAATTTTAACTTTGAGCAAATGTTTTCCATTTCAGTTCCAGATGCTGTACAGAATATTGCATGTGTGGCACATGACTGGCAGTCAGTATCAGTGATGTGGGACCCACCAAGAAAAGCAAATGGAATAATTACTTACTATATGATAACAGTTGAAGGGAATTCTACCAAAGTCTCCCCCAGAGACCCCATGTACACTTTCACAAAACTTCTTGCCAATACATCATACATCTTTGAAGTAAGAGCGTCAACCTCAGCTGGTGAAGGCAATGAAAGCCAATGTAACGTCAGCACACTCCCTGAGACAGGTAACTGGTATGGAGCATTTAACTAACCTGAAACAGGTAACTGGTGTGAAATAATTAACTAGGCTCAAGTGGGTAATTAATGGCCATCTGAAAGGAGCAACTAACCACAAGCAATTAACAGACTTGAAGTAGATGACTAACAGGTAAACAGGTAACGAGCATGGAGTGATCAATTACCACTGGTAATATGAGACATTACTAGTTTTTTAACAAGCAACTTATATAAAAAGGGTAGCTATTCTAAAATGGTTATCTAAGCTAAAATAGGTAACTAGTAAAAAAAAAAAGGTGGGTAACTAGCCTGAACAGTTTATCAGTAAGAAACTGGAAACCTCAAACAAGTAACTAGCCTGTTAGGTCTAACAGGAAATAGTATGAACAAGTCCCTAATTTGAAACTTTTAGCTATTCATCAATAATAGCATAGATTTGCCAACAGTATTTACAGGACTTATTTTTATTAATATGTCTATGTGGTAGGTATGCCTATCGATGTTTATGTGTGTTCATATGTGTCTGGTGATGCGTGTGTGAATTCATACACTTACATGCAGACTTGTGTGTGCGTATGTATTCTTGAAGCTGATATTGAGACTATTGCTTGATCCCTGTACACCTTCTGTATTGAGTGTACGTCTCTCAATTGAACACAGAGCTCTCTAGAGTGGCCACTGTAACTAACCAGCATGCTCTAGGGATCCCATGTCCCTTCCTCCTTCCAAACTCTAGAATTACAGAAGGCCACCATGCTCACCCAGAATGGATGTAGGTTCTGCAGATCAAGATTTGGACCTTCTATCTTGACAACCAGTTTGTTTCATACTCAGCCCACCTTACCAGCCATTTTTATGAAGATATAAAACCACATTTATGTGAAGATTTAAAATTATTGTTAAAAAAAACACAGCACATATTTTCTTAGGCTACCCCTGTGATCTCTCATTACCAACTGAGCATATATTTAACCTTCTTCACCTTGATGGGAGGTTTAAAAGAGGAAACAGACAATTGCACAAATATAAAACCCACTAACATACTGAGTGTGTTTTATTATTACTTAAATGAAGGAATTAACACACACACTTCTTGATAATTTTTTTCTTGACATTCTTGGTGTTTCCGTGGACTCGCAAGGCTTGCAGTACCAGGTTTGCTGGCATCCACTTCCTTTTCTAAGCCCTCAGATCTATCTTTCAGGTTATCGGAGTAAAAGAAAAATGTCGCTCTACTCTAGTTTCCAGGACAAAACTGTCACAATTTCTCAGCCATGCTTCTGCATGTTGTAAGATTTGTCTTTTTAGCTTCTCCGATATTCTACCTATTACATAAGTAAAAAGCTGGACTCCTTCTTTGTCACAGTATTTCTCTGGTTGTCGGCCCTAATGAGAGCTGTGATGTATCTTCGTAACCATTTACTACTTCACATGCACTTCATTATGGAAACTCCTTATGAACCCCTGCCCCAGTGAAAGCCACGTTACCTAGTTCAACTCCACATTTCTATCCTTAAGGATACAAACCTCCAAACTTTAAAAGGCCATCCCTTCTCTCTGGTGTCAGTATCTATTCAGTTTCAACTCACCTTCCTTCAGTACCCTTTCTTTGAAGGTTTGAATGGTTGTATTAAAATCACATCTCTTGCTTTTTAGGTTCCATATAATTCTGACTGGTGTGAGGTAGAATATAAAGGTCGTTTTGATTTGCATTTCCCTGATGGCTAAGAATGTTGAACTTTTCTTTAGGTGTTCTCGACCATTCAAGATTCCTTGGTTGAGAATGCTCTGTACCCCGTTTTTAATTGTTATTTGGTTCACTGGAGTCTAACTTCTTGAGATCTTTGTTTATATTGGATATTAGCCCTCTATCAGATGTAGGACTGATAAAGTTTTTTTTCCCAATCTGTAGGTTGCCATTTTTTCCTATTGACAGTGTCCTTTGCCTTCAATTTTATGAGAACCCATTTGTCTATAGTTGATCTTAGAGTCTGGGCTGTTGGTGTTCTGTTCAGGAAAATTTCCCCTGTGCTGTTGTGTTCTTTCCCACTTTCTCTTCTATTAGATTCAGTGTATCTGGTTTTATGTGCAGGTCCTTGATCCACTTGGACTTGAGCTTTGTACAAGGAGATAAGAATGGATCAAGTGCTCAAGTGCTGACCACCTCTTGAGCCAGCACCATTTGTTGAATATACTCTTCCACCCCCCCCCACACACACACACTGGATGGTTTTGGCTTCTTTGTCAAAGATCAGTTGACCATAGATGTGTGGGTTCAATTCTGGGTCTTTGATTTCTATTCCATTGATCTGCCTCTCTGTCTCTGTACCATGTGGTTTTTATTACTATTGCTCTGTAGTACAGCTTGAGATCAGGAATGAGATTCCCCCAGAATTTTTCTTGTTGTTGAGTGTTGCAGGAAATAATAAAAAGAAACAGCATGGTTCCTGAGCTACACCCAGTTACTCTCAGCCCAGGAGGTCTTGCGGGCCTGTTCTTATCTCATGGAAACTCTGACTCAGAGCTCCAAAATCTCTCCACACAGCTCACTAAGTTTCCATGGGTGGGTTGTTATCACGCCAGCCCCATGCTTCAAAATCCACAAGGCCTTTGTGGTGTACATAAAGCAAACCCTAGCTTTGCTGCTGTACCTTTCTCTCTTGAACAAAGACAAGCTGCTGTGTGAAGGAAAAGCTCAACACAAACTTAGTTCAGAAACAATGGTAACTCAATCACTGAGTGCAACAACTAGAATCCTAATCTTGTAAGCCTTATTAAATCTAAATCCTCTGGTGGCAAATCCTGATGGATCCGCCATTGAAACCCCCATCCAAAAAGACCCTATCTCTCTCTCTCCTGCTTCCTCTCTTCCCCTATCCAACCTGGAAGTCCCGTCTACTCACCCAGTGATTGGCTCTTTTATTCATTAGGGGATAGTTCACAAGAAATCACCTGAGTACTGACTCATTCCTCATTTGCAGCCCCTCCCGGAAGAGCAGACTAAGCATCAAAATACAAGCAACTGCAGGGCTATCCATAACAGTTGAGAATAGTTTTTCTATCCTGGATTTTTTGTTGTTCCAAATGAATTTGAAAATTGCCTTCTTTCTTTCTTCCTTCCTTCCTTCCTTCCTTCCTTCCTTCCTTCCTTCCTTCCTTCCTTCCTTCCTTCCTTCCTTCTTTCTTTCTTTCTTTCTTTCTTTCTTTCTTTCTTTCTTTCTTTCTTTCTTTCTTAAAAATTAGATATTTTCTTTATTCACATTACAAATGTTATCTCCTTTCCTCATTTCCCCTCCAAAAACCCCCATCCTATTCACCTTCCCCCTGCTCATCAACCCACCCACTCCCACTTCCCTGTCATAGCATTCCCCTATACTAAGGCATTGAGCCTTCATAGGACCAAAGGCCTCTCCTCCTATTTATGTCTGACAAGGCTAACCTTTGCTACATATGTGGGTGGAGCATGGGTCCCTTACATGTGTACTCTTTGATTGGTGGTTTAGTCCCTGGGAGCTCTGGGGGTACTGGTTGGTTCATATTGTTGTTCCTCCTATGGGATTTCAAACCCCTTTCAGCTCCTTGGGTCCTTTCTCTAGCTCCTCCATTGGGGGTACCTTGTGCTCAATCCAATGGTTGGCTGAAAGCATTCACCTCTGTATTTGTCATGCACTGTCAGCAAGCACTTCTTGGCATCTACAATAGTGTCTGGGTTTGGTAACTATATATGGGATGAATCTGCAGGTGGGGCAGTCTCTGGATTGCCTTTCCTTCAGTCTCTGCTCCACACTTTGTCTCTGTAGCTCCTTCCATGGATATTTTGTTCCCCCTTCTAAGAAGGAACAAAGTATCCACACATTGGTCTTCCTTCTTCTTGAGCTTCATGTAGTCTGTGAATTGTATCTTGGGTATTCCAAGCTTCTGGGATAATATCCATTTATCAGTGAGTGCATACTGTGTGTGTTCTTTTGTGATTGGGTTACCTCACTTAGGGTGATATTTTCTAGTTCCATCCATTTACCTAAGAATTTCATAAATTCATTGTTTTTAATAGCTTAGTAGTACTCCATTGTATAAACATACCACGCTTTTGTATCCATTCCTCTGTTGAAGGAATCTGGGATCTTACCAGCTTCTGGCTATTATAAATAAGGCTGCCATGAACACAGGGGAGCATATGCCCATATTATATGTTGGAACATCTTCTAGGTATATGTCCAGGAGTGGTATAGCTGGGTCCTCAGGTAGTACTATGTTTAATTTTCTGAGGAAACACCAGATTTCCAGAGTGGTTGTACAAGCTTGCAATCCCACCAGCCATGGAGGAGTGTTCCTCTTTCTCCACATCCTCACCAGTATCTGCTCTCACCTGAGTTTTTGATCTTAGCCATTTTGACTAGTGTGAGGTGGAATCTCAGTGTTGTTTTGATTTGCATTTCCCTGATGACTAAGGATGTTGAACATTTCTGGTGTTTCTCAGCCATTTGATATTCTTCAATTGAAAATTCTTTGTTTAGCTCTATACCAGATTTTTCAAAGGGGCTATTTGGTTCTTTGGAGTCTAACTTCTTGAGTTCTTTTCTTATCTCCTTAAAAAAACCTCAAGTACAAGTGGATCAAGGACCTCTACATAAAACCAGATACACTGAAGCTAATTAAAAAGAAAGTGGGGAAGAGCCTTGAGCACATGGGCACAGGGGGAAATGTCCCGAATAGAACATCAATAGCTTATGCTCTAAGATCAAGAATTAACAAATGGGACCACATACAACTGCAAAGCTTCTGTAAGGCTAAGGAAACTGTCCATAAGACAAAATGGCAACCAACAGATTGGGAAAAGATCTTTACCAATCCTACATCTGATAGAGGGCTGATATCCTATATATACAGAGAATGGTTCTTTTTTATCTCTGTGAAGAATTGAGTTGGAACTTTAATGGGGATTGCACTGAATCTGTAAATTGCTTTTGGTAAGATGGCCATTTTTACTATGTTAATCTTGACAATGTATGAGCATGGGAGATCTTTCCATTTTCTGAAATCTTCAATTTCTTTCTTCAGAGACTTGAAGTTCTTGTTGTGCAGATCTTTCAGTTGCTTGGTTAGAGTCACAGCAAGATATTTTATAATATTATCTGTAACTTATTACCGGTTAGAATTTGTCTTTCTCTACCTCTATGTTCTTACATACCTTCAGCATCTCTTCCCATATAGTTGATATGACTAATACTATAACTTTATTTAATATAATAGACTTCATCTAGTAATTTTAGGAAACATTAGCTAAGCACCTACTACAGAGTAGTAAAGTTCAGCTCAAATGTGGCATCTTTAGTAAAACTTTTATTAACTTCCCAAGCTTTGGTGTTCCAGACTCTGGTCTTGTTGCATCAAAACCTCAAGTGCTAAGGTATCTGACTCCATACATCTGAGCACTCCACAGGCATTGCCACCACTTTAAATTTGTTGAAGTGGTGAGCTAGAGTATATGTGTATGTCTGAGAACAGATGAACAGCTTCATACATATCCAATAAGGGGGTGACAAAAATTTCACAGTGGGAGGAAAGCAGATTATTGCTAGAAGAAAAAAATATTTTCATGTCCACATAGGTGTTCTTTATCAGGAAACAGCAGGTTAAACAATTTCTTTAGCAGTCTGAACTGGAGACATTTCTTAGAGAATGAGAAAATAAGGAGGAAGTATAATAATTTTAAAATAAATGAGAAGTTCAGACTGTCAAAAAACAAGAGTGCTAGTTTTTACATTATGTATAGTTGAGTTATGAACTAAAGCCACTCAAGGAAAAAAACAGATATTCAGTTAATAGAACAGAGGTACAGCTAAAACTCAGTGTACAGTAGATATATAGCTATTAGATACAGAGTTATTAGATATACAGCTATTAGATACAGTTATTTTATATATATATATATATATATATATATATATATATATATATATATATATGATACACAGCTATGTTGCTTCAGAGTCCAGATGTTTGTCACATTATTTTATTCAAAACTTTGAATAGATCTTAATTCAGCTTTGGAAGTCCACCTAGAACGGTAGGAAATAAGGATGTAGTTGGTCGTTGGCTTCTTGGTTGGTTTCTTGTATTCCCATTATGAGAGTTTGTTCTTTTGACCCCTGGGTCAGAATGACTAGCCATGAAACATTGCTCTATACTTCCAAAGTCAGAATTTTTATATTATCACCCATTTTGCTCACTTAAACACATAACATTGTTAATAATACACTTAATTCTGCTTTTAACTCTTAACTTAGATCATGGAGTTTTGGTTTTGTTTAATCAAAAATCTCAGCTGAAGGATTTTGACATTCAGGCAGTTTCATGATTGTAGGAGAAAGAAATTATTTACATTGTTCTGGTAACTTCTCTTCTGCTGCATATTATTTCCACATGCCATACCTATGAGACGAAAGTAGAGCTGTTTTCTTCCAGTCAAATGTAAAATTTCTTGTAATTAAGAAGAATCATTCAGATGAAATATTAATTTCTGCTTCAAAAGTACTTTTTCATCTTTGAAATTAGATGTTGAATCTAGTACATAATTATATTTATGATTACTGTCCTCATTAGGTATCTAATTTTTTATCAGGACTCACATGAACTGCTTGTTGATGAGATGTTCGTAAGTGCTGGGAACTCATTGTTCAGATGGAAGCAGTTTTATAGCTGTTGCAAGCTTTTAATTTATGGTGGGAAATTAGTCACAGTGGACAGCTAGCTCTGAGTCCCAGACTCTGCCATTATTCCTGACATAAGAAGAAACCAAATTTGGCTCACTCTTTTACTGCTTGGTGTTAGACCCTGACAGACATTCTTTCCAGGGCTTTCTCTCTTTCCCTCCATCCCTCCCTCTGTCCGTCCCTTCCTCTCCCCACTGTCTATGTGTACATAAACACACATGTATGAGTGAAAGTGGACATGTCAGAGTGAGAAGACAATCTTAGGTGTCACTTCACCGGTGAGTCCGCTTTGTCTTATGAGGCACGGTTGCTTACTAGCATGGAACTCCCCCTGTAAGCCAGGTTAGCTGTCTGCTGTGTCCATCCTTCTGTCTCTACCCCTCAGCACTATGATTACAAGAGCACCCTGCTTTGACAAGGCATCTTTATGTTGAGGTTTTAAAGTAGCCTATAAGGTATTCAATATCATTATGGCATTTCATTTCAAAAATTGTCTTTTAGACTCCTACAATGTCTTTTACCCTGCCCCTTGGTTTTCTATTGTAACACACCCCAATCTCTGCTTGCTCCATCTGTCTTCATGTCAGCATTCTTTCTCCTTCCTTACTGTGTGTAGTTGTAGACAGTGGGAAAGTTGGAAAGTACAAATCTGCCATCTTCCAAGTCCATCCAAGGGTATCTTTTGAAATTCATTTGTGTTTGTCTCTGTACCCATCTCAGTAGACTTGACTTGAGACTTAGAGTACTGTCTGAGGGCCTTTAGAGAAGAATGAAAAAGCAGATATATCTATTGTGCTTTATATATTTTTAATGATACAATGTTTGATCTTCAGTAGATTTAGAAAATAACTTCAGCAATTTTCTTTGTAAGCAGGAGGAAGGAAGGCAAAAAATGGGCTTCATTCTGCACTGGTTTCTGTGGCTGACTCCAGCTTGGGTCTAGAACACCCCTTCTGCCTCATGAGTGTTCCTGACTTAGAAATTTCAAATATTACCTGTATTTATTGGAATTGCTGCCCCCACCACTATTTCACAAGGTAAAATAGAAGACTTTGGGTCCGTCCTGAGAATTTTTTCATTAAAAATCTAGAGTAACAGTCATACAGATGAGGATAAATACAATTTTGTTCAAATATGTTTTACAAACTTAGAACAACAATTTGTATTTTCTAATCTGTGCTTGATCTATAAAACAAAAAGCCAAAAAGCACTGCCACTTAAAATAAGGATAACTATAAAAACACTATGGCATTCTGGGAAATATTTTAATGTTTCTAGACTTTTGCCACATTTTTCCCCCCCTGGATCAGTTCCAAAGGGGCAATATTTGATATTTTTCAAATAGTCTTAGGTATCAAGTTCTACATTTAAAAGTTCTTTTAAACATGATTTTTAAAAGGTGACTTTGGGTTACTCTGTATAATTCCCCTCAACCTCCTTGTTACTGGAAGATCTTTCATTAAGTGAACTCCAGGCAGCCATTCTTGGCTTCCTCTGAGCTCCAGCTAAAGCCAGCTGTTCTTTGGGCCGTGTTTTAAGACTTATTTAGGAACTGGGACATATCTTATTACTTTATTTTCCATTCCTGATACTCTTCTTAACAGCCTTGGCATATGAACCTCCTCCCTCATTTCTTCTCTTGTTCTTTTTCACTTCCAGTTTCAAGTTAGTTGTGTTTGTGTGTGTGTGTGTGTGTGTGTGTGTGTGTGATTCCTTTCTAGTTAATATAGTACTTGAAGCTTTCAGAATCGATCTACTGTTTTTATGAGATTATGGGCTGCACAAATGACATTTAACAGTGGTATAAATATCCCTCACGTGTTCAAAAACATGAATTGAACACAGGAATATTTCAAAAAGGAATGTGCTATTTTGGACTTAAAATCAATGCAATATAAATGATTTAAACATATAAGCCATACAAACATTGGTAATTACAGCTTATTATTAAATTTCTAATACTAAAGTTCCTTTGCGAACAGTAATACAAATTTGAGGAAGGTTCTAGTTTTTTAGTGTATGACAGTTCATATTATCCACAATAAGATTCTTTTGGAATTCAAGTGGAAGAAAAGCTCCATTTCTTATTACATCAGAGCATTAGAACTGTAATTTTAATTTCACCATGTTTACTACAATATCAAGTAAAGCTTGTATTGGTTCTGTGATTAGAGACCTTATTATGAAGAGTCACTACCTTAAAATTTGCAGTATTAGAGGTACTAAAAATCTACATGACTTAATTAAATCTATGCCATTTAAAGGATGCATTAAAATTAGTGGTTAGTTTTGTGGTTTGTTACCAATTATATTAATTCTATCACGCATGTTTTTCTTTCTAATCTTCATCTTAACTTTACATAATTGCATCTCTGAACCAGAGTCGCTATAGTCCTGGCTGGTCTGGAACTTGCTACTTAGACCAGGCTGTCCTCAAACTTGTAACAATCCTCCTGCCTCCTCTGTCTTCAGGAAGCTACAATAACAAGCAGGAACCAGCGAGCCAACCTTCTTTTATTTATTTATTTATTTATTTATTTATTTATTTATTTATTTATTTAGTTAGTTAGTTAGTTAGTTTTTTGAGACAGGGTTTCTCTGTGTAGCCCTGGCTGTCCTGGAACTCACTCTGTAGACCAGGCTGGCCTTGAACTCAGAAATTTGCCTGCTTCTGCCCCCCAAGTGCTGGGATTAAAGACATGCGTCATCACTGCCTGGCCTACCTTCATTTTTATACTATCTGTATACATTAGTATATTAGTAAAATTAGTACATTAGTAAAATTTTTATATAGGAGTTTAACATTTTTAAGGTATGGACTCAAAATTTAATACAAAGTTTATCTTTAAGAGGTTATGTTGTTACTAATTAAATGTATAAGCCATGATGCCTAAGAGCTGTCTTGTGAATTATTGTCAAAGCAGTTTATGTACTTCCCCTGCAAATTAAACATAAATAATGATGGCCCAAGTTGTCCATGATATACTTAAGGTAGTCTCAGGTTTCCATTGGTGTGGATATATTAGATTTATCTTACAGCTCATGTTCCTTTTTCCTTTTAAAGTCTATATTCATAAAATATCCAGAGGCATCAACACCTATTATTTTTGGTGTCTATCAAATGTAGAAAGTAAACGTATTTAGGATATTTTTCCTGAACTTTTATGGAAGAGCTTCTTTGGTTTTATACAACGTTATGGTTATGTGCAGCTTACATAGAGTTGAATACACAAAGTTTAGTCGCAAAAGGTCAGTGAGTTTTGAAAGTTTCAAATACCCACCTACTTCACTACTTCCAGTCAACCTGTAAACTAAGCCCTTCCTCCATGGAACTTCCTCCTGCATACCTATTCCTCAGTGCAATCCCTGTCCTCATGGCCGTCTATATAGACTAGCTCTACTTTTTCTTAAGCTATGAGTACTCTTTCATGGCTACCTAGTCCTTTCAATGCCAACTAGAGATTCATATTGTTATGATCTCAGTAACATTTTTAGTTCTTAAATTCTTTTATATCATAGAAACATCCCATTATCCATGAATTATTCTTTTTTGGTGGACACTCAATTTGTTCTGAACTTAGTGTCATGAATAAATGTCTGTACTTTTCATGGATTCATTATATTTATATATGAGAAGTCAGTGTTTGCAAGCTACTATGAGTTCATAATAGTCTTTAAAATAAAGCAGGGTCTTTATATATATATATATATATATATATATATATATATATATATATATACTATATAACTGTGGGTTACTTTGAATTCACTATGTAGACTAAGCTAGCCTTGACCTCATAGAGATCCACTTTCCTCTGCTTCAGAATGCTAGGATTAAAGATAAGCCTGGCCTCCAATAAAGCAACCTTAGTAGTAAATGGGACAAACTATAATTGACCTTTGATCTTCAGTGTGTTTGATAAAATACTTTTAACTGTTACTATGATACTGAACCACAGCCAAGACAACTTAGAGAAGAAAGAATCCATTTGAGCTTCCGGTGACAAAGAGATGAGTCACTCATGCAGGGAGAGCCATGACAACAGGAAGCTGAGTACACACATCTGTATATGCGAGCATTAAACAGAGAGAATGAACCTGAAGTGGAGAAAGCTTTAAGTTCTCAAATCCTACTTTCAGTGGCACACTTCTTTCAGTAAGACCACACCTCTCCAACCTCCCTGAACACCACTGCCACGTGGGACCAAATGTTCAAATACTTGAAACTATGAAGAACCGTTATTTAAACCACCCCACTACCAGTTATAAATATATATAAATTATTTATAGCCTTTCTAAAAATAATGGTTATCACATAAAATATTAGTGTTTTACTTATTCACATTTTCCAGTTGTGTCTGAGACAGAACCTCAGTGTGCAGTCAGGCAACTGTCTATTCATGACACCTCTGCCCCAGTCTTCCCAGTCCTGAGATTAAGTCCATATCAAACCTGGCATGAATTTCTGTCTTGTTTCTTTGCAAAAGCTTATCAAGAGTGGCTTTCCCCCCATTTTTATAGATATGTAAATAGGATATTTTCTGTGTTCTGGTTAACTGTTACATTGTTTTCTAAGTTTGGATTACCATATAGCATTTTATCCTTTGAACTTTTGTTGAAATGTCTACTTAACTGTAAGGCCTTTTTTGGGTATTATTTCCTATAGGTCACCATCCTATATATTCTTCAGTACAACCATTGCCCTCATGATGTCCAGTTTGCATGGTTGTTGTAATTGCCCATCTACAGTTCCTGTGGAGCAGCATTGTAAACATTGCTTAGTCAACCATTTCTTCAAAAACTCCACTTATCATTGATTCTCAGTTACTTCAGCATTATCCCTACATGCTTTGCCACCATGCTGGCTGACCTTGTATGCCACAGGAACTTATTGTGATGAGACAAGGAAGTTGTAATTCTTTGCCTATGTCTGAACTAAAAAAAAAATACATAATGAACAATAAATGAAGTAAAGGAATATGATTGGTTACTGAATTTCTCATTGAACTGTTATTTAAGTAATGATTTCATGATGAGAAGACAAACAGGTGCATGATTTTTTTTATATAATTATTCACTATTACCATATCATTGCAAGAAAATTGAATGCAACCATTGAGGGAAACTTAACTAAACTGTAGCAACAAAAATTCAACCATACTGGAATAGATAATGGGAATGCTACCTTATCTCATTTGTGGAGGTTTATATTCAAGTCATTAATAAATGTTATTTAACTTCAAGTGCTTAACATTTTAAATATGAAGTTCCAGGAGATCCTTGCATATGCTGGATATAAGTCTTTTTGCTAGTCAGCTATTTGTCGCTGGGGCAAATACCTGAACTGAACAACTTAAAATAATAGGAATTTATTTTGCCCCATGTTTTCAGGTGTTTTAGTCTATCAGTACTTGGACACATTGCTTTGGGCCCATAGCAATGAAGAAGATCAAAGAAGGGAGTCTGCCACTTACCTCATGGCTACCAGAAAGCAAAGACAGAAAGCTAAAGGTTGAGTCCCAATGTCTACCTCAAGGGCATATCTGCAATGACTTATTGTCACTTTTCTGTAGCACTACAGGCTGGAGACCACATTCTTAGCATATGGAGCTTTTAGAGAGCATTTAAGGTCCAAGCCAGGATGTATATTCAACGAATATTCCTTCCCACACAATAGGCTGACTTTCTTTGATGGTTTGTGTGGTTATAATGTATCATTTTACCTCCCTTTGGATACCTCCAATGTACCACTGTCTTTGCTTTCTCGCCCCTCCCCGCCCCGCTTTTCCCTGAGGAGCAAGAGTTGTGTTGTAGATGGATTTGTTGGGGCTGAGCTCTGAAACTCTGCATTTTGATCAGGTGTGGTTTTTCTTGTAGTCTTTGTTAAAATCAGCAGCTTCCTTGATAAGGCATGAGAGCTACACTTCTCTGTGTTTAAGAATAAATATTTAGGATGTTAGGTATAGACTGTGCGGGTTTAGTAATGTGGCGGGTTTAGTAATGTGGTGGTTAGAGGTTCTCTGCCAAGATCCATCCCAAGCTTAACCAGCTCTTCAGAGTTGACTAGGTATCCAGTCTCAGAATACCTAGTTTCAGATTTCTCTCTTGTTAAGCAGGTTGTAAGTTCAATTTGAGAGCTGTTGGCTACTGCCACTCCTGTTCCTTAAGGGTTACTGTGCTATGCTGGTTGTCGTTGTGATTCATATGCACCATAGTTGGGTAGGACGATTTATGTCTTCCTCATCAATTTTTGTTAGATGTCTTTTCAAGAAATTGAGCCGGTTCATTCTGAGATATCATATTAATTTACTTAGTGATTTTGGGCATAAATAATGCTAGCCCTGCTTTCACTTATGACGTTAGCTATTTGTTTCCTTTTCATATATGTCAGTAGTTTATGAGCTTATGTGTTTTTCTTCAAATAGTCCTACTCTGACTTAATGTTCCCTTTATTAGTCTATTTTGTGCTTTATTTGTAGTCTCTTTGTTTTCTTCATTATCAATTTAATGGAGTTAATTTACTTTAGCTGCTTGCTTAGGATAAAGTATAGAACATGACTTTCACCATCAGTACTTCCTAATTAACAACCACATATAGCTATATATATATATATATATATATATATATATACATATATATATATATATATATATATATACATATATATATATATATATGTATATATATATATATATATATATAGAGAGAGAGAGAGAGAGAGAGAGAGAGAGGAGAGGAGAGGAGAGGAGATAGATAGATAGATAGATAGATAGATAGATAGATAGATAGATAGATAGATAGATAGATAGATAGATAGATAAAGGAGGATTCCTATGCCCAGTGAGGTTGTTGGTTTTTTTTTTTTTTTAAAGATAGTTTAGGGCTCTTCAGATAATCATTGCTACTCCAAGTGGCATAACTTCATTTGATCTTAAGCTTTCAATAAGGATAACCTGGTAACCATGGTTTGGAACCTGGTGAACTCAGCCTGCTTGGTACACAACTGAAGGCAATGGCGGTCTGTTTTACAGAACCCATCAGTTGTCAACAGTGCAGCAGGGAAAACTTGGATTTATGAGCTCCTCCCTGATCCATGGTGGTCTGTTAACAGGGTCAGTCTTATTCTGTCCCAGTTCAGGCAGCCATAGCTGTTATAAAATCAAGTTTACAATGGCTACCTAATGCCCTGAAGCTAGCATTATTTTATTATCTCGTCTCCCTATCTTTTGGCTATTTCATTTTCTTTTCTTCAGTGTTCCTCAAGCCTAATAAAGATTAGTATAAATGTCCCATGTAGGGCTGAGCACTAAACTTTCATTTATTGTATTTGTTTTCAACAGCCATGTGTCTCTGTGCTCACTATAAAGTGATGCTTCTGTGATTAGTGATGAGAGTGGTATTTGTCTATGAATATTAATATAAATTTTTACGATGTACCTTTTTGCTGTATTAATTTTGCTAAACTGCAGCAAATAGGACCACCTAGTGTCCATGATGTCCCAACTCATGGTGTTTCTGACTGGACGTACATTACCAGGCACATATCGACTTATGTGAGGGTATTTAGGAAATCAAAATCAAAATAAAAACAAAAACAAAACAAAACAAAACACCTTTGTTACTGTATAATCATCATGTCCTCATGTAGTTCATGGTCTACCACTTGGGCCATTAACGACTTGCTCCTCTGTCAGTCTTCAAATCACCTTCTAGCAGTACCAGTGCTAGCCAGAATGAAGAACACTTCCAGTTCAATTCTAGCTGGGCTTCTTTTTGTCTGGCAAACAAAGCTTCCAGTACTTTCATGAACAGGGTCTTAACATCTAGTTTTGGTGGTCAGTTAAGAACAATGGGCATATTCTGTATTGTTTGAAGACCTCTGTAGATTTTCTGACAAACAACTCATGGGAAGGTATCGAATTCTTGGTACTAGGAGTTTTTCCTCCTTTATGTGAACATGCTTGTAGTTGTGTGAGCTTTTCTGTCTCACATGAACTTAGAATGCTGCAGAGCAGAAGAGAGAATCAGATCCCCTGGAACTGGAGTCATGAACCACCATGTGGGTGCTGGGAATTGAACCCGGGTCCTCTGGAAGAGCAAACAGTGTTCTTTTTTTTTTTTTTTATTTTTATTACATATTTTCCTCAATTACATTTCCAATACTATCCCAAAAGTCCCCCATAGCGCCCCCCACTTCCCTACCCACCCATTCCCATTCTTTTGGCCCTGGCATTCCCCTATATTGGGGCATATAAAGTTTGCAAGTCCAATGGGCCTCTCTTTCCATTGATGGCCGACTAGGCCATCTTTCGATACATATGCAGCTAGAGACAAGAGCTCCAGGGTTCTGGTTAGTACATCATGTTGTTCCAACAATAGGGTTGCAGATCCCTTTAGCTCCTTGGGTACTTTCTCTAGCTTCTCCATTGGGAGCCCTGTGATACATCCAATAGCTGACTGTGAACATCCACTCCTGTGTTTGCTAGGCCCCAGCATCGTCTCACAAGAGACAGCTATATTTGGGTCCTTTCAGCAAAATCTTGCTAGTGTATGCAATGGTGTCAGCGTTTAGAAGCTGATTATGGGACGGATCCCTGGATACAGCAGTCTCTAAATGGTCCATCCTTTCATCCCAGCTACGAACTTTGTCTCTGTAACTCCTTCCCTGGGTGTTTTGTTCCCAATTCTAAGAAGGTGCACAGTGTCCACACTTTGGTCTTCATTCTTCTTGAGTTTCATGCGTTTATCAAATTGTATCTTATATCTTGGGTATCCTAAGTTTTGGGCTAATATCCACTTATCAATGAATACATATTGTGTGAGTTCTTTTGTGATTGTGTTACTTCACTCAAGATGATGCCCTCCAGGTCCATCCATTTGGCTAGGAATTTCATAAATTCATTCTTTTTAATAGCTGAGTAGTACTCCATTGTGTAAATGTACCATAATTTCTGTATCCATTCCTCTGTTGAGGGACATCTGGGTTCTTTCCAGCTTCTGGCTATTATAAATAGGGCTGCTATGAACATAGTGGAGCATGTGTCCTTTTTACCGGTCGGGACATCTTCTGGATATATGCCCAGGAGAGGTATTGCTGGATCCTCCGGTAGTACTATGTCCAATTTTCTGAGGAACCGCCAGACTGATTTCCAGAGTGGTTGTACAAGCTTGCAATCCCACCAACAATGGAGGAGTGTTCCTCTTTCTCCACATCCTCGCCAGCATCTGCTGTCACCTGAATTTTTGATCTTAGCCATTCTGACTGGTGTGAGGTGGAATCTCAGGGTTGTTTTGATTTGCTTTTCCCTGATGATTAAGGATGTTGAACATTTTTTCAGGTGCTTCTCTGCCATTCGGTATTCCTCAGGTGAGAATTCTTTGTTCAGTTCTGAGCCCCATTTTTTAATGGGGTTATTTGACTTTCTGGAGTCCACCTTCTTGAGTTCTTTATATATATTGGATATTAGTCCCTTATCTGATTTAGGATAGGTGAAGATCCTTTCCCAATCTGTTGGTGGTTTTTTTGTCTTATTGATGGTGTCTTTAGCCTTGCAGAAGCTTTGTAGTTTCATGAGGTCCCACTTGTCAATTCTCGATCTTACAGCACAAGCCATTACTGTTCTATTCAGGAATTTTTCCCCTGTGCCCATATCTTCAAGGCTTTTCCCCACTTTCTCCTCTATAAGTTTCAGTGTCTCTGGTTTTATGTGAAGTTCCTTGATCCACTTAGACTTGACCTTAGTACAAGGAGATAGGAATGGATCGATTCGCATTCTTCTACATGTTAACAACCAGTTGTGCCAGCACCATTTGTTGAAAATGCTGTCTTTCTTCCACTGGATGTTTTTAGCTCCCTTGCAGAAGATCAAGTGACCATAGGTGTGTGGGTTCATTTCTGCAAACAGTGTTCTTAACTACTAATCTATCTCTCCAGCCTGGTACTAGAATTTTTATTTCATTACCTATGACTTCTGTGAGAAGCATTATCTATGCATGCATGGGGTTTGCATTCAAACTTCTTTTAAATTATATTTTAATAGGTTTAAACAATAGTAAGTGTCTACTTTTACATATCCCTTAGTTAAGATAACTCAAACATCTCATCTGAAGGTGAATAAGCTTGATAAAACAACGGTCAGATCAGGGTTTTCTAAAGTCATCCAGCATAGAGACTAGAATATATTCTTATTAGTTTGAGATCTTTCAAAATTTTTTTATACACACACATACATATATATGTGGCTTATACCTATGATCTTAATAATAATTCTAACCACACAAAGTGTTTTGTGTAGAATATCACAATGAACACTGGTGATTGGTACATAGAATATATGTTTATATTATAATAATAACCATGTATTTGTATATATTATTAGATATACTGTTCATAAACATTTTGGTAACTAGGGATTCTATTGACAGATTCTTCCCTCCTACTCTCCATCTTACTTATCATAGGCTCCTGAAGATTTCAAATTCTTAATTGTATATTATGAATACTTTCTTATAGTTTATACCTTTGTAGGCCATTTTTTGTATGTATAACTTTTAATCAATGTTTCTTTTTGTAGAAATACAGGTCTCAAAAGACAGAAATTTTTTTAAAAAATAATTATTTAGTTAGGATTAGTATTGCGACACATGTCTTTTGAACTCCATTCATTCAATTATACATGGATTAATTTTTTCCAATTATCCCTTAGTTATACTAATATTCATTAGGTCTCAATGTTATGGCTTAATCTGAACCCCTTTGCCAATTTTCTTATTCTATTTAACTGGCCATTGTAGATTAACATGAGAACATCCAAGTCTTCATACCTGGTACTCTGATACCATAAGTACAGAACATTCATTCACTATCATAATTCAATCGCTTATACATACACAGATATTCCCCAAGTTGGATTTACACAACCTCTTTCACACCAAAGCTTTTCCTTCCCAAAAAATCCCCTTGTTCTGCTGAAAAGACATGAAGCCGATATTTTATTTTTGTACACACTTTCAACCAAACAAACCCCTACATATCCCTACCCCTTTCTAATTTGATCACTGTTGTTGATAGTTAAACTTGATATACAGGTACTATAGGCATGATCTTAAGAGATGATTATTTGCCTAAAACAATTTCTATCAAAACTCACCATTTTAATAGATACTATCATGGCTTATTATAGAACTGTAAAAGCTAACAACTCTACAAGCAATACTATTTATTTTACATCCACCCTGGATATTTTAAATGATATTTTGATTATTTTCCAAAAACTGACTTTCTTCTCAGAAGTTTTATTAATATATTTTAATGTAGCCACATGTTCAACAATACTTGGCTTAAAGACTAAAGGTATGGTAGCCAAATGCCATGGGAACCTGGACCATAATTTGCCCATCTATCAGTGCACATACTAAAAGAGATACTGGAAAGTTTTTAGCGAGTCTATTCTCATTGCGAATACTTTATCAGTTGTCTTTCCCACTGTTTTAATAAGCTGTTGAAAATGACTGTTCTGAGTCTTTATTATCACTATGTAGTATTATCTAGACCATGTTTGTGTAGCAGATTTTGTTAAATGTGTGCTGATTATCCCAATATCTCAAAATTAAGCAGACAAGAATAGTGAAGTGAATTTTTACTATAGTATGACAAGTAGTGAAAACAATATATTTATTAAGTGGAAATATTTTGCATCTGCCTACACTGAGAAACATAATAAGAGCCAAATTAAATATGCGATTTACTCTATAAAGCTCTTGTTAAGATATTGTTCATTTCACAGTACCCTCTTTATATGATCCTGTGGAATATATATATATATATATATATATATATATATATATATATATATGTGTGTGTGTATGTAAATGAATTATAATTCAGTGCCAGAGATGATTGCAATTTTGTTCACTTATTTTATCTTTATGGTTATGAAGATTTATGATCTTGATTTTATCTTTGTATTATTTTTGTATTAGAGTGAATTTCATGGTTTATTTCTGCAATATCCATGTTGGCCACTAACCTAATACTGGGTTCATTTAATTCACTGCATTTCAATTTTCTCTCTACGAAATATATCATCACAAACTTTGTATTTCCTCTTGGTGCTATTTATAATTATTCTTTAGCATCATGATTTGTATTACATTATAATGTGTAACTGGTTTCTTCAAAACTTACATTTTGTGAGCTAAGGAGATGCCTCAACTAATAAGAGCACTTGCTAGTTTTGTAGAAGATCCAGGTTCAGTTCTGAGCATCCACCTAGCAAGTCACAACCACTTATAACTCCAGTTCTGAGATATCCTATGCATTCTTCTGGACTCTGCAGACACATCATGCACATACATGTACATATATATGTATATATATGCCTTTCAATAATAATACCACACCTTATGGTCTTGTTTTTAATTTAACCTTGTGATGACTATCTTCCTTCTACCTAACATGATTACCAGCCTGTAGAACACATTTTATTGCCACTTATATGCAGCTATCCATATTCAACCTGCTGGAATACCTTTGCCTGTTTTCATAGACCCTTTAGCGTGAGTTCTTTAAAATGAGTTATTGTATGTAAGAAATATAAAAATATATATTGAATATAAAAATAACCTATGCATTTAGACTTGTAAGCTACAAATTTCATGATAAATATATAATGAAGGGTATTGATTAAATTCAAGTCAGTGAAAAGTTCATAAAATTTTAATTTTAGTATTGAGCCGTATATGTTAGTTTTAGCACACGGATATTTATGTGTGGTTATACTTCTGTAACTCATCGTTTAATATAGATCCCATAAAAGTTTTAGAGACTAAACATTTCTTAACCAACTCTGAAAATTATGTTGATTCTTATTTTTCATAGATACACTTAATAAATAAAAATTATCAGGTAGTATAGACATCTATTTATTAAGATGCATAAAGCTCTAAAATACATAGTTAAAAATAAGGAAGTTTTAAAATTTGGTTTTGCTCATTAGTCTAGCTAACCTGGTGATGAGAAATTAAACAAAACTACTACCAGAATCCTGCAGAAGAGGCTGGTTTCTAAAAAGTGGCATTCATAAATTAACACAATAATTAAATTTTATATGTAATTTCATCCTCTCAGTAGAAAATGTAATTTAGTCCTTGAAGGCTGGGGAATATTTAAATATGTATCAAGTTTTATGTAGTTACACAGAGTCTTCAATTCAAGTGTGATGAACATGTTTTTACTGATACAAATAATTTATGAATAAAACTGTAATTTCCTAAATACCTTTGCCATTAATGTTGATTGCTTCATCACAGTTCAGTCATGTTTAGAAAATCTAAGCAAGCTGTGTGATTACTCCAGGAACCATGGCATGATGTGTTCAAATTAGTACCATCTGTGGATAGAGAGAGTTTGAGGTTTTTCGTCATTCTTAAGGAATGGAAATCTGATTCTCCATGCTAAAGTGAGTGTAATCCTCTTTGTATCTGTAATTCAATAGGGCGGTTGCCTTGAAATGGTCCAGTTCCATACACAGTTCATCAAAAGTGAGGATACTGGGTATAAACGAGGGTTACTGCTGGTCACTGATGAGTATTTGTGAAGTTGTCCTGGGATGCATTATCTGTGCAGAGCAGCATCTATTTGGGGTCTGATCATTTCTAGTCCGTCATTTCTAGTTCTACATTTAATAGAAAAAGAAATGTGTGCTATATTTGATGCCATGTCAAAAGTAAAGGACCATTTTAATAAGTTATAATTTATTCTCACAAATACATGCTGAGTACCCATACTGCCTAGGGTTGAGTCTATGCGGCTGTCTGATGGTTTACAACAGAACAGGATTCAGCATATGAGCATGTGTTCCCTCAGCCAAAGTAAGAAAACCCAATATCTGGGCTTTGTTTCTTTGTCAGAAAAAAGTATGGCTCCATTTAAAATGTCTTTCTCTGGAATACTACATTCTATGAACCAGTAATTTACTGAAATATTTATTCTGCATCAAACTTTGCTATTGAAGACTCATTTCCTAATATCTGAATGTACCTGCCTCCCAAGGAAAATAGACAATGAATTTGACAAAGGGCAATGGAAACTGTAATAAAATTTTTTTTTCAAGTATCATCTCTTTATAGTACTTAGTCTCAAACTAACACCTTTTTCAGTCTAGAAAGCTTCACACGTGTCTGCCTAGATGTCCAGTTGTCTCTCTTTCCATTCTTCTTCTTGGGCACCCAATGTTTTCAGTATGCCAAGATCTGTTTTTCCTTTGGGTCTTACTCTGACCTGATGTTATTCATACAACATGCTACCTCTCATTTCCTACTCTCTTACCAACTCATCTCTCATCAATAGAACTTATTCAAGCCATCTAAATAAAACTTTATCATATAGTATGTATTTATTTAGTTGTGTATTCAAAAAATTTACTAAATGACTAGCCTAGGTCATGGTAGATATGAGCCAATCTCTACAGTGATATTCTATGTGTATAGTTGCTTGTCATATTTTATCATTATTATTTAATATTTTATTGATATATATATATATATACAGATGCAATTTTTCTAGATTTTTTTTAGCTTTGAGATTATAATATAATTTCATGATTTCTCTCTCCACTTACCCCCTCCAAACCCTTCCATATACTCTTCCTTGCTCTTTGTCAAATTCATGGCCTCTTTTTTCATTAATGAAAAAATTAATTGCTATTATATGCATCCATATAGATATAGATAGATAGATTATATAAATATATGTTCCTACATATAACCTTCTCAGTCTGTATAATGTTACTGACATGTATAATTTCAGGGTGGACCATTTAGTACTGGATAACCAATCAGTATACTCTTCCCCAGAGAAGACTATTTATCCCATACTTCACATTCCTCAATTGCTGAGACCTCATGGGCTTTTCTATTTTCTGGATCTTATATACAGACTATTAGAGTTAAACTGTGAGGAAAATAGACTAGACAGAGTACATATTTAATGTAGAATTGAATGAAGGTTTATGGGAAAGTATAAATCAGATCTGAATAATAAAGGCCATACAAACCAATAGAGTTCTTTCTAGGATCAATATAAAATAAAGACCTACTTTAGATTTTGAGTTTCTCTTTGTTCCTCTATTTGAATCAGGTGCTGCACAAGTGATGAATGATCATTTTGTAGAAGAAAATCGTGTTGAATTCCCATTGTTATATAGCAAATTATCACAATCACGGTGGCTTAAATCAATTCAGACTGTTAATTTAAAATGCTGGGATCAGAAATCCAGGCATTTTGTGTCTGATTCTCTGCTTAATTTCTGTAGTTCAATTCAAATTGACAATTAACTACATTTTCAAATGGAATTCAGAGACCTCTTCTAAGTTCCCATAGTTGTGGCAGGATTCAGTTCCTTGAGGTCCCCAGTTACCTGTTTTTTGGTTGATCAGCTTTCAGATCTGAAAGGTGAGTCATGCGGTTTGTTATGAGGCTTTCTTCCTGAGGGGGAGGGGGGCAGGAGCAGAGCTGTTTTGTTTTAGTGTTTCTGTTTAAACACTGAATCTATCTCTTACTTCAGTTCTCTTCTTTACTAGTCTATAACAACGAAAGAAATTGTTCTACTTTTCAAGAACTCATGGTCAGGTCTACTGGGTATCTTTTTATTTTGAAATTTATGGATGTGGACTCTTTAATTAAAGCAGCAGTGTTACTCCCCTTTTATCCCTGGATCAGTGTTTGGAAAAACAAGAAGCCATGTGTGTAAGCAATCTTGCAGACACCTTTATATATAACAAGACAAGTTGACCAAGATCACTGGTCTCTAAGCTTCCTTCTAATTCTAAAAGTCAATCATTTTGCCATTCATTTCCCTCTCTTTTTTTTTTTTTTTAAACTGCTGGCAATGCTTAACATGATCTCCTATCCCTTCTTTTTTTTTTAATTTATTTTTTTATTAGGTATTTTCCTCGTTTACATTTTCAATGCTATCCCAAAAGTCCCCCATACCCACCCACCCCCAATCCCCTACCCACCCACTCCCCCCTTTTGGCCCTGGGGTTCCCCTGTACTGGGGCATATAAAGTTTGCAAGTCCAATGGGCCTCTCTTTGCAGTGATGGCCGACTAGGCCATCTTTTGATACATATGCAGCTAGAGACAAGAGTTCTGGGGTACTGGTTAGTTCATATTGTTGTTCCACCTATAGGGTTGCAGTTCCCTTTAGCTCCTTGGGTAATTTCTCTAGCTCCTCCATTGGGGGCCGTGTGATCCATCCAATAGCTGACTGTGATCATCCACTTCTGTGTTTGCTAGGCCCCGGCATAGTCTCACAAGAGACAGCTATATTTGGGTCCTTTCAGCAAAATCTTGCTAGTGTATGCAATGGTGTCAGCGTTTGGAAGCTGATTATGGGATGGATCCCTGCATATGGCATTTCCCTCTCTTATGGATTTAAGCAACAATGAGATAAAAATCAGAACTCCTATAGATATCAACCTGCCTAGGTGTATCATGTTGCAGTAGTACTAGGTGTCTATTAAGGCTAGACAAGGGAGTCCAGTTAGGGGCAAAGGATCCAAAGGTAGGCAACAGAGTCATAGACAGCTCCTGCTCTAGTTATGAGGGACCCATATGGAGACCAAAAGGCACATTTGTTACATATGTGTGTGAGGGGGAGGCTAAGTCTGTCCCATCCATGCTCTCTGCTTGGTGGTTCAGTCTCTGTGAGGCCCCATGGACCCAGGTTAGTTGATTCCGCAGGTTTTCTTGTAGTGTCCTTGATACCTCTGGCTCCTTCAATCCTTCCTCCACTTCTTCCACAACATTCTCTGAGCTCTGCCTAATATTTGGCTATGGTACTCTGTATCTGCATCCATCAGCTGCTGGGTGAAGTCTCTCTGATGACAGTTATATTGGGCTCCTATCTGTAAGTGTAACAAAGCATCATGAATAGTATTAGGGGTGAGCTCTCATGGCTTGGGTCTCAAGGTGAACCAGTTATTGGTTGGCCATTTCCTCAATTTCTGCTCCCTCTTTATCCCTGCAGATCTTGGAGACAGAACAAATTTGAATCAAAGGCTTTGTGGGTGGGTTGGTGTCCCCAACCCTCCTTTGGAAGTCTTTTCTGGTTATAGGAGGTGGTCATTTCAGGTCCATAGCTCCTATTGCTAAGAGTCTTGGATAGGAACACCATTATAGATTCCTGAGGGTTTCCACTGCCCAGAGTTTCTAGCTCATCCCAGAGATGCTCCTCCCACTTGTCACCCTCATTACAGTTCTCTCTCCCAATTCTCTCTCCCTCAGTCCTCCTCCTGTTCCCCTCCTAACCCTTCTCCCACTCAGTTATCTCCCTCCATCCACCCCCAAGGAGGCCTCCCCTTCTCTAAGGAGAAAGGGAAAGGGAATAGATAGGGTGGATGGGAGGAAAGAGGGTAGGACTAGAGGAGAGGAGGGAGGGGAAGTTAAGTAAAGAAATAAATTATTAATAAAAAAGATCAGAGCTCACTCCTGCAATGGACTTCTAACTTCTTTCCTTGACAAATCAAGTGTTACATGAATTTTTGTCTTCTCAGGGATAAGTACAGGACTACACTTGTTAAAATGTACTTTCTGAGTAGCTCACTGTGACTCTTTGGTAGCTTTTCATTGCAGCACACGCTATTTGTGAGCCCCTCGAAAAACTCCCCGAGACCTTGTGCAATTCTTTTGTTTTGCTGTTGTTAAAATTAGATCAAACTTGACTTAACAATGGTGATATCTCCATTGTCACAACTGAAGAAATTCTGTCCCACAGGCTGGCTCTTCTCTGGAAACTTCTCCTGAGCCCTTAAAACATTTATATTTCTCTGCTTTATGTTAGAAGTTTTTAAAAATACATAGTATTCTCAGGTGACCTCAGTTTAAAATTAGTCACTGAAAGATTTAAATAAGCCATAGAATTGCTAACTTCCCAACCAATTCTAAAACACTGCTGCACCCAAAATATATTTCTTCAGAATATTTTCTCTGATTGCTTGTTGTTCATAACATGTAAAGATTAAACATTGTGGGTTATAAGTAGCATAACAAATATTTTACTGAGCATACATTATTTTTGAAGTAATATACTCAAGCAATAAGATTTGGTGTTAAGTATTAGTATTTGAAATTAATTGAAGCAGATTCTGTAACTTTAAATAATATGATAATGCTTTTCCAATAATACATATCCTCAATTAGCTACATTTTAGTACCAATACTTAGACAGTAACGTACCTGAAGATGATTTAGTAAAAATTTAAGAATCAAATAAAAAAATTGCATTGGCTTTCAGTGACACATATTATGAATAATTCAAAACTTTAAGACATCCAGCATCTATGCTGTTCTACAGAACTCCACACTTGAATATCTGTCTGTCATTTCTCTTTTGTGCTGAGCATCTGAGAGGAATTTCAGGGTTACCCTACTAAAAAATAAAAGCTTGTTCTTGGGTCCCTAGACTCAGTCTAGTGGTCAGCTGTGAGTATCTGCATAGGGTTGAGCCTGTGGCCCCCAGTGGCAGAGTTAGGGGAAGGGTGAAAGGAGCTGAAGGGGTTTGCAACCCCAAAGGAAGAATAACAGTATCAAGTAACTGAGGCCTCAGAGCTCCCAGGGATTTGCTACATATATAGCAGAAGGCAGCCTCATCTAGCATCAGTGGGAGGGGAGGTGCTTGGTCCTGTGGAGGCTTGATGCCTGAGAGAAGGGGGATGCTGGAGGAGTGAGGGGGGAGTGAGTGGGTGGGTTGGGGAGTACCCTCTTAGAGGCAAAGGGGACAGGGAGGGGGTGGGGGATTCCTGGAGGTGAAACCTGGGAGAGAGATAACATTTGAAATGTAAACAAATGGGGTGAACCCTCATAGAAGCAGGAACAAGGGAGAGGATAAAGAGTTTAACTGGGGGTGGGGAGGATAACCGTTTGAAATGTAAATAAATAAAATAACCAATAAAACAAAGTAAAGTAAAAAAAATTTTAAAATGCTCCTTCTTTGATTCAAACATTTCTCCTTGCCCAGAGCTCCCATCTTTCGATTTGTTCTCATCTTTTAACTTGCTCAGTCGCAAGGCCTAGGAACATTCATTTCTCCTTCCTTTTCTCACACCTTTCAAATCTCTCATGATGTAATCCTGTCATCACATATTCGGGATCTGACACCTTCTGCTCTCATCTGAGTCCAGGCCACTGGTGCCTTTTGCATCCATCTTACAAAGTCTGTTCATTACTCCCCCCTTCCCCACCTTGTCTCCCCGTAGCCTATGTAGTGGTTAAGTGGAAACCAGCAGGAGCCTGACTTTCTTCTGATCATGTGAAAGCCACAACAATACTCTGCAATCATGCACACAATCTGACCTGCTGCTCTCAGAGTTTCCCTCCTGCTGGCCACTCCTTGCTCCTTGGTATTTTACAAAGAGAGGAAGCACCATCTCATCAGAGGCACTTTAATCAATGTTTCCTCCATCAGAGCTATTCCTTCTTGAAATGTTTTCACAGCTCCTTCTCTTCCCTTTATCAGGAACTTAATATCTTTTCATTTGATATGTTATTATCTATGACACCTTCTTTCATTCCTCCCTTACTTTTCCCTACATCAATGGTTGCCTTCCATTTTGCTTGTGCAAAATGTATGTGTGTGTGTGTGTGTGTGTGTGTGTGTGTGTGTGTGCGTGCATGAATGTGCACAGCTTGTGTCCCTTGTGCATGTGAAGACCAGGAGAGGGTGCCATGTCTCCTGGAACTGAATGCAAAGAAAGTAGTAAGCAACCCTGTGGGGTGCTGGGAAGAAAATCAGGGACTTCCATGGGTATATCAAGTTCTTTTAACCATGGGGTCTTCTCTCCAGCCCCCACCATATTAGTATCTTTATTGTAAATACCTTTCTTTAATGTAAATTGCACTGAGAAAAGATCTAAGTCTTGTTTATTAGTTTTGGCACCTGACGTATGATTCAAAGTAGTAAGTGATCTTTACATATTAATCAAATATTTTACTAATTTAACATATTTAGTAATGAGCAGGTTGCTTGAACATTTTTTAACTTTACTTTTAAGTTGAATAGTGTCATAATATTCATGAGCCATGCAATTTTGAAATATCATTATCAATCTTTTTATGTCCTCTTTATAAAGGTATTGAGGTTATACATGGGCAGGCACGCTTGAGAACAATTCCAGGTCTCCTCAACATATTGCTCTTTCATAGTTTCAACTATAATTTGCTCTTATTGCTTTCCAATAAATGTCCTTAAAATCATGATTCCCTCACAGGGGGTTTAGAGACTGATAGTTCCCAGTTAGGAAGCTAAAGGGTTGTAGGGCTCTTAGTAAAAACACACAGTTGTGACAATCTATTGCCACTTTACTCCATACATTAATGCCACTGTGTTTGATAACATTACAGAAAGCGTCAATACATGATATAAATCACATTCAATTAATTATATAAATTCATTAAGTAAACTTGTCTATTTAAAACAGTTTCTCATTAAAACTTACACTATAAAGAATGTGCTTATTGTTTTCTAGATACGTAAGTAAATAAATACATAATCTTTCTTAGGAACTGAACCATAAATATAAAATAGAGGCCATATCTAGGGAAATTCTAAGAATGATGTGAGCCTAGGATTGTCGTTGTATCAATAAAAATTTTCCATGCAAAGCCAGAGTACTTTTCTATAAACCATTTCAGAGTGGGTTGGGAAGTCGAGTTAGAAATGAAATTTAATCAAAATACTTGTCCTTTTCCTTTTTGAAATGATGGACCCCAAAGGATCAAGCTGAGATTTGGCTCAGTAACCATGAAGACAATGATCTCAGTGCTGTCATCACAAGACTTAACTCCATAGGTTGCATTGTAATGTCTGTAATTTTCCCCTTTACTTTTTAGTTCCCAGTGTTCCCACAAATACAGCTTTTTCTAATGTCCAGTCAACTAGTGTAACACTAACATGGATAAAACCTGATACTATCCTTGGATACTTCCAAAATTACAAGATAACCACTCAGCTTCGTGCTCAGAGGTGCAGAGAATGGGAACCTGAGGAATGTGTTGAACATCAGGAAGTTCAATACCTCTATGAAGCAAACCAAACAGAAGAAACTGTGCGTGGATTAAAGAAGTTTCGATGGTATAGATTCCAAGTGGCTGCTAGCACCAACGCTGGGTATGGCAATGCCTCCAACTGGATTTCCACACAAACGCTGCCTGGCCGTGAGTATTGTTCTGACATCTATTCATACTGCTTTCTGTTAGGCTATCTTCATGTCAGCCATTTCTATTTATTCCACTGTGTACAAAATTAGCAAAGGTGAAAATAAGTTAGTATGAAAATGAACTTATGCAATAACACCTGTATTTTTTACTTAAATAAAAATGAATGGAAATTTAAATTTCAGTGATTATGAGGGATTTTCTTTTTGTAACTCCAAGAACTCTGTCTACATCTTAGAGTCTTAGATAACAACAAAGAATTATGGGAACACTCTCTTGTGGAATACAATTAAGCTATATTGATAGATATACACTCCCCTCAATTGATGTACACACACACATTCACTTCACAGATATTGGCCTTTTTGTTTTTAAGTAGAATTTTCAAAATTATTTATTATGTTCAGCCCCACACAAACATACATAATATGGACACTGTCTTTATGATAACCCTAATGGATCTGGGCTTCGGGGGAAAATGAACACAAAGTGTCTGATACCTACCTTAAGATATGGAAACGTAAATATGAGAATACAGAGAAGCATAATCTCTCAGAAGAATTATATTTCAGGACTTTTATACTCAGGGAAAAGTTCTTAAAATGCTAATTTTAAATTGTTGGGTAGACATAAATATTGCTCCATGAACTTAAGTTTCATTTTTTGAATACCTGGCCATACTTAAGTAAATAATTTTTTTTTATTATTTATTGTGAATCCTATCTTCATAGAAATATGTAGATTTCTATGAAATATATGAAATGTATGATTTACAAGTCAAATTCTGAATGCCAGATTTACAGAGATGTTCTCTGAAAAGCCATCTTTGTCCCACTCCCAGCACTTTAGAGAAGATGTAGCTGCCTAAACCAACACTACTCAATGAAATTTGCCGTTTGTCTTAATTACTTTATACACAGTAACAAAATTCCTGATCAAAGCAACTTATGGAAGAAGTGACTTATTTTTGTTTATGGTTCCACAGAGATATACTCAATATCAGGGGGAAGCATGGTGGCAGACATTGGTGTCCACCAATAACTGGACATTGTAGTCTCAGTCATGAGGCAGAGCAGGAACTGGAAGTAGGCCAGGCTATAAAGCCTCAAGACTGGTCCTCCAATGATGTACTTCCCCCACCCCCGAAAACCTCCTTCTAACAAAGGTTCCACAACGTTCCTAAGTATCAGCTGCTGAACTGACATATTCAACCATGAACCTCTCAGGAACATTTTATATTAAAACACAACACCCTCTGGATACAGAATTTATAGTGTTATCTTCCTTCTTGATTTAGGCTCTTACTCAAAGATGCCTTTCAAATTAAAATGAAATTTTCCTGAAAGAATTTTGTTATTAGCAGGCAGGCAGGTAGACAGAAACACACACACACACACACACACACACACACACACACGAATTTTAGTAACAAGTAGATTCTGTTGCAGGCCTTTACAGATAATAGAATAAGCTTTTATCTAGAGTCTTTGTCCGAGCTCCTGAATGTATCTCTTGTTACAGTTCCCTGGTGTGCCTGGCGTCATTTTTTGTCATAGTGATTAACAAATGCTGTTTAGTGTAACTCTACACTTGACGTAGAATCCCCAAACTCAGCTTTCAGCACATTGCTTATCCAAGTCCTTTGGCTTCTGTTTCTGGAAGATTTTCCACTTTAAGTGTTTTATTTTTTTCCTGACCTTTCTGTCCATCCTTTCTTAGACTCTCTTGCTTATTTTTTTATGCTGTTTTATTAATTCTAAATGTTGTAATACCCAGAAATTCATACTTGTTTTTTTTTCTTTAATATAACATAGTTTCCAGAAGCTCTTAGCTTTGCCTTCTTCTGTCCTATGGCTTTAACTTACATATTGATTATCTTCAAACCTCTATTTAGAGTCCCAAAAGCTCCCAGGTTCTACAGATCAGTATATTTACATGACTGCTTGCATTAGGCCAGTACGTGTGATAAAGCTCTCCAAATAAGTATAATCAAAACACCAATCTCCCCATACTCTTCTTTCTTACCTTAGAATATACCATTATTGATTTGCTAGCAGAAAATGAAAATCCAGATAGTGTTCTTTTCTCCTGACAACTGTCTGTAATTAATTTCAACTAAGAGCATTAACTTGACTGACCTCTTGAGCTATGTGACCGACTATTTAATCTTAACACAGGCAACTTGTAACCACTCTTCCTTACCTTTCCCTCCCACTCACAGCACAGGATTTTTACTGCTAACGCTCCCTGCTCTTTTAGGATGAAATGCTATACTTTGCCTTTTGTAGCATGAACAGAAAGAAATACTTATATTAGGCTTTTGCCTAATGATTTGTGTATAGAATTATTTAGTACAACTCAACTAAAAGCAGCTGTGTAGATTTTTATAGCACCATATTACAGTGACTAAAAATTAGCTAGTTATTTTAAAACTATCACTTGTTGATTCATCCTATATCTTTATATTTCTAGGATGATTTCTAGTAACTATAGATACTGTATAGGCATTTCCCAACTAAATGAAAGTTGACTGAATAAACTATAAAGAAAAGGAATTATTTTCCCATGCAGGCCATAGTATGCCAGAGCTAAAACACCCACTCAAAAGATAATGAGAAACGTGGCAATAAATTAGATCCAGCTAACAATTAGTCAACAATAATACTTATTTTAAATTCTGTGATTTGAGAACAAATTGCTATTATTTTTTATTTAATTTTTTTGAGATTTTCATACATCAGCACGCTATTTACATCATTTCTACCTTTCCTTCTCTCTCCAACTCCTCGAGGGTCATGTCTGACTGCCTTTCAAATTCATGACCTCTCCTTCCATAATTATTTTTACATACACAGTACTAACACACACACACACACTGACTCTGTTTACTGTTATTACGTATATGTGTTCAGGGTTATCACTTGGGATTAGATATCCTATTAAAAAGCATATCTCTGGAGACAACTGATTCTTTCTCTTCAAGCAGCCGTTAATTGCCTAAAGCTCTTCATTTAGAGGTGACATCTAAAGAAATTTCCCTATCTTCGTTGGCATACCAACTGGTTGTCTTTATGGAAGTCCTTCTTAGGAAACCATAAGAAAAATTTTTTGGTATAGCTTTCCTATCATATCTGCAAGACTATTTCATGGAAGAATCTTGGTCCTCTGGTTCTTACAATCTATCCAAATGCTCTCATATGGTGTTCACTGATCCTTAGGTATAGGCTTGCATTATAAATTTAACTAAGTGAGGTGGATTACATATTCTTTGCATTTTGGCCAGTTGTGGCTCTTGTAGTAATCTCCATCTGCTGCAAAAAGAAACTTCTTGGCTGAGAGGAGAAGCAGATATAAGAAGAGGTATCCAGAATACTGTTAGAAATTCTTTTGGCTTAAAAAAAATGGCAAGAGTAGGTTTTCCTCTCAGGTCTCTGATTGCTCACAGTAAAACTGAAAGCATAAAGAAATTGACATATAGTTATAAAAGGTGAAGCTCTGAAGGTAAGGTGCTTCAGCTGAGAGCAGTAGGAAAACTCACCAATTATGTTTTGATAGAAAATGGGACATCCAACTCAAAAAATCAACTTAAAAACCCAGAAACTGTATGTTACTGGAAAGAGTACTACAACGATTCAAGTTGGCTGATACAAGATAGCTGAATGAGAGGAATAGTGGAAAATTAGCAGAGGATATGCATTATCTAAAGCAGCTAAGTTTCCTCTGGCCCAGCTTCTAGGTCCTCTGATGTTTGGTTAAAACAGCCAGGCTCAATCATGTTAAGTGAGGATGCTTAGGCTTTCACATACAGCTAATTTTTAGAACTTAATATATGTCATTTGGTTGTGAATCCCAAACATGTCATATCTGGCCTGGTCAGTGGCAACTTTGGGTTAGAATATGCCTATCTCTGACTGTCTTCTGCTATGAAGGGTTGCATCCTGCATCCTGTGAGCAACTTGCTCATAAAATGCCTGCTTCTACATGCTCACAGGGTCAGAAAGTAGACCTCCCAAATGTACTGAATCTCTCAGAGGCACTTAGGGGGTGCTGTAGAATTTATTTAATTAGAACAGAAAATATATCACATCGATTCGGAACATGAAAAATAGCACTAGAAAGTTGGATTCTTAACATTCCTTGTGCTTAAGAGTTTCTAGATGAATGCTATTATTCCTTATACCACTTATTGTCACTTCCTACCTGTTAAGACTTTATCACTATATTAAGTTTGCAGAACCATATCCAAAAAATAACATTCAGTTTGTGTATATGTATATGTATATGTATTTGTGTATATATATATATATATATAATATCACACATGTATATGACATATATAGTATAGAAAACAAAACCACACTACATGCATTATATATTTAGCACATATACATCTTTGTTACATGTATCATATATACATGAAATAACATTAAAAATAAAAAACATTAGAACAGTCAGATAAAAATCTTAAGGAATAGTTATATTTTAAGTAGTGAATTAAATAAAGTTTGGGAATAGACAATTTTTGTCTATTATTATTTATATACCAAAAGTTATATATGTGTATTTCAGCTTTGTGAAAATATATTATGTTCTTAGCACTCATAAAATCTATACCCTTTAAAATGAGGCATCCTTTGTGAATGGGAATAATATATATATTTTTGTTTTGTTTTGTTTTGTTTGAGACAGGGTTTCTCTGTATAGCCCTGGCTGTCCTGGAACTCACTCTGTAGACCAGGCTGACCTTGAACTCAGAAATCCACCTGCTTCTGCCTCCCAAGCGCTGGGATTAAAGGCGTGCGCCACCTTATTCTAAGGAATATGACAACTTTTGATCTAATAGAAGAAACAGTTTTAATGATTAATATATTTTAATTTCTGAATTACATATATGTACAGTAAAATAAAATTTATAAATTGTATAAAGCCAAGAAGAACTTGATTTTATTTTATATAAAAGACTAAAAGATGCTACATATATTATTGCATATGAATATTCATGTATAATTAATATATGTGTACAGGTACTACATGTATGTTTGCATAGTGAAATAATATTTAAAATGAAAAGGAATTTGAGGTAGACATAGTGGTACAAACCTTTAATCCCAGAACATGAGAAGCAAAAGCAGGTGGATTTCTTCTGTGAGTCTAAGATTAGCCTGTCTACATAGGAAACTCCAGGACAAGCAGTTATTCCCGAGACCCAGGAAACCAGAAAAAAAAACAAACAAACAATAAAAACAAATTAGAATGGCCAAACAAAAATCTCCTTTACAGTAGTAAAGTTTTCAGTACTTCAATAATACTTAGATTTCTGTATATCAAAAACTAATAAACATTTTATAAAAAAATAACCTGGATAAAAATAATTAACATTTTATATTATCTACAATTGGAAAGTGGTATGCTGTTTCATGACATAGCTTAAGACCAAGTATTTTGCTGCTTTATGGTATAACGTAGGACAAAATATTTAACTGAATTCAAGGAAAAGAAACCCCAAGTAACAATATAAAAATCAATGTTTCAAATGGGTGTGTGTTTTGTTCTAACTGTGGTAGCTAGTGCCTATGCACTTACTGATCCAACATCTCACTAACACTTGGAGGTCTGAGGAAAGAGTTAGTGCTTGGCAGTTAGTCTGAAATTAAATCATTCAGAATCTGAATAACAAAAAAATGTCAAAATGTCCATCGCAAGTGTAAAGCTTGTTCATATCATAAGAAAATGTTATTATTGAATCTCTCTGGGCTCATAAAGAAGAACAGGGCAGAAGCTCTCTGGAGCTGAGTTAGAATGCGAGTTGAGAGCTAAACTATCTTACTTTCTGAATGTGAATCTACAAATCTAAACCAGAATGAACCAGGGAAACCATACCCAGCCAATTCAAGCTAAGGTTTCTCTCTCTCTCTCCCTTCTACCTAGATCCCTAATCGAAGCAAACATGTTTTCTCCTTAAACCATCTCTACAGTAATAACATCTCTATTTCATCTTGTGTGTATATAAGCACAAAGCACACAATTACAAGGCAGAGATATTTAGCTTTAAACATTAGCTTGCAGTTTATTCTATCTGTCCCTTTTCTCCTCTTAATTATCCATATCCTAAATTTGAGTTGTGGAATGAGAGAATATAGCATACAAACATGTTAAATCTTCAATAGGCGTTCATTATATTAAGGAAATATTCAACGTTAAAGAAGTGTGGGTGTGAAATCAGTATGGATTGAAACGGGAATCGCATAATGTGTATCTCCTATAGACCACCAGGACAGAGAAACTGTAAGGACGGAAAATTCCTGGAGTAGCGCTTAGGTTGTGAAAACCACAGGATACCATACTCATGAGGAATTTTAACTACCCAAACATCTGTGAGGTTAAAACAATTCAACAAAACAGGCCTCATCAAAGAAGTTTCTAAGGAATGTAACTTAACAAACTCAGAAGAAGAGAAGACAAGGAGAGGGCGGAGCACACCTTAACGTGGTGGAAACCAATTGTGGATGGCGTGGCATGCATTTACTTTCCTGAAGTTAAGTTGTAAAATATACTTGCAAGCCATGCTATGGCAACACAAGGAGGAAGACACAATGCCCCACTACTAATCATTCCCTCCTTTTTGTTTCCTGCTTCAACATATTCAACAACTGCTTACCTAGTTGCTGCACACAGCAACCTAGGAATCTTTCTCAGTTCACAGTTTTGGCTAGCCTCATTCTCTGTGTGTCATTACAGAGACCAGTGGACTTTCTTGCTTAAATCTTTCTTGTCTTTGTATTTAAATTTCTTTAGTGAAGTCTCTAAGAACATTCTTCATATTCCTCTTCTAGATCAGTACAAAAGACACTTGGATGTCTGGCCTGTTTTCAAATTTTAACCACACCACTTCGATGCCAAAATAGTTTTGTTTGCCTATATGTAAAACCTATTTGCCTATCTGTAAAACGTATCTTTCAATAATTAAAGAACCATTCATGCTTTATGCCCCTTACTTTTATGCCTTCTCTCCTTCCCTCCCCCTCTCTGTAAACAAATCAAAACAACAACAAAAAAAAACCCAAAGAATAAGAAATCAAAACAAACAGATGCTTAAAAACAAAAGGCACATGAGTCTGTTTTGTACTTCCAGGAATAGGGCCTGCCCTGGAGTATACTTGGGATACCAGTAAGACTCCATTAGAGAAAACCGATTTTCCTTCTAGCAAGTATAAACTGTAAATAGCTTCTTGGTTAAGGGTGGGACTTTGTATAAACTACCCCCTTCCCCTTGCTGAGACGCTTTTGTGGTTTGAACATGTGCACGTGAACAAGACATGCATTCGCTCCCAGACTGAGTCCATGTGTGCATTGACCCTCTTGTGTCTAGACAGAACAGCATCCACCTCTGACTCATAAAATCTTTTGGTTTCCTCTGATCTTTGAGGTGAAGGGTTTGGTCTCACTTGGGACTGAGTCCCCGAGTCTCTCAATCTCTGCACACTGTCCACTTGTAGGTATGTGTTAACTCCTGTCTATGGCAAGAAAGTTCTCTAGTTAGAGTTGAGTGGTGCCCTGATCTATGTATATAGTATTATACTGCTAAGAATCATTTTATCACTATGATCCTTTGGCTGAATAATAGTGATTTTTCCTTTAGCACCCCTCACCTAAATAGTCTCAGGTTCTTTGCCACTTTAGCAGTGTCCCGCATGGGTTCCATCTTATGGACTGGGCCTTAAATAAAATGAAAACATGATTAGTTACTTCTAGAACTTTGAGAAATTGTTGCATCAGTATATCTTATGGGCTGGTCTGTGTTATAAGCTGCAGGGTTTATAGCTGGGTGAGATATTACTTTTCTTAGGATGGCTGGGTAACTGAAATGAAAGCTATATGTTCCCTTATTGTTCAGAACAACAATAGGAATCAGGATCTTAAGGCATGGTCTCATAATGTACTGACACAGCCGTAAAGACTGCAGACCTGTACACCCATGTACCCTGTTCATCTGTAGCATTGAGCCTGCAGTCTCCTACCTTTATGGGACTGGAAAAAACTTCTGGGTGAAGCAAAAATACCAGTAGACAAATAATGGCCTGTACACATGAAATTTTAGCACTTGAGGAGTAAAGGCAGGAGGTAATGAGTTTGACCTCAGTCTCCATGGATTTCAAAAGAAGCCTGAAATACACAAGGAGACATTTTCTCAAAACGGAAGGGGGTGGGGGAGAAAGGCGGCACAGTAACAGTATAGAAATGATCAAGAGTAGAATAATGCTAATTATTATTACAAAGAGCACCTGCAAAAATAATAATGGAAAAAAATATCAGCTAGGTTATAAAATTAATCTATTACAAAACATTCAAATATACTGTCAGAAAAAAAAGATCTTTACGGATTATTAATGTTTTCAGAATATAAATAAAAATATTTTGAGAAAATCTCATATGCATGAGCAAATTGCCCACCTGTCTCTACAACATTAAAAATAAAAGTGACATGAAATTATGAGAAATATGAAATTATGAGAAATATGAAATTATGAGAAAGATCTGAATATATTTATCCACATTTTAAACAAATAATCCAGGCATCTCCAATGAAAGAATGGGTCTTTTCTTAACACACATAGCCTTAAATTATACCTTGGAAGTGTTTTAAGCCCTTGTTTTTAAAATTTTCTTTGATGATATCCAAATGATTATATTACCCAAATTATGCCTGTGACTGATTGAAGCAAAAGAGCCGTGTTTATTTTAGCGCTCATGTTCTATTCTTCTTATGGTCTTATTTGAAGAGTTTGGCATTGCTGATCTATCTCTTTCCAAGACAGAATGAAATCGAGTACAATTCCTTATGCTTTCATGGAACATGAGACAGGAGGAAGCAATGATGTCAATAAGATTACTTCATAGTTTATCCGTACCTAAGATAGGTAGACTGTGATGTAGAGCACTCTTTGGAGTGACTGCTCAGAGGCGTGAATCCCTAAGAGGATCACTAACTCCCAGCTCCTGCACAGCTCTCACCCCAGCCTTCCCAGCAGTGTTCTCAATTCATTTAGTTTAAAGGGTGGCACCAGTGGCTATTTGCTTTAGGACTATCATTGGTTGTATAGATGGTGCTAGTCTAAAGCCAGTATTTTGCACAGTCATTTTGTAAATACGATACAATTCTAGAAAAAGATGTATTTTTCTAAATAACTAGTACAATACGGGAATTTTTTCATTCACCTGGCAAAGCTAGCATTAGAATGGGGTCAGTTTGTAGTTTGCATTCCTGTCACATCATTTGTTTTTGTTAACGGGTCTGAAATGATCACAGATAACCCTTTTAAGAATTAAATAAGGTAATTATATGATAAAGTCTAAAAGTGTGAGCATCCATTAATCACGCCTACTGCACTTATTCTATGGTGTGATTTGACAGATTCTTGGGTTCACAGTGCCCACTCTTCATGGTGCTGCCTCATTGGGAATAACTAGACAGCAGAATTAAGGTCTGGAAAATGGTGTGAAATATTCTCTATACTAACAGTGTTATCCTATTCTGACCAAGGAAATCCTGGGCTCAATGGAAAGACAATGAGTTATCCACATGGGACCACTGGAAAGAGGCATGTAGTGAGATATTCTTACTGTGCATTACATTGCAATAGTGTGCTATGCTTCTTTTGACACCTCAGATCCTTTAAAATGCAAAGAGTACACAGCCAGTTGGATTTTCTCTAGTCTCTAGAGCAGCAGTTCTCAACATTCCTCATACTGAGACCCCTCAATACAGTTCCGCACGTGGTGGTGACCCCCAATCATAAAATCATTTTATTGCTACCTTATAACTGTAATTTTACTGTTATGAAATTTAATGTAAATAGCTGATGTATAGGACATCTTATATATGACCCCCGTGGGTTTAAGACCACTGCTTTAGAGACACCTGAAGCACAAAGCTAATTCTTCCCTAACAATGTTAGAGGTTGTTAATACCTTTGCGACAGAAAAGCCATAGATCTTGTCACTTAGAGAGTGTGTGTGTTAGGATGATCCAGCATATCAGATTCTAAACTAGCACAAACTGCCTAGGAGACATTTTTAAATAAAGTTTAAGCTGAACTTGAGTGAAAATACACATATAGAAAATCTAAATTATATTGCACAGAGTTCCAGATTTTCTACCTTGTGAGCTGCTGTCACATCTTATTTTTATTTAATACCTATACTTTTAGGAAATTCATGCATACAGTGATAAACTTAAAACAACAATTGAGCACTTACTATAATGGTTTTAACATTGGTTGACGGCAACATGCTGTACAAGTCTTTGCATGAGACACAACAGATAGCTTGCTATCAAACACACCAAAACGTATTGGTTCTTAAGGTGGTTCAGGCTTGGGGGAAGTCAAACTTTTATACGGGCTAGGCAAAATGATGGTCTATCCAGACTCACCTTTCAGCTAACACACTTAGCATGGAGACACAGATGGATGGGAAAGATGACCCTGACCCACATAAGACCCGCATTCCTGTGCAAGGATAGAAGCATGACAATCAGGAAATGACGGTTGTTAGTTACAGAAAATGCATTATTGTGAAAACCAGGGGCAAAGTGCTTATGAGAGGAAGTGATTGGATTATGGGGGATGAGACTAAGGATAGATCATGCCTACTGAGTAAATTGCTGTGATTTATAAGACAAAGGCTATAGTGATATCTTGGCCCATTAGTGACTAGATTCATTTCACAAACAATCCTAAATCAGAATGTGACAGTTTACGGGGAGACGGACCATGTCTCCCAAGGATGCTTATAACTTACTGAGCTTTCAAACTGGTATCATTTGAGCTCTTCATAGCTTTACCATCCTTGGCTCCCTTTATTTTAGTGCTTAGCATTCCTAATGGTTATTTTGGATTTTTCTTTTTATGTGACTACAGTAATAGCTTATCACACACTGTAGTGGAAGAAGAAAATAATGCTGGCATACTTTATTAGATATTGTTGACATTTTGATAAATTCCATAAGAAAATTACCTAAAAGCCAGTGAGATATTTGAGTACTTATATAGTTTAAAAAATAATAAAGTAATTAAATTGACTGTGATCAGTGATTATAAAGACTGATCTTTCCATATTTTTTATATTTCTTTCAAATTTTTAATAAATTAAATAATTTTTTCATTTCTTCAGCATAATATACATTGTTATCAATAAATACTATACTCCATATATATACATTTATATGTATATACATTTAATTTCATTTAATGGCTTTAATTTAAGAATTTTAATCTTTTATAGCTCTAGTTTTTTTCACAGAAGTAGTTGACACAGGTTACTTTTGTATAAAGCAGACAATTTTGTCATGCAACTTACTGAAAAAGCAAGTGTAGTTTAAAGTGGTTATTTATAATTTGATTATAATAATGATTATTTCTTGAAACGATAAACCTATGAAAGAACAACAACTTTAGAGAGTTCAAGAAATGACATTTCAGCACAGATCTCCAGGGTGCTGGATAGATTGCTTTAAAAATATGCTTGATCAGTGTACAGCACATAAAGTATGTAGTTGCCTGGGTGGGCAGATGTGTCATGAGTGATTTCTGAATGCCATGTTTCTCTCTGCTCTGCTTGGGGTAGCTGCTACTCCCTGGAGAGTTCTTTGATTGCTTTCATTAAAGGAATGGCTTCAGGATTGACATTTTATAGTAAGAGATTAAAAAGTCAAAACCAGGCCTTTTGCTCCCTCCTGAACAGGTTCACAGATGTACTGGTGAGTCCAGGTCTTTCTTGGAGCAGGCTCTGGATCCATCTTTAGCTGAGACTTAAAGATGCACACTGTAGACCAAGAAGGTATAGATGTATTTTCTTGAAAATATTTCCAAAGTCAAACTAACACCAGTATATAAACAAACCCTAAATTATCATCTTTCAGTTAGAAAAGTTTGTAATAAATGCTTATAATGTCAGAGCAATAGTAAGGTGAAGACCTTGTCTGATGGGACACCTGTCTTATAGTGTCTCTCAGCAGCTCTGGGCTTGGACATACCATAGAGACAAATCATCTAGGTTTTAGAGATTATTCTTTTCTTTTGATCTAATTGTATCATGGGGTAAATAGGACTCAAAGCCTCCTCTCTCCATGAGTGGGATTAAGGTCCCTGTAAAAGACACCTCAGATACTAGCTTGTCCCTGTGCTGTCTAGAATATAAGGACATAACAGTTCAAGTATGAAGTAGGTATCAGGAGCCATAATCTATAGTGCCCTCGTCTACTTCATGATAATAATCTATGATGTTTGGATTTTTACCCAGGAGAGTCTCAAAAGATTCAAGTAATACCCTTGAAGACTCTGAATCTTCAGGCCCACATTTCCTCATTCACTTTCAATGTATAATCAGGGCATATTTTGCATTTCGATGCTATTATTAAAGTGCGTCACTATATTCATGGACTAAATTTTTCACCCAAAATTCACCATATGTCTCTTGCAGTTATGCCTAGGTTAAAAAGCTAATAAAGATTACATATTTGTTTATTCAGAATAGCTCTAGAGGATGAAAAGTGAAACAGGATGAAATGTTTGGTCATCTGTTGAGGGCTGCATTCCCTGGAGAGGAGAAATTTTACATCTTCACCAGATGGAAGGCTGAAGGGCAGAGTAATTGGATGCTCTGTGAAGTTTCTTGTATATGATCCTTAAACCCACTCATGATATGAGGATCTCTCATGACCTCACCTCATCTCTTAAATGCTATGCTTCTTAGTACCATAACTTGGTGATGTTTTGAAATCGAAATTTTAAAGGAGCACACTCAATAACATAGCAATGCCATATATACCTATCTGCTATTGAAATAGACTTGGGTCTCTTCAGAGCATGTTATTCACTTGCATCCCACACACCTGCCTTATTTTTTTTTAATATTTTTTATTACGTATTTTCCTCAATTACATTTCCAATGCTATCCAAAAAATCCCCCATACACCCCCCCACTTCCCGACCCACCCATTCCCACTTTTTGGCCCAAGCGTTCCCCTGTACTGGGCCATATAAAGTTTGCATGTCCAATGGGCCTCTCTTTCCAGTGATGGCCGACTAGGCCATCTTCTGATACATATGCAGCTAGAGTCGAGAGCTCTAGGGTACTGGTTACTTCATAATGTTGTTCCACCTACAGGGTTGCAGATCTCTTTAGCTCCTTGGGTACTTTCTCTAGCTCCTCCATTGGGGGCCCTGTGATCCATCCAATAGCTGACTGTGAGCATCCACTTCTGTGTTTGCTAGGCCCCGGCCTAGGCTCACAAGAGACAGCTATATCAGGGTCCTTTCAGCAAACTCTTGCTAGTGTATGCATTGGTGTCATCGTTTGGAGGCTGATTATGGGATGGATCCCTGGATATGGCAGTCTCTAGATGGTCCATCCTTTTGTCTCAGCTCTAAACTTTGTCTCTGTAACTCCTTCCATGGGTGATTGTTTCCAATTCTAAGAAGGGGCAAAGTACACACCTGCCTTATTGATGGTATCTCGGTGTATCAGGAAGTATCTAATTGTTTAAGTCATTGTCCCAGAGCCTGTGAAATCCAACATCACGGCACCAGCCAATTTTATTGTCTTCATAGTGGCTTGAGTTGATTCATATAAAGCATTTGCTTCTCCCTCAGAGACCCGAGTTTGCTGAACAAATGCTCCTCCCCTCAGTTGTACCATCCTGTTATTAAAAACATTGAACTCAAGTTCTTCGGTGTAGGGATAAAGTACTCTATAACTAGACCTCAAAGTTTCTCTTAGGGACTTATTTCTGCTATTTAATTTCATGAATACTGCTCTTCCTGTAGCAGTTCCATTTCCTGAATTGAGAGATTCTGCATCATTTCTGTACTGTACGGTTCCCTGGCAGACCAGCAGGCATTAAGGGATCATTTCCAGTGTAATATATCTGTAGCCTTTGCAGAGAAATCCTAACCAGCAGCACCTTGGTGTTGTGATATACACGAATGGAGAAGAACAGTAAATCATATTTAACATGCTGGCTAGTTTTATGTCAGCTTGATACAGGCTGAAGTCATCTGAGAGGATGAAATCTCAATTAAGAAGATGCCTCCATAAGTTATGACTGTAGAGCATTTTCTAAATTAATGATCGGTGCTGTCATCCTTGCGCCAGTGGTCCTGGGTTCTGTAAGAAATCAGGCAGAGTAAGCTTTGTGGAGCAATCCAGTAAGCAGCACCTCTCCATGGCCTTTACATCAGCTCCTTCCTCCAGGTCCCTGGCTTGTTTGAACTCCTGTCCTGACTTCCTACAATAACAAACAGCAATATCGAAGTGGAAGCCAAATAAGTTATTTCCTCCATAAGCTACTTTGGTCATGTATTTCAACACAGCGATAGAGACACTAAGACAGAAGTGGATGCTCACAGTCAGCTATTGGATGGAACACAGGGCCCTCAATGGAGGAGCTAGAGAAAGTACCCAAGAAGCTGAAGGGGTCTGCAACCCTATAAGTGGAACAACATTATGAACTAACCAGTACCCCTAGAGCTCGTGTCTCTAGCTGCATAAGTATCAAAAGATGGTCTAGTTGGCCATCATTGCAAAGAGAGGCCCCTTGGTCTTGCAAACTTTATATGCCTCAGTACAGGGGAACACCAGGGCCAAGAAGTGGGAGTGGGTGGGTAGGGGAGTGGAGGGTGGGGCATGGGGGACTTTTGGGATAGCATTGGAAATGTAAATGAGGAAAATACCCAATTAAAAAAATTAAAAAAAAAAAGAGAGAGAGAGCGAGGAGGAGCCAAGCAGCTCTGTTTATAGTGGGCTGGGCTACCTTGCTTTTGGCAGGTAGCTGTGGGTAGGAGCATACCTGGCTATTGTCAGGTAACTATGAGGGTGGAGTCTAAGCTAGAATGCCAGGAGCTTGTGGTGTTGTCTGTGTGACTTATAGTCACAGAATTATGGAGTTGGGAGCTCTGTGGTGTCAGGCATCACCTGTCTCTGATGGCTCACTGTTCTGTCCCTTGTAGTGTTTTCTAGTGGGGCTCCAGAGCAAGACAAGCCCAATCAAAATAAGCTGCCTTTCACGTCCCACATTGTTACTCTCTGTACTGGCTAGTTTTGTGTCAACTTGACACAGCTGGAGTTATCACAGAGAAAGGAGCTTCAGTTGAGGAAATGCCTCCATGAGGTCCAACTGTAAGGCATTTTCTCAATTAGTAATCAAGGGGAAAGGCCCCTTGTGGGTGGGACCATATCTGGGCTGGTAGTCTTGAGTTCTATAAGAGAGCAAGCTGAGCAAGCCAGGGGAAGCAAGCCAGTAGGGAACATCCCTCCATGGCTTCTGCATCAGCTCCTGCTTCTTGACCTGCTTGAGTTCCAGTCCTGACTTGCTTGGTGATGAACAGCAGTATGGAAGTGTAAGCTGAATAAACCCTTTCCTCCCCAACTTGCTTCTTGGTCATGATGTTTGTGCAGAAATAGAAACCCTGACTAAGACACTCTCCATAGATTAGAAATTATTTAAGGAAAGTGATGTCTCATGCTCATTTTATATCTTCTCAGAGTGGATATGATAGTACACGGTCAGTAATGATTGCTATTTTGGATTTAAACATTTAAATTGGAACAATTGACCCGAATCTCTGGGTCTGGCAGTAATGGTACATTCATCCCATGTCAAAGGCGTCTCAGTATTCTCCTCACCCTTCTGATTCAAAGTGAACACACTCAGGACTCATTTCAATGCATTTTCTAAATTAGGACGGGTCATGAATATAACAGAGGTCCATGTGTCTAGTAAAGACCAGAGTGACTGCATACCTGTATCTCATTCTACCCCTCAATGAAAACACAAAATGAATGCAGTTTGCATTCCCATGGTGAGATTTTAAACAATGTTAGCATTTTATAATAGTTACCATCTATGATTTTTGCCTCTTTCTATGGTTAACTGTCCCTGTAAGATTCTTCTTAAAGCAGCTGTGTCAAGTGATTTACTTTAAAATAAGACAGTTATTTAGGCAAATGATATAATTGTGATAATGCTTTATTTTACAAATGTTAGGTCAAATTTAAATATCATGTGTTATGATCTTAATTAATTAATTGGATGTGGAAGTCATTTGGGTATAGCAACTAGGTTTTTTTTTTTTTAATCCAGTCTTAAGATTAACTTTCAGTGCGTTTATGATCTGTAAATGAATGTAAAATTAATTCATGTGACTATCCATATTTCATGGTCCTTCCTTTTATACTGTATCGAGTACTAATGTGGCAGAGTAATTGATTTCTTATTGTTGTAGCTCCCGAAGGCCCTCCTGAAAATGTGCGCGTGGTTGCGACATCCCCCTTTGGTATCAATATCAGCTGGAATGAACCTGCCATCATAACTGGACCAACCTTCTACCTGATTGATGTCAAATCGGTAAAGCATGCCTTACCTACTCTGAAGTATAGCATAAATCACACTGTAAATCACAGTTCATGATTCCAGTTATTTACACAGACTCTAATTTTATAGCGTGATTCTTAGACCTTAGATAGATTGTTCAGCTTGGGCTGTTGACCATATCCTTACTAACTTCTGGACAACAGTATCCTTAATCCAGTGCTTGCTGCATTTATTCTAGGGCCAAAGATGACATGTATATTGGAAAGCTGATACATTTGATTAAAATTACAGTAGAAGAATCTTTTAGCATAGAATGAGAAAGAAGAGGCATCCAGGAAGAAGTAACCCAGATAAGGTCAAAAGATTCAAATTTCGAAAAATTTTCAGAGAGCGTGACGAGGAAATGAGAAGAGAAATATCAAAGAATAGTGATCTTTTCTTTCCTTTCCTTTCCTTTCCTTTCCTTTCCTTTCCTTTCCTTTCCTTTCCTTTCCTTTCCTTTCCTTTCCTTTCCTTCTTTCCTTTCCTTTTTGAACACTAATCCCATAGGATCACTACAAGTGAAACATTTCAATATATGAAAAGTGCTATAAATAATAAGATTGATCTTTCTCTGCTTGCTTTATTAGTACTCCCCACAAAAACTGAGAAGCCACTTTTCAGGAACCTTCTGATTTTAGACACTGTAAAATGTACACAGATCCTATATAAGGCAATCCTTGTAGTTCAGCAACTGCTAAGGATGGTTCTGTTGAAGAAATTTATATGTCTTAAGGTTTGAAACTCAATACATTCCTTCTGCCTTTACATTTCTTACTAAGGAATTATGTCCAATAGGTAAACTTTATTAAATGGTTCATGTAACCCTTCTCTTGCAAACAACGAATATAACTAAATGGCTATTAAACATGAAAGGCTTCATCTAAACAGTCTTTTTTTTTTTCAAAACAAATAATACAACCACCGCATGCCATGGCATTAAAATTTTGGTGTACTGAGACATGGCTAGACCCATGATTTGGACAGTGAGTTTTATGATCATAGTGCCACTTGAATAACTGAAATGGTGGTGGTGTGGTAAGATTTTTAATCATACTAGTGGGTTGGTTGCTTGGTGAGATAGTTTGTACTGTGTATGTGGGATACAGTCTACATCTAGGTCAGGAAACTGTAAGAATAAATGGGGAGAGAGGAGGGGGTGGAGGGAGAGAAAGAAGTGAGCAAATATAGCAAATGATCCAGATGAGAAGTAATTTAAGTCTGTTAATTTACTAAATTAATGATTTATCTATTAATAAATATAATAACTTACATTATTTACAATTAAAATTGTTTGAAAACTTCCCTATCGTGCATCATGGTGGTGAGTGTGAAGACGGATCGGGAGGATTGTAGAATGTACTACTTGGAAAGCCGCAAGGAAGAATAGATCAGAGAAGGGAAGCAAGGAGTCCAGTGCAGAGATGAGTGTGAGAAGTCTGAGAGTGAATCTTCCCACGCAACTGCTTTAGCAGGACTGCATGCATGTGTAGAGCTCACAGGAGAAAAGGCATTGTTACTTATAATAAAATAGCATATATTCTAAGGCCAGATGAGACTAACTATGGGACGGGAAAATATATTAATTCTTTAAAGGAGCTGCTTCTGTCTCAAAAGCCCTGCTATCATTAAAAAGCAAATGAGATTTTAATGCCTTCTCCCATATATTCTTCAGTTCTTTCTTATTTTTCAGAGTATAGTTGTGAAGATCTTAGCGCCTTAGCAGATAAAGACAAATAACACAAATGTCCTGGGAATATGTATTTAATGCAAATGACAGAAAGATAATTATGAGTGATTCTTCAAGAAAGAAAGAAATTACCCTTGGAATTTGGCTATGATTAAAGAAAAGAAAATTAAAAAGGTTTTAGGATGATTTTGTGATCTCGTCGTTACAGCCATCTAACCCAATCTTATCTCAGTTGCCAGGCAGCTCTGGAACTTGAGGGAGTCCCCTAAGCTCTGAAAAATCTACCTCATCTTAGTATAATTCCCTCTGCAGTAATCAGGGAAACAACAGGAAGCAGAAGCCAAGAGAGTGATGACGGGGATGCTCATCATCCCTCACAGGGATTGACTGTTCGTTATCCCTAGGTAGTTATTATGCAGCATGAATAAGAGCCTAATCACAAGGAAAAATTCAAAATCCATATTTTATAGGAATTTAGGATTTGATAACCAATTAAGTACTCCTATATTTTGTACCAAAGGTATTGTGTTCAATGAATAGAATTTGTATGCTGAGAAGTTTGTCTACCATTTTAGAGAAGTGGGCCACCTCTCTCCAATGCTTTGTGTAACGAATGAGGTTTTTTTGACTGCAATTCTGGTTATTTATTAGCCATTTGGTATATTTCTCAAGGCAGCATCTACTTTAAGTTAAAAGTCCCTACAAACCAAAATTTAAAGAAACAAGTGAGTAACTCTAAAATCATTTCTCAGTGTTTCAAAGGATGGGCAAGTTAAAAATCATCTTCACAATGCTAACCATATACAATACCTGTAATACTCAGTACAGTTACCTGTAACTAATATGCCTTGAAGGGTTATAAATCTTCTTGTGTCTGTGTCAGGAAAAACCCTTTTTAAACTTGTTATATGTATACATGGTGTGTGTGTGTGTGTGTGTGTGTGTGTGTGTGTGTGTGCGCGCGTGCGCGCACGCACACACATGTGTACACACTTGTGGAGGTCATAGGTCAACATTGGTGTCTTCAGTCACTCTCCACTTTATGATTTGAGACAGGATCTCTCACTGAACCTGTAAGTTGCAGCTTTCTGAGTGGTTGCCAGATGGACTGTAGAGAATTGCACTCTTTTGTTCTCTTTCCCTGTGCTAGGATAACAGATGTGGCCTGTCCTCCATGACTTTTATGTAGATGCTAGCGATCCTAACTAAGGTTTCCATGCCTGGATAATGAGCACTTACATACTATGCCTTCTATCCTTCTGTTTAACACTTAAACCTTAGTCATGTTAAATGTCTAGAATGATGGGGAAGATTTCCCCCTAAGACAAACTATATTTGAATAAAACATACAGCCACATTTAATATACCTAAAGATACTCATTTTTGCATGAGTTTTGACTATATTTATAGTGAGTTGTGCCCATCACCACTGTTATACCTAACAGTGGTAGGTTAGAAGCTTTTTGATCTGTAATTATAGCCAGAATTTTTGAGTGACTATGCATGCAATAAGAATTAGTGACAAAAAGAGACTGAAGAAGAATGAATTTGGAGAGTGGGGAATCTGGAGTATTTGGAAGGGTTTGGGGGGAAGGAAGGCCAGAGAGAACTTTTATAATTATATTATAATCTCAAAGATTAAAAAATATTAAATAAAAATTAGAAAAAGAAAAATTAAAAGAGCAGAATATATCAGTGTACATTTCAAAACAAAGTTGTTCCCTCAAAATTATGATTTAGTTAGAAAGTACATAAATATAATTTAAATATCAATATCTTCTGAATTGTGTTACAAAGCATATTTTTTAGAGTTAGTTAAAAATGTATATCAAAATTTCCACACAAACTACTTCAGACTTATTCCTTATAAAATCTTTTTTTTTAATGATTTACTTATTATATGTAAGTACACTGTAGCTGTCTTCAGACACTCTGGAAGATGACTGTCAGATCTTGTTACAGATGGTTGTGAGCTACCATGTTGCTGCTGGGATTTGAACTCAGGACCTTTGCAAGAGCAGTCAGTGAGCCATCTCTGACTCCTAACCGCTGAGCCATCTCTCCAGCCCCTCCTTATAACTTCTTAAGAAGGCAGTATAGCTCAATATTATCACCCTAGGAGAAAGTAAGACAGCATAAGTAGCTTGTCAAGTGGAATTTATTGAGCAGTTTGGAATTTGAATGTTGGGTGACTGGGCACTCAAATCTATGCTTTCTTCTATCAACTGTTGAAGTAGAAAACAGTGCCGTTGATTCCAAAAGTGACTTTTGCTTATTCATTTGATAGGTTGGCTGACCATGATGAGTTGGTTACATTCTCTGACTTTCAACTATTGAAATAATTACAATTGAATTAATTGTTATAGTACGTTGGGTTTCTCAGAGCAATCTGACTTCAAAGTCAATGACTAAATATTGGCCAGATTAGTATGACTTAGCTTTGGATTGCCATCTTCCTTAATCGCTAACTACTTTTCCCCCATAGGTAGATAATGATAACTTTAATATTTCCTTCGTGAAGTCAAATGAAGAAAACAAAACCACAGAGATTAACGACTTAGAAGTATTCACAAGGTATTCTGTGGTGATCACCGCTTTTGTTGGAAATGTTAGTGGGGCATACACAGATGGCAAGTCAAGTGCAGAAGCGATCATTACGACTTTAGAATCAGGTAAGGAATTTATCTCACCATGCCTAACAATCAGCTGTGACTTGGCTGTCGGTTTTTCTTACAGCCCCTCACTCTCTTCTCAAGAAAGGATGTGTGCTCTGATATATCAATAGAACATTTAAAAAAATAAACAAATTCAATGACAGTGCAATTGACAAAATAAAGGTGGTTTATACTTTTGGAGCAATGTGTAGAATATTTAGTCCTTATAAATAATGGAAACTAATTAAATGTACCATACTGCACTTATTTTTGTACTTATCAGCTCTGTTTTTGAGATTGAATTACTGTGCTTAATAGATGATTTTTAAAAATTTTTTCTAAATGTCTTCAGCTAACAATATTTCATCCAGTGTTTCATTTTGATGATTTCTGTCCTGATTTCTCGTGGAGATTGACTAGTAATATTAAGTAATTTGGTATTTAAAAACCGGTTCACATATATTATAATTGTTTTCTCAGTCAAGTGGCACATCAAATTATGTGATTATTTGATAAATATCAGACTCCATGCAGACTTCCTCTAGTCTAGGAACAGTCTGAAGAAAGCAAACCAGTGTGAGAGAAGCAGGGAGTAGATGTGGAGATGCCCCAGGACCTGCTTGCCTACATTCTTCAGAATCTTGATGTTCTTTGGCACTAGATATGTCACGGAAAATAACAGTGGAGTGGGGGAGGGGTGGGGATGGGAGTGGGGGTGTGCTGCTATGATCTGTGGCTATCTCTAAGGTATATAGAGGAGGAAAAGGTATTCTTTTCAGCGAATCTCTTTCTTATTCTATGTTTTCCAGTATTTACTGCAAAGTGTTAACTCGAATTTGCAAGGTACCTTTTCTTCTCATATTCCGGGAGTCCATTAGTTTCTCCTGTACTACCAACGATCAAAGGGATCTTCTATATTTTGCTTTCGTTTTTCACTTTTTTTTCTCACGTTTCTCTGTGAAGAATGGCATGGTGAATAAACTCATGTGTACATCACAAAACATGGCTGGTCAAATCATATTTGTGTCATCTTGCCCTAGGACAGTGGCTCTCACTGCATGACCCCATTCACAAGGGTCACATATTAGAAATCTAGCACATCAGATCTTTACAATTCATAATAGTAGCAAAATGACAGCTATGAAGTACAAATGAAATAGTTTTATGGTTGCGGGTCACCACAACATGAAGAACTCTATCAGAAAGATCGAGAAACGCTACCTTAGGAGGTAATTAACAGCACAATTAAAAAGAGAGGAAAAAAAACCAACCTCTCTGTCAATTGAATTCATTATGTAAAGTTGTTGGTAATTTAGGGATAGAAAATTGTTGCCAACATTGTGAGAATTCCTTGCTTTATCCAGCTTTAAGCCTAATCCACAATTTACAGAAATACATTCTACAAATAAAAGGATAAAGTTCTTAAGTAATGTAAATGTGTAAAAGCAAGAAATATTTAACCCAAACTAAGCTTTATTTTACTTATAAAACTTTCTACTTAACATGGGGTGCTTTGCAAAATGCTGTAATTGTCTGCTTGTCTTTTTTTTTTTAAACTCACAATTATATATCCAAATTTGAGAGGTGCTCTGAGATTCTATCTGCCAAGAAGGGTGAAGTTCACAAAGCTTGGGAGTCTGCACCATGAGGCCACATCTCAAGTTTTCCTCATTGGAAATTTTGATTGAAAAGGAAACTTTCCCATATCATTCTGATCACAAGAATGTACAATATCATTTGATGGTGTGATGTCAAGAACAGTAACTCTACACTCTCCAAATGATGTATTCTCATATATCATTTTATTTTATAATTTGTTACAACTAGTGACATACAAAGTGGGTGGTTTGTTTTGTTTTAATAAGGGAATATTTTTCAGCACAGAGTATTAATTCCTTGTACAGAAGAATGATTTCATTGTGACAATTGCCCATGTGCACATACTCTGATCATAGGCAACTTTAACGCCACCTTCCAGATTGCCCTCTTTTCTTAAATAGTCTTCTAAAAGAAAACAAATACTTTTCCTTCTTTAAGGATTCCATACAATGAGTTTTGGTCTTCTTTACCTCCAATGCCCCAGCTCTTCTTATGTATACCCCGTTCCCTTCTTACCATAATTTTCTACCTCCATCCTATCAAGGACAATTTGTGTTGCCCAAGTATTATTGGGTGTGTGACCTTCTACTGCAATGCACTCAACTTAACATGACCCACAATTTAAGAAAAAACTGATCTTCTTGCCAGAAGCTAACTGTTGCCAATAGCTCCTTGGATAGGGGTAGAACTTCGTGCCCAGCTCTCCTCTTCATGTTGTAATTTGGTCTGACTTGGGCTTTCACAGGTGTTTACATGCTACCACAACTAGCATAAGTCCATGTGTGCAAATGTCCTGCTGTGTTTTTATTTCGGTAAAATAATGAACTGGAATATTAGACATTTCAGCAATAAAAAAGTCCAATTAGAAAATCATCAAAAGACATAAAAGGACATTCCATCCATCAGGAGGTATGGTTAGCAAATAAACACACAGTATGATAAATTTTCAAGGCTATTAGCCTTAGGTAAATGCAAATTAAATCTCCATTATCATGCAACCATTCATCTACTGAAACAGAATTACACAATAATTTTAAAAGCAGAGGTAATACCAAAAAGTGGCAAAGATATAAAATGAGCTCTGACACTTGGCAGTTGGGAATATTAAGTAGTGTAGACACACAGAAAAAAAATATTTTCCCAGTCTCTTGTAAAATGAAACATGTACTTCTCATATGGTCAGGCAATTAATTGTCAACAATGACATTAAAGAATCAAAACCTTATGTTTATATACACACGGATAGTAATGTCAGCCTTATTGGCAATAAAAATAAACTGTAAGCTGCACAGATGTCTTTCCATGTTAAACAATTCCTGTTAAGCTACAAAATGAAACACTTCTTTGCGACAAACAGGGCTGCTGTTCCTTTCTCTTCTGGCTGGAGACTTTGCATTTAGGAAGATGACTCAGAGGATGTAGGTACTTCTCACCAAGACGCATGACCCAAATTCCATCCCAGAGACCTTTGGGTTGGAAGGCTGAGACAAAAATCCTGCAAACTTTTCTCTGCCTTCTGCTCATCATGACACCTACATGATCCCCAATCGACAGAGGGAAGGAGAGAGACAGAAACAGAAATGGAGAGACAGAGAGAGGGGGGAGAGAGACAGAAAGAGACAGAGATACAGAGAGAGACAGAGACAGAGAGAGAATTTTTGAAGATGGTGAATATTGATACATATAAATCCTAGTGAATCTCAAATCTATGGCACTTTTCTTTTGCTGAGACTGACAGCAGAGATAAGGCCAATTGCATTTCTAGAGAGGCATGTGATGAAATACAAAGGCATAGAAGGAAAGAGCCTCTTTACGTGATGGGCTGGTGTTATCTCTTCCATGTTGGTATTTATGGGATTCTATACATGTCTTATGATTACATAAAAGTAAATCACACACAAAGCCATGAAAAGGTGATGCAATCAGAATAAGGCCTGTTATCTTGCAAACAGTATCAGCTCAATGCCTGTTCTCTGGCTTGACACTGAATAACGCCATAAGCTGTGTCACCACTGGGAACTCCATGAAGGTTATGTGGGGCTCTGATTCTCTTGGGATGACTTCCTCTGAATCTGTGTTACTTTTTAATAAAATGATGGAGAAGCTGAGGAAGCACGTTCTGTGTGATTCAGTGGAAGATGGGCTGCGATGCAATGGGAGGGTCTAATGCCCGGTGCTAAGCACAGAGCACATACACAAGGCACATAGACAAACTGCAGTATCACGGGAATTTCTGGGAAATACAGTCAATTCCTGATCATTTTTCTAATGTCTGTAATACATGATTTATATAGCTTGTGTCATTAGTCTTTTAAAACAGAAGTTTGAAGGAAAAACCTTTTTATATTGAGATAAAATGTTACATTTAAGATTATAATTGCCAACAATTTTTTTTCAGTGCCCAAGGATCCACCTAATAATATGACATTTCAGAAGATACCGGATGAAGTAACCAAGTTTCAGTTATCATTCCTCCCGCCTTCTCAGCCCAACGGCAATATCCAAGTGTATCAAGCATTGGTCTACCGAGAAGACGATCCTACTGCCGTCCAGATTCATAACCTCAGCATTATCCAGAAGACAGACACGTCCGTCATTGCAGTGCTCGAAGGCCTGAAGGGTGGACATACATACAACATCAGCGTAAGCAGCTACAGCTTGTAACTGTTTGCTAAGGGCCCAAGTCAGTCTATGACGTCAGCCCTCCAAAACACAGCCCATTGCATGCCACATCCCTGTCTGTTCCCTACTAAAATCTAGCAAGTGCTATTAACTAAGCACCATGGGAAAAAAATAACAGGCACATGGGAATAAAGAAGAGAGAAAATGGACCTTAAACACAAAAGAATAGTGATATACAGAACCGCAGCTGCCTGAAAGCAAACTATAATTGAAACCTGTGAAAGCTCATTTTGAAGAAAATGGCAGGATGAGGTCATTTCGTTCCTTTGAGTCCTTTCCTTCTGTTGATGTGTTAACATTAATTATACAAAGGACGTAAAATGTACAAAAAAATGTGTGCAAGTTCACATGCATGAACAGATAACCACATTATTTTATCCTATACTTACATTGGTCACACCTTAGGAATTATAAACAAAATTGTTTTGGTTCCAGAAAAAAACAAACAAAAAGACCAAACTAGCAGCATCCAATTTAACAATGCCTAGATAAGCTTCCCAACTAAGCAATTGTTCATAATTATCAACTTAGTTATAAAAATATTGTTAGCAATATGTAAGTATATTCTTTGCTTTTATTTTGTATCTTACTGGGTAAAGTTTGTGCTGCAGTTCCAGTTGAGCAGACCAGTTATATGAACTATCTATTAGCAGATGAATGGGCATTTGAACCTGAGTTCAAATCCTACCTTCTGTGTCCATCTGGAAAGTTTCTACAAGTGTGTAACTCAGCTTTTGCAAGCGAAAAGTCGCAGACAGGATTGCTAACGTGTTGAAAAATATTTTGTGGGGAATATGTATTTGGGGTGATGGTGTAGAGAGAAACACTGCATCAATTTGGCTTTTGAGGATAAGAGAAAGTAAGAAATAAAACAAAATACAGCTATCTATAAAGAAAAATATAACTGCTTGCAGATTACAATATATACATCTCAGGATATTGAAATTTATCAAGAACATTTATATTTAAAAAGAATTTCAAGTAACTTCCATGTATCTTACTATTTTAAAAAAGTATTGTCCTTTTATTCCCTTTTTTATTCACCAGCACTGTTAAAGTTGTGTCATTAAAAAAAAATCATTGCTTAATTTGAATAGTCCCTTTTAAAAAGTGACAAAAGACACATTTTGCTTTCAGTTATTTTAACTGCATCTTATGGGATTGCTCTATTCAATATATCAATCATATACCATATATTATTATAGTTTAATTCAACAAAAAACATTTCCAAATTACTAACATAATGAACAAATGGTCCATTAATATAGAAAATATTCTGAAGAATATATTACACATGGCAAATTGTGTTTACTAAGTGGAGGGAAGTCGGGCCACAAACGTGGCCTTTGTTTTATTCAGCTAGGATGAGGTGAAGGCAAGGACCCTGGGTCTTCAGCTTCCTGAGCACAAAGCTAATTGAAAGAATTCACATTTGTGTAAATCACCCTCTGTATACACAAACAGAAATGTTTTATGTGTATATGCTGCATTATGCAGGTTATGCATCAGATACTATGGGGCAGGGGTGAAGAAGGGCATAAAGGCCAACTTTCAGTAGAATGATTTAATACAGGAAAATGGGGAGGCGGGAGGAATTGGGTTTCATGGAAGAAGCAAGAAGACGATCTTGAATATGGATTTAAAGGAGGGCGAAATGTGCTAGCGACAGAGAGAAGTAACAGATGTTAGAGTAGAGGGAGAGGTGGTGTAAGGACTGGTGGTTTTCTACTCTGTCCCTCCTGTGCATTCAAATGACAGCAGAGTCTTCCTGGTCTTGATGATGGGGACTTTTGGGTCCATTAGCATTTAGTCTCAGGACTACGTGCCAGAATATCAGTTATAAGAAATTCTTGATTATTAATGTTCTTCTTATCTCAATGGTATTAAATTGGTTTGGAAGAATATAATTAATAGGCAGCATATAGTTGTTTGTAAAAGGGGGATCATTTTAAAAGTTGTTTATAACTATGCTCACTCACACATTTGTAGGAAGGAAGCTCAGAGTCATGATACAAGCTGTCTTTGTTGCAGGTTTATGCTATCAACAGTGCTGGCGCCGGCCCAAGAGTGCAGATGCGAATAACCATGGATATTAAAGGTATAAATGAGCTGCCTTCCATTAAATTGTTGTTCCCTTAACCAGATGGTGATTGTAATCTGAATCATGTGCAGGAGGCTAACCTTTAATGGTGTTTATGCATGTGATATGCATACATTAAGGAATAATATGTGCATATTAAAAGTACAGTTTAAACATCTCAATGATTACTTGAATTATTGTTGAAGAAGATAACTGACCTAAGGGTTGTCACCTAAACTTATTTTTTATTGGAAAGAGAGAGTTTTTTTTTATTATTGAATATTTTATTTATTTACACTTCAAATGTTATCCCCTTTCCAAGTTTCTCTTCTGGAACTCCCCATCTCACCCCCTTCCCCTGCTTCTATGAGGGTATTCCCCCTGCCACCTACCCACTCCTGACTTCCTGCACTGACATTCCCCTACACTGGGGCATCAAGCCTTCACAGGACCAAGGGCCTCTCCTCCCATTGATGACCAACAAGTCCATCCTCTGCTACATATGCAGCTGGAGCTATAGGTCCCTCCATGTGTGCTCATTGGTTGGTGGTTTAGTCCCTGGGAGCTCTGGGGAGTCTGGTTGGATGATATTGTTGTTCTTCCTTTGGGGTTGCAAATGCCTCCTTCAACTCCTTCAGTCCTTTCTCTAACTCCTTCATTGAGAATCCCATGCTCAGCCCAATGGTTGGCTGCGAGCATCTGCCTCTGTATTTGTCAGACTCTGGCAGAGCCTCACAGGAAACAGCTATTTCAGGCTCCTTTCAGCATGTACTTCTTGGCATCCACAATAGTGTCTGGGTTTGGTGACTGTATATGGGATGAATCCCCAGGTGGGGCAGTCTCTGGGTGGCCTTTCCTTCCATCTCGGCTCCACTCTTTGTCTCCATATTTCTTCCCATTCGTATTTTCTTTCTCCTTCTAAGATGGATTGAAATGTCCATACTTTGGTCTTCCTTCTTGAGCTCCATATGGTCTATGAGTTGTATTTTGGGTATTCCGAGCTTTTTGCCTAATATCCACTTATCAGTGAGTACATACTATGTGTTCTCTTTTGTGACTGGGTTATCTCACTCAGGATGATATTTTCTAGATCCTTCCATTTGCCTGAGAGTTTCATGAGGTCATTGTTTTTTAATAGCTGAGTAGTACTCCATTGTGTAAATGGACCACATTTTCTGTATCCACTCCTCTGTTGAGGGACATCTGAGTTCTTTCCAGCTCCTAGCTATTATAAATAAGGCTGCTATGAACATAGTGGAGCATGTGTCCTTGTTATGTGTTGATCCATCTTTTGAATATATTCCCAGGAGTGGTATAGCTGGGTCCTCCTTTCTTAGGAGGGGACAATGGAGACCAGTGACAAGGAACCTGAGCCTTTCAGGCTCTTTGGTTAACTCTTGAGACTGAGTCCTAGCTTTGTCCTTTTAACTTTGGAAAACCTGCTCAATATGCATATGTCTAGAAAATGTAGGCACTGTTATCTCCCACCTCACAGATTATTAATTATAAGGACTAAAAGTGAACATCTTTGAAAACTCCTTTATACAGTACCTGAGAATTGTTACTCGAGTCAAAAGGCTTCAAACTCTGATATTCACCTTTTTTTCCTGTTGCCCTGTGTCTCCTCGATTGAAAGGAAACAGTGTTGCAAAGTTTGTGGCAGTGCCGAAGGATTCTTTTTATTCTAAGATTGAAGTTTGGATAAGTAGTTTTCAAACGAAAAATACGTATGTGTATGTATGCACACATGCAAACAGCTCTAAGAAAAAACGAAACCAGCAGAAGCCCTAAAAATATTGGCTAGGGGATGTTTTGTATTTGTTTATGGTAAAATGTGAAATAAATGGCATCTTAGAAATGATTCCAAAAATACCTACTAATGTTAAAAATATATATCTGATGGAATGGAGGGATGGATTGGTGGATAAATTCTTTGCCTCACAAGTGTGATGACTGGAGGTCAAACTCCCAGATCCCATGTAAAACTCAAACAGGTATAGAGGTTGCCTATAATCCAGCACTCTGGGGGCAGGGGCAGAGGATCTCCAGAACAAGTTGACTAACTAGATTCTCTAGATTTTTTATGTTTGGAGTGAAATAAAGTGAAGAATAGTCAAGGAAGACATGCAACATCAAGTTCAGGCTGCTGATGAATGCACACATGAGTACATACACACCTGCACATGTGTGTATCTGCATACATCTATTATCACACATACACCACCTCCATGCCCACATAAAATGCACACTCCTTAAATTCTTTGGGATCTCTTCTATGAAAATTAACAGGCAAGCAAACACAGTTAACTGAGGTTAATTGCTACAGAAAAATGCTGAAAACAATAAGGAACATAAATTCTCATGTTTGGACAGGTAGCTGAAGAAATATTATGCAGCTCTATCACATATCATAGTCATTAAGAAGCATGGGTTAGCACTGTACCTCTGACCAAGGAAGACTCACACAAGAAACCAATAAGTGGGATAATTCTAATGCATGGTGTATCAATATTAGGAGACTCAGCAGTAAGAAGTCTGCTATATATGGATCTATGAAACTCTACCTTATGATGTAAACATTAACAAAAATATGGGAGACTCTTACCCAGGTGGTTGACATGGATGGACAGTGAGGATGTTGCTGCTATGAATAGGATAGTAGTTAACCAAATGGTTCATAAAATAACACAAGAAAAAAAATGATAGTAGGCTGGAGAAATGGCTAAGCCGTTAAAAGTACTTGCTTGTTCTTCAGGGGTCCTGAGTTCAATTCCCAGAACCCACATGGTGGCTTACAACCATCTGTAATGGGATCTGATTCCTTCTTTTGGTGGCCTGAAGACAGAGCCCTAATATACATAAAAGATATTAATAAATAAATTGTAGAAAAATGTTAGTGAGATGTAAATAATTTTTGAAAATTATTTGCAAGAGCCTTAATAAATCGAGTATTTCTAACACATGAAGAAGAGTCACATGTGTAAAAGATGCACCTGGGCTTCAATTTCTCTGGCGAGTCTTAAATACATAATTATACCTTCCTGAAATAATAATTATGACATAATTATCTTATATCTGCTGTACCCAAACACAACCATTTGGTTTGATATTTGCATGTGCCATCATTTTATCTGTTACCCACATGAAATATGACTCTGAACTTTAATTTTTCTGCTCAGAAAAAAAATACTCATATTTTACTGTTCATAGCTCCAGCAAGACCAAAAACCAAGCCAATTCCTATTCATGATGCCACAGGAAAACTGCTTGTGACGTCAACAACAATTACAATCAGAATGCCAATCTGCTACTACAATGATGACCACGGGCCAATCAGAAATGTGCAAGTCCTTGTGGCAGAAGCAGGAGGTATCTCAGGTTTCACTCTGCATTGGTAGATTATGAAATGTGAATTTCTGAATGCTAAGAAAGTTTTACTCAAAATTAGCATGTAAAGTTAACTCATGATTTTAAGACAATTTAAGATTACTCAAAGAATATTAATATTATCAGTAATTATAGTAATAAGTGATGTCAAAATTATTATATTCAAGTGAAGAAAGGCCTATCAAGATATGTGATCTGTGTATTGTAGATACTGTTTGAATTGGTTTGATTTGGGGAAGAGAGTCTTGATAGCTTCTTTACACATATGAACTTTAATGACATCTGGCTGAAGGATGCTTCTTGTCTATCTTAGTGGTTCTCAACCTTCCTAATTCTGTGACCTTTTAATACAGTTCCTCCTGTTGTGGTGAGTCTTCCCCCAATTATAGAATTATTTTATTGCCACTTCCTTCATAAAAGTGAGTTTGCTACTATTATGAATTATAATGTAAACATCTGAAATATAGGGTATCTGCTATGTGACCCCTGCAAATGAGTCACAACCAAAAAGTTAAGAACTGCTGGTCGACCTACTATATCAGCCCCCACAACACAAATACCTGTGTCCAGTTTCATATGCTGAATTCTCCTTGTCGTTCGTAGCATGACTCTTGATGTGTCTAGAGTTCCTTGATGGAATGAATCCCTAAGTGCTGCATTGATGTGAAGATACCTCAGGTGTGATTTGTGACAGGTGTTCATTTCTCCTACTAGCTCAGCAAGACGGAAATGTGACAAAGTGGTATGATGCATATTTTAACAAAGCAAGGCCATACTTTACAAACGAAGGATTCCCTAATCCCCCGTGTATAGAGGGAAAGACTAAGTTCAGCGGTAATGAAGAAATCTATGTGATAGGTGCTGATAATGCCTGCATGATCCCTGGAAATGAGGAGAAAATTTGCAATGGACCTCTGAAACCCAAAAAGCAGTATTTGTAAGTATGTTTTATGTCAACCATGTAGTACAGTACAAGTTTGTTAGTATATACCACCTATCCATCCATATACCCTTGCATCTTTCTGGTGAGCAAATGATATGTCCTATGGATAGAGGGTCTGGTTGTTTAAATATTGGAAATGAAGAGATAGACAGGGGGCTGGTGAGATGGCTCAGCAGATAAGAGCACTGACTGCTCTTCCGAAGGTCCTGAGTTCAAATCCCAGCAACCACATGGTGGCTCACAATGAGATCTGATGCCCTCTTCTGGTGTGTCTGAAGTCAACTACAGTTACTTACATTAAATAAATAAATAAATAAATAAATAAATAAATAAATAAATTTTTAAAAGGCAAGATAAAGAAAGCACCATTCATTGTCACAAACATACAGCCTTGAAAGAAAGTGTGAGTTGATGTGATAAGTTGTTTAAAGGCAACATGAAAGGTATGGCACTGGAAAAGTTCAAAGGTGGAACTTCGTTATTTCTATAATGAACATTGTGGCTGACATGTTGGAAGTCAGTATTTTGCTTTTTCTTTTTTACTATAGATGAGGATATACAGGCTTTCAGAAACAGTCTCATCATCTATCAGTTAATTGAGATTTCCTTTTAAGATGCTAATAGCAGTAACTCTGTCTTTATTCCATCAAACATCTGAATGAGTGCTTTATTAAATTTTATTGAACTCATTGTTTTTGTTTTCTATTTAATTGTTGGAATAATGCCATAAAATAAGGCTAGAATTTAGAAGAAAATGAATTTAACCTTGATTCTTCAAAATCTTATAATTACTAATTTTTAAAACCGCAGGTGTTCACCTTTCAGCAGGCTAGTTAACAATATTATTAAATTCCTTATGAATGTTGTAGGCTGAGGTATAATTAGACCATTTAGAGAAATTGGGCAATTGAAAAATAATATTCTATCATTTATTTTCAAGGTAATGAGTTTAAATTTTGATTATTATTTTATCTAAACATATTTTTATGATGATAACAGTTTATATATATTCTTATTCATTGTTTCTTTTGCATATTTGTTTTCTTTCTTTCTTTTTTTTCAAAACAGGGTTTCTCTGTGTAGTCCTCGCTGTCCTGGAACTCACTCCACAGACCAGGCTGGCCTCAAACTCAGAAATCTGCCTGCCTCTGCATCCCAAGACCTGGGATTAAAGGCATGTGCCACCACTGTTCGGCACATATTTGTTTTCTAAATGTATTCTTTTCACAAAATACGTTATTGTAAGAGTTTGATAATGTCAGACCATAAATCATACACTGAAATCTATTTGTTGTACACATGTAAATGGCTTTTGCAGTTTAGTTTCAGTTAGGTAATTTCAGTTGTCTTCCAGGACTGTCTTCTGCACTTTTTCCATTCTAAACTTGTAAAAATGACTACATACAACTTGCTACGTAATGAAAATAAGAAGCAATGTTCTTAACTTGTGTATATGTGAAGAAGACAATTTTATATAATCTTTGTCATTTGATTCTGTAGTATTTCTAAAACTAAGCTACAGAAGCGACTATGCTTTAAATTAAGTACAGTATCCACAAATTGCTAATACTAAATGACTTTATCTAAATAAATCTCTGAGTTAAATTATATGCTTAATGTTTTCCAAATATTGTTGGTTCATGATTTTGGTTAAAAGGGAGCAAGATATTATTCACTAGATATAGATGGTTGATTTTTCCTCATGCTACCATAGTCCTAAATTCTTGTTTTGTAAATTTATTTTCCTAGAATAAATTATTACTTTTTCATAACTACTTGATAAATTATTTGGAAAAAGATAATGGGCCATGAAAATTGTTTTTCTTTTATAATTATAGGCCAATTACTTTGAGAAATATTGACACAGATGTTCTCAATAAAATTCTTTCAAAAAGAGTTCAAGAACACATCAAAAAATTATTCTCCTTGATCAATTAGGCTTCATCTCAGAGATATAGGGATAGTTAAACATATGTAAAACAATAAATGTAGCTTATCACACAAAAAGACTCAAGAACAGAAACCACATTATCTCTTCCTTGGTTACAGAAAAAAAGGGGGGAGAGCTTTGATAAAATCAAGCATCCACTCATGATAAAACCCCGGTGAAAGTAGGCATACAAGAGCCATACTTCAACATAATAAAAGCAATATACAAGGAGCATGCAGCCAATATCATCAAAAATAAAATAAAACCCCCACACATTTCCACTAATTTTGGCAACATGGCAGGTTGTCCACTCTCTCCATAGCTATTCAACCTAATATTCTAATATTTGAAGTCTTAGCTAGAGTAATAGAAAGGGACAGGTATGGGGGAAGGATTCTAGAAGGAGGTGACCTGAACAGGGCAGTGAATAGGATTAAAAAAAAAAAAAAAAGACAAGTGAATGAGATAACAGGGACACAAATAAGAAAGGAAAAAAAATCAAAGTATCTTAATTTTTATATAATATGATTATGCCCTTTAACATGTCATAAGAAAACTCTTATAGCTGATAAACAACTTCAAAAACATCATCAGGCTTGATGCCCCAGTGTAGGGGAATGCCAGGGAGGTGAGGTGGGAGTGCGTGGGTGGGTGGGGAGGACCCTCATAGAGGCAAGGGAAGGGGGATGGGATGGGGGGTTGCAGAGGGGAAACCGGAAAAGAGGATAACATTGGAAATGTAAATAAATAAAATATCCAATAAAAAGTTGTGTGTGAAAAAAAATCATCAAACTCTCAGGGTACTAAAATCAGCACCCAAAATATCAGTAGCTTTTCTAAGCACAAGCAGCTACAAAACAATGCTGCTCACTGTTGCCTACAAAATATCTTAGAATGAATCTTTATTTATTTATTTTTATAGGTTTAAATTTAGAGCCACAAACGTCATGGGACAATTTACTGACTCCGAGTACTCTGACCCTATTAAAACTTTAGGTAAGATTTCATAGTGTAATTTATCTCTAATTTCTATTTTTCCTATGTATGTGTGTGCAGCATCTGTGCATTTGTATATGCATGTTTACCTGTGTGAGGTGCATAGTTATACAGGTAGGGTGCACTTGTGTCCAGGTGCATATGGAGGGTGGAACGTCTCCATTACTGTCTACTCCGTTTATTGTGCTAGGGTCACCTGCTGAGTGTAGAGCCGGCAGGCTTTGCCTATTGAAGCTATCCAGTTTCCTCCACAGGTCTTGCATTGGGATTACAGGCTATCATCATTCAGGCTAAGCTTTTTACATGGACTCTGGCGATCCAAAATTTGGTTCTTGTGCATGCAAGTCAGACACTAACCAGCAAACTGTCTCTCCAGCCTTCACCTATGATCTCAGTGTGTTTCTTTGATAGTAACAGTTATTAAATGTTCAGTAAATACATTAAATCATGGATTGATAGTCTTTAGTATGAGTCTTTTTTAAAGTTAACCAACTTTTTTAAGGAAAATGATGTCTTCAATATTCTTTGAAAAGATTATTTCTTCTAGTGTTCACATCTGGCCATAAACCTGGTTAAAGTGTTGGTTCCTTGATGATATTCTAAGTAAAAAGGTATTTGGTGCTTTAAATATATAGTCTCATATGTTATAATATAATTAACATAGATAATGTATATAATAAATACAATACAAGGTCTTCATAACAGAGAAATCATCTGATAATTTTCACTAAAAAATTTCTCAAAACTACTTTTTTCTCTCTCCTTTCCTTTCCTTTCCTTTCCTTTCCTTTCCTTTCCTTTCCTTTCCTTTCCTTTCCTTTCCTTTCCTTTCCTTTCCTTTCCTTTCCTTTCCTTTCCTTTCCTTTCCTTTCCTTTCCTTCCCTTCCCTTCCCTTCCCTTCCCTTCCCTTCCCTTCCCTTCCCTTCCCTCCCCTCCCCTCCCCTCCCCTCCCCTCCCCTCCCCTCCCCTCCCCTCCCCTCCCCTCCCCTCCCCTCCCCTCCCCTCCCCTCCCCTCCCCTCCCCTCCCCTCCCCTCCCCTCCCCTCCCCTCCCCTCCCCTCCCCTCCCCTCCCCTCCCCTCCCCTCCCCTCCCCTCCCCTCCCCTCCCCTCCCCTCCCCTCCCCTTCTTTTCTTTTCTTTTCTTTTCTTTTCTTTTCTTTTCTTCTACTCTCTTCAACTTTTCAATCACATCCTCATAATGTCAGTTGACACAATGTCATTCATGCCAGGAATGGGAGACATTAGGTTGAGTGATAATTTTTACTCCAAATTACAAATGAGGGAACCCAGACCCACACTGTTTAAATCATTGTTTAGCTAGGATGCCAACATTTTAGCCCACAATTCTATAACTACTGTGCTACAAAAGAAGGTTTAAGACCTGGATTTGAATCTTATCACTGTGATAGGAATAATAATTTAATTTCTATAAGTATGTATTCCTTTTAGAAACTTAAAAATATATTATTTTAAAGCTTTTTTTGAAACCTTAAATAAAATGATGTGTGTAAAGATTCAAACTTTTAATGCTTATATTGTTCAAAGTTTAATGACTTTTAAAGTTTTAGATTTATTTATTTTATGGGTAGGAGTGGTGTGTGTGTGTATCATATGCATCTTTGGTGACCACAGAGGTCAGGATATCAGACTCCATGGAACTGGAGTTACAGTTGGTTGTGACCATTATGGGAGTACTCAAACCAATCTTGGGTTCTCTGCAATAAAAAGTGCTCTTCGCCACTGAATCATGTCTCTAGCCCCAAATAGCTTCTTTTGATGGGTTATAATCAAAGACTTTAGAGGTATTTTTATTTTATTGATTTCCTACAGTTTCACTCAACTTATTACAGATTTTAAAAAAATATATATTTGTAGCAGGGATTCAAAACTTCTAAGCTACCTAACAAAACACTAAGGTGGGTACATCTCTGGAATATTACTTGAACATGTATGAAGTTAATGTAGGGCACTGATCTTGGTGATCCATCAGTACGTCATGAGCTACAGCATAGTTCATTGAGAACTGTAGGGACAGGGCAGTGGATTTTCCCACCACTTTCAGAGGGTCTCATCAGGCTGTGGAGGTGTTAGCTGGCTGAAGAACCAATCTCTCTCATGTCTACATAGGGAAAAAAATACATACTTAAGAATAGAGTCAAGAGGTGTATTACATACAGGTTTGTTTGAATAACAAATCTCTTAGGTTAAAGCATTGACTATAAAACCATTGTCTTGGCTAATTGTAATAGATAAATGTAATAATGAGGCAGGCTGATTTGACCTGTGGTTTTGTAATTGTGAAATATTTCCTCATGTAACTGCTGATAGCAAAATATATGTTCTGTGGTCAGCAAGATGATCAGAATTTGTCAGCAATTCCTGCCATTAAGTAGTGCTTGTTCTGGTATATTTCCTAATGAAAGATAAAAGACAGACAGAACTCAAGTACCTTCAGGAGATAATATTTTATAGAGAAGAGCAGGGAGGAGAAATGGTTGCTGTCTGGGTGTCATGTACCTAGCCTGTTACTAAACAGATGGGTTTGTGTAGATTATCAATTGAAGACCAGGCTCAGTCATTTGAGTGAGAGGGAAAGTTACGACATCAGAGTGACAAGATGAGAACTGCCCTAAGGAGGGAGATAGTCAGAAACCAGGAGCCACATAGTCTGAGGACATGGCTACTCACATTTTTCCAGAGCGAGCATCATCTGGAACAGAGTCTCTAGGTACTTTTCAACAAGGGCTTTCTTTTTATTCCCTCTACTTACAACCAAGGGAGGGAGCTGTAAGCACCACTTTCAGAAACCCATACTGATTTTTTTGTCTACTGGAGACATGACAGCTACCACCAAATTCTCCAGACACTAATGGCTACAAGCCCTGTAGATGGAGGAGGCCTGTGGTGTGTGAATGGTGTGGAATGAAAGAAGAAGGTCAGGCTGCCATAAAGGCCACAGAAGAAGGGGACAGCGGGACATAGGCTGAACAAAGCAAACAGAGAACCAACGGGCTGCTAATAACTAAAGAGGCTTCCATGGTCCTATTAACTAATTTCTCAAAGTGCAGTGTGATATTCCTATATCAGTGATGTAAAGACAGCCTTTGGGGACTCTCTCTTAGACTAACCATTTAGGGGCTCCCTCCTGATATGCAGTGGTTTTATAATTGGTGTTTGCCCCATAATGTTTAAGTAGCTATTAAAATAGGGACAGATGAAAGAGAAGATATTAGTAGAGGCCATGGAATAAAAAAAAAAAAGTACTCTTGGCAAAAGAGCATGGCAAAGATGATAAAGTAGAGGACTCAAAAAGGAAATAATATTGATTGTTTCAGTAACGAGAAGAGGCCCACAGATGGAACACATTACTGCGCAACTTGGGGCAAGCAAGGAAACATGTACTCGCAATAATACCTTTGTGTAACCAGATGATGACAAAGGGAGTCTGAGTCATTTTCTGTCTCAGTGGTGCCATGTGTCAGGACAGATGGCATCATCGCAGCACACTAGTGGAATCCAACACTGTTGACAAGCCTGCCGAAGACATATGTGTGAATGCAATCCTGGGCTTCAATGGAATGGGGGCATAATCCCATCCAGGTTATCCAATCATGGTGCTTTGGCAGGTCATGCTGGTAGCAGTTGGACCCTTCATGGGTTAGCGTATAGGATTTAAAGGAGCAAGATAAAGTTCATCTTGTACCAACTAACTAGAAGTGGTTATAATTTAGTGAAAAGCGGACATTGAGGAGGATCTCTTATGGCCTGTACTGGTAAATGGGAAACAATGTATGTCACTTTAATTAAGTTATTTGATTTTTGTTTTTACTTTAGATTGAACACTAGCACCCACCCCCCCATTCTCATGGGGTGCATGAGCTCTGTGGCCTTTCAAGTCTTCCTAAGGCACACGAGTTTGTGGACACTGCTTGTAGACTGTATTTTGTGGGGGAGGTTTAATTGCAGAAGGTTTCTGTAACTTGAAAACCAGACGTCCCTGTCTGTACCTTTCAGGGGCCTTGTTAAAGCAGTGTAAGATGAGATGCCAAACTGCACAGCAAAGGCAGTCTCTGATGGTTTTATTTTGTCATAACACTTCTCATTTAATTACTATGGAAAGAATGTCCCCATTGTAATTAGGCTGAGAAAGAGAAAGGGGAAGTGATGGATGTAGGTGTGTGTGTGTGTGTGTGTGTGTGTGTGTGTGTGTGTATGTATGTGTGTGTGTGTGTGTGTGTGTGTGTGTGTGTGTATGTGTCAAAGAGAGAGGAGGGAGGTACCAGGGACAGGGAGAGGAACAGGGACAGGGAGGGGGAGGGGGAGGGGAGAGGGATGGGGAAGGGAGAGGGAAGGCGAGGGAGAGAGAATATGTGTTACTATGACATCTGCAGCACTTACCACATCTTCCAAGGTAGTGGAGAAGTAAAGGGGACGTTTATCTAGTTAGTAAGATAGTATTAATACGAGGTGAACCTCACAAACTGTACCATCAGACTGAAATATTTCAGATGCTTTTAGTGTGTGCTGAATTTAGATAACCTCAAGATAGCTGTGAAAATGCCCAGTGTATTTAATTTCTTAAAATCCTATTTCTACAGTGACAGTGCTAAAACATACTTCATAAATCAACTGGGAGATTAGTTCAGATTAGGGAACGGGTGTACGAATATGAAATGATTACTAACAAAGACACCTGTCACTGCCACACAAATTCAAAACTGGGAGGTAGCTTTAGAAATGAAGCCCTGTGTCCACTCCATAGCTTGCATTCCTACAGGTAATACTAACCCATCAGTGAGAAACCTAGTACAGTGAGTTTTACGCAGTGAAGACATGGCAGGATCGGCTTTCAGATCCAGGCAGCATGACTCTGGGCAGTGTCCTGTTAACCACTGTCCTACACTATTGGAAAACATCACTATGTTCTGAAGCTGACTCCAATTTCAATGTGGTCAGATGCCTCTGCTTCTGCTCTGTGGGCCACCTTCTCTTCTGAACATTTAAAGTTATTTCTAGCTTTTCTCTCTTCTTACCATCTTGTCTTGAGTTTTAAGGTTACCATTTCATTAATAAGCATGTTGTGGAGGTATGTTTTGACACTGGCTTTAATTATTTTAACAATGAATAAATCCTCCCCCCTCCCGCCCTTTCTCATAGTCTAGTAAGCACTGTTTATCTCCTTTGAAAACTTTGTCAGCCTGACTGGAGGAAAATGTTCTTGTAGATCATTTCAAGACATGCTTATTTTTAAATGAAATGGCTGACCATTAGGACAGTACCTATTTTGAGCTTTATAATAATGCCACTGTATGTACATTAAAATTAATGTTGGCAAAATAAGTCTGAGTGTGATAGCTTACTGTCCCAGCCTGGATGCTTGAATGTGATTCACAACTCATACTCAAAGGAAAGGGCCAAATTCCAGAAGTTGTTCTACTTCCACTAGCTTGCCTTCACATACTCGTGTCTACACACACACACACACACACACACACACACACACACACACATATATATATATATATATATATATATATATATATATATATATATATACACACATATTCACATACACATACACACATATCAAGGCACTTTAAAAATAATAATGTAATAAAGTTAACTTTCAGTTAACTCCTCATACTGTTTTTTAATATCCCAAAAGACTAGTAGTTTAATAAGAAACAAAGGACATATATTAGCTCTAGGAGCTTAGACAGAATGAGGGAACCTGAAAGAAGAGACAAACTTTGCAAGATGAGATTAATATCTCTCATTTGACTCAAAGTTCTCATTTAAAAATGTGGAATCCTGTTTTGAATTTAAGTGATAATAATTCCAGTCAGAAGGTAATAGTTGAGAAAAATGAGTGCTTTTTTATTATACTCTTCTAAATTACAGTGCTGGAATATACCAGACAAACAAGATACTGTAATTAGCAGACAGTAAGTCTAGTGAAGAAGTGGCCTGTGAGTATCATGAGGGAAGTCATGTAAAAGAATGCCACTTTGTATGACAGAGTTTGGAGAAATGACCTCACTCATGAACAGAAGTGATTCAGAAAGCATACCCGACTATCATGGTACACTGTGTCCCCTCCTGAGGGCACTTTTGCAATACGTGCACTCACAGGATTACATGCTGTTTATTAATATATTATATGTCATTTCCTCACTTGGGTCAGTGCTTTGAAATGGTAATCTAGTCTGAAATTTCATTTTGTGGTCTAGGAAAACTGAGTTCTAAGGCTGTGTCTCACTATCATCTGATCAACAAGATTCTGCTTCTGGCTTCCTTTGGCAAGAATATTACATGTATCATCTTAAAATTATAAACCAAAGCACTGATATTTTAGGAAATAAGAAGGTGTACTTAATATTCAATGGGATACTTGGTCTTCTAGCATCCTTTAAATGGAGCTGGGTATACTAAAGACTGTGAAACTCTGATGACTATTTAAAACTCAGTATTCACTCAGCTAGACCATGCAGATCAATAGCCGCAGAAACCTGATAACATTTTATAATCACCAATCTAGCAGAAAAAGATAAAGCTTTAATCTTTGCCTATATTTCAGACATAGAACTGAAACTATTTATAGTCACATGAGTTAAAATTTTCTCCAAATAATGTCTATGAGTGTGAACTTTTCTATATGAGTTAAAGAGACAAATGCATTTATTTTACAATTCATTCAGAGATGGTTGAGCAATCCCCTGCAAGATATGAGATGATCATAGGCCATAGAAAAGGTTTAGTGGCTTAAAAAGTGCCTTGCTACACTGTAGAGGAGAAGAACTAAGTGCCTAGCACTCATATAAGGCTGTCATTCCATTCCAATAATACTTGGAACTTAGTTTGTTCTTTAAACATTTTGTTCTTTTCTCACATTGAAATTCTTGCATCTATAAGAGATTGTGGTTTCACTTAGTAAAGATCAACTGTATATACATATACATAGTATATATTTATGCATAATATATTAAGGCTAGTACCAGTGGGCAGTAAACTAGCAAAGAGAGATTCAAAATGTGACTCTAAGGTTTCTGTTTGCCCAGCACAACTAGAGTAATGGAGTTTTCCTCAACTGAGAGTAGGATTCAGTAGAAAAGAGAAAATATCACATTTTGGACATACACATTTTAAATTATACCCATAATTCCAAATAAAAAATATCTGGTAGGTAATACACAGAGAAGACTGAAGTTTACTAGTAAAAATAAAATAAGTCATTATCATATAAATGAAAATGTAAAGGATGAGGCTGAATGAGCTCACAGGGATATAAAGTTTATATAGGGAAAAATTAAGGACTGAACACCCAAATTAAAAGGAAGAAGAAAGGAAGGAGGAAGAGGAAGAGGAGGAAGAACAGGAGAAGGAGGCAAATTTAATTTGCTATGCTGGCTCTCTTAGGTGATATGCCAAGACATAGTGTATGTGGTTTGAGATTCAAGATGGAACTCCAGGGCCCTGTTAGTGATCATGTTTCACTCATTCTCAGGTGAAGGACTTTCAGAAAGAACCGTGGAGATCATACTGTCAGTCACTTTGTGTATCCTCTCAATCATCCTCCTTGGAACAGCTATTTTTGCATTTGCAAGGTAAGAGATGTCCCAGAATGCTCTGGGTGCTTTACATCTCTCATAGACCAATCAAGAAACAGCAACACAGCAGTTACACCAGTGGGAAATGCTTACGTTTTGTTTTTCTTCAATTTGTAGAATACTCCAACCTATCTAGAATACATACTGTGATGTTTCACAGTATACATACATTCGGAATTGAACTAATCTAGCCTTAAAGAAGTAAATCCTGATATTTTGATAGGAAAAGTTTTGATATAAATGCTGAGGAGAACAGGAATAAAGGAGAACTTAAAGGGATCAGAGCCAAGGATGCATCCAAGTAGCCAGTCTCATTAGATTAGAAACAGGAGACAGTAAGGGAGCTAAGAGCCAAGGAAATCTCCCAACGTTGTCATGGAATGGCTATTACAGGCACATACAACCTCTCACTGTCAAGAGAGGCATGACAGAGAGAAATCAACTGTTTGCAGAAGTCACCCATCCTTATTGGAGGGTAGGAGGTTACATTTGCTTGTAGATACATCTCATGTATACAGAATGGTTTGGGAAGACTGGGATTTTGTGGAAATTTTGGCTAAGGAGATGGGCAGAGAGGCAATAAGAACTCCTTAGGTATGTTGCTGGGGGTCCCACATGTAATATTAGAGTGTCAGTACCAGTCAGATATGTGGATGCACACCTTTAAACTGAGCACTTGGGAGGGAGAAGCAGGTGGATCTCCATGAGTTCAAGGCCTACCTGATCTACATAGTGAATTCTAGGTCAGCCAGGGTTATAACATGTCTACCTACCTACCTACCTGTCTAGTAGGTAGGTAGATAGATAGATAGATAGATAGATAGATAGATAGATAGATAGATAGATAGATTTAAACAAAACACTACCAGAGCCCCGAAAGACAGCAACTCCCTGATGTCACTCTACTATAGTGCTCCTATGGACAAAGCCTAGCATTCCAGTGGTTGACAAAGAAGAAATGAAATTAAGGACCATTCAGTTACCACAGAGGACAAATTTAGAGACAACAAAGTAAACCTACTCAGAGTCACTATAAATATATATTTTTTCTACTAGTTTTCTAAATAGTTCTAAGGCGGTCCCTATAGTTTAGACATCATGCTCCATCCTTTTTATCTTGAGTCCCTTAGGTCAGCCTTTGAGTGTATGATCTGAAAGTGTCTCTTAGAAGACATCTTCCCTGTGTCCCATACTGTTTTCAGATTCTGCCAGAAGATAGTAGGAGAAAGTCACTATTCTAGACAATTAAAAATAACTTACATTTTAGTAAGCGTTTTGGCAAATAATCAGAATGACCTCAGCGCAAAGCGGTGGCCTCTGCCAACAGGAAAATGCAGAAAGAGTATTGTATGATATATGGGCCTTAGCAATCAGAAGTGCGCATGCTCAGTGTTCAAATCATTGTTTGCTCTAAGTGCACATTTGACTTCTGGCATTTGTTTTCTGGGGAGCCCTGTAGGGAATGGAAGGGCTCTCCTTGTTCAGCACTGCCTCCCAGTCAGTATCTTTATCACGTCAAAGGGAATCTGTTCTCGGGTGAATATCAAGCCTCATGATTTCTGACACCCTGCTTTGAATCAGTCTGTCTACATGTGCTCTCTCCTCATCTGGCTGCAGAGGACCTAAGTCAAAGTGGGCTTGCCCTCTGAATGCTAATAACTGTAATCCCTTAAGAGGCTTCACCAAGGAGTCAAGGACTGCCTCCTGAGTTAAGCTTCAATACTTTTCTGTGTTTTATATGCATTTTGGACATACTCAACTGTGTAGTATTTTGGAGGAAGGCGTAACATTTTATGTTCTCAAAATCATCCTAGACATCGATGTTTATCATAGATAGCACATGTAAAGTATTAATGATTGATGCAGATCCAAAATAGTGCCTTGCTATATGTTATACTACACCTTGGAGAAGTGAGTAGATAGGGGCCTTAAATAAAAAAAAACTCATTGGGGCCAGGTGTAGTAGCTCATTCCTTTAATCCCATCATTCTGGAAGCAGAGACAAGAGAGTTTCTATGAGTTCAAAGTCAGCCAGGTTTAAATAGAAAGTTCCAGACCAGCCAGAACTATAAAAGGAGCTGTCTAAAAATAATAATAAAAAAAAAATGTTAGGTTTTTCAGGGTTGAATTAACCAATTTTGAACCGAAACTTGACTTTTCTGATCATAAAATAGAGATAGTATTTTACATCTCCTATTTCCATAAAAATTAAATGAGATAATTTAAAAACCAATTTCCATATTTGTTACACGTAAAGTTTTCCATTATAAGAAACAATGACGCATTGATTTCGAACACCGATATTCATTTTCCTCAGCTATTTCCATTTCCTTTTTCCTTTTTGTGATTAAATGAGGAAGCAGCTAAAGAGAGTAGGGGCAGGTCACATCCAATAAAAGAAATATTTGTCTGAATGGCTTTACTTTAAGAAACAAAAGAAAAGATGCCAACCCTGTCTACCACGCGCTTTCAAGGTAGTGCCTGCACTCACTGTGCGGCTCTCTGGTTTCAGAATCAGACAGAAGCAGAAGGAAGGTGGCACGTACTCTCCTCGGGACGCAGAGATTATTGACACTAAATTCAAGCTGGATCAGCTCATCACGGTGGCAGACTTGGAGCTGAAGGACGAGAGATTAACGCGGTGAGCACACTCCTCTGGGCCAGCAGAGGTTCAGAGGGCCTGGAGCCATGACCCTCTTCTGACCCCATGCTTGTTGGAAGTGTTTGCGGGGCTCCAGTTTACACAGGTCACAGAGATCTTCTTTCAAAGGCTAACCTCCATCTTCTACACACTTCTCGCTGTTCACACAGACTCCCTTAATCTTCCTAGCATTTTGGGTTCGGTATGAACCGAGCTTGGACTATGATACTCAAAGGAGACTTCTTTATTTTCCTGAGATGAATTAGTTTTACTCATTAAACCTTCAACGTTTTGTCTCATAATTCTCATAGAATACTTTCTCCAACTTGTTTTTTTTTTTTCTAAAAGTGTTCACAAATAGTTATAGGAAGTCTAATTTGATTATACGTCTACAAGTTTGCTTTTGTTTTTATCATTTGTGAGAGTTTTGTTCACAGTTTCTTCTTTCAGCATAAAATTACATAAATGTCAAAACTGTATAGGGGATTTACATTTCTAAACCTGTTCAGACTTTAGAGACTATGCAAAATAAAAGCATATTACCTTTAGAGAGAGAAATATCAATGTGTGTGCTGAATGAGTGGCACCATTAAACCAAAGTACCTAACGTTTTAAGTGCTTTTTAAACAATAAGTCTACACGTTTTTAAAAAACATCTACACTGTTCACGGTACTAGCATATTGTAAAAACTTGTTTAATATAATTCCCCAAATTCTTAATAAAAGCTGTCATGTTGTTGTTGCAAGGTTCTGCCAAAACCCTGTTGACATTTTTAAAGTTGTAATTAATTTTTACAAGATGACATTAAAATCTTGAACATCAAAAATAATTTGTGGTTACTACCTATCAAAGTTGGCCTTTATCTAATAGATCTGCGTTGTAAGCCTTATTGTTCACCTGTCTAGAAGATGTGCTGCCTAGGGAGGGTCTCCAAAACCCTAGGGGAATGAAAATTATTCAATATTAAGTGTAAGGACATTTGCTTTGTGAGATAACTTCTTAACTTTTAGATATTGACTGTTGTTTATATTCTAATGCAATCTCCTTTCATTCACAAAGGATGAAACTTTAGAAGCTTATATGTAGAATTTTATAATATCTAGAACACAGTTGGTTTTTTTTTCTTTATTTTACATAAGCAACACTGTATGTAAGAGAACAAAACAGCCTCCACAGTAAACCCTATCATGCGAACACTACAGCCTCAACATCTCAGTTCACCTTCTGGTCCTCTAGGGCTCATGCTCTAGAGAAGGCTCAGTGGTTAAGAGCTCTGACTGCTCTTCCAAAGGTCTTGAGTTCAATTTTCAGCAACCACATGTGCTGGCTCATAACCATCTTAATGGAATCTGATGCCCTCTTCTGGTGTGTCTGAAGACAGCTACAGTGTACTCATATAAATAAAATTAAATCTAAAAAGAGAAAGGAAGGAAGGAAGGAAGGAAGGAAGGAAGGAAGGAAGGAAGGAAGGAAGGAAGGAAAAGATTTTCTCTTCCCCTATGGACTTTCTGAACTTCAGTGAGGCTCTTCCTCTCTGTGTTCTTTTCTCAACTCCTTTGTCTCTTCCACAAGAACAGGCCAGCCATACTCTTTCTGAATGTTTATGAGGGAATAGCAAATATCTCAGTGACATCAATTTGAACTGCTGGAAAAATATAGTGGAATTCTTCTGCCTTCCTAATGTGAATTACAAGACGTTCACAACAATTCTTTATGACCATTTTTTTTCATTTTGTTTTGTTTTGAAGCATCTTTGTTGACCCTCAAACATCCGCAGTAAACAGATCTTTAGAAGTTAATACAGTAAATCAGAAAAAAAAATGTTAACCACAGAGAAAACATTACTGAGGTCACTTTACTGACTCTGAACCTCTGTGCTGATGTTGCTTTCCTAAAAGGTGTCTTCTCAGACCATAACCATTTTCTTCTTTACATTCAACATACCCAGAAAACTATGTTTTTTCTTTTGACTTTTTATTCTGGGAATGACTATCTTGGCAGCTGCAGAGAGGTTTTGAGTCATAGAAATTTGGGCCAAGTCTCTACCAGATCTGTATTACTGAGTATTTATAATTCAAGGGTGGCCATCTTTGGCTATGGCTTTTCATTGATTTTCCTGTTTCATGCCATTTTATCTATATATCACATTATCCATTAACACCTCTAAGAGCAAAATCATATTTCAGATATATTTTATTTCTGTATCACAGAAAATTATTGTTCTAATAATAATGGAATTTAAAATATTAATTTCCATTCTTTTTACTTTCCCATTTGTGTGTAAACTCTAGAATTTATGTTATAAAATCTTCCCTCATGAGCCAGCGTACCTTCTGGAGCTATCTTCTTCCTCTTGTTCTGTACTCTTTTTTTTTTAAGTATTAGATATTTTCTTTATTTACATTTCAAATGCTATCCCCAAAGTCCCCTATCCCCCCCTCCCCGCCCTGCTCCCCTATCCACCCACTCCCACTTCTTGGCCCTGCCATTCCCCTTAGGGGCCTTGGGGCCTCTCTTCCCAATGATAACCCGACTAGGCCATCCTCTGATACATATGCAGCTAGAGACATGAGCTCATGGGGTACTGGTTAGTTCATAATGTTGTTCTACCTATAGGGTTGCAGACCCTTTCAGCTCCTTGGGTATTTTCTCTAGATCCTCCATTGGGGGCCCTGTGTTCCATCCTATAGATGACTGTGAGCATCCAATGCTGTATTTGCCAGGCACTGGCATAGTCTCACTTGAGACAGCTATATCAGGGTCCCTTCAGCAAAATCTTGCCGGCATTTTGTACTCTTTTATCCACTCCTGGAGTTGATCTCCATCCTTCCTGAAGCAACACAAAACAAGACTTGTAGATATTGATGGTGCATAATATGTCCGATTTGCTGGATTCGATTCAGAAAAAAAATCATTAAAATTTTTTTCTGTTAGTAAAGTCACTAATACATGAATCAAGGGTAGAAGAATAACTGAAAACTATTAGTGCATTAGACACATCTGAATGGGGGCTGGTCACGAGGGAAGCCTTCATAGTTTTTGATGTACCTCACAATCTGAGAACTTCCCAAGTTAGAAAGGAAAGTTTAATTCTGGGAGTCAAAAGTCAACAAGGTTGGGTTTTCTCTCTAAATTGCTGGGTACTTTGTCCAAAGTTTTACTGTCTGTAGGAAGAAGCTCAGCTTCCTAGAAATTTACCTAGTTCACATGTGTTTTTTACCCAGGACATGGGTGCATCCTTCCAAAATGCCAAAAAATGTCATATTAAAGTGAGCTTACAACTATTTCCATGCTTTATCACTTCACCAACCCAAAAGAGAAAACATTATGGACTCTGCCGTCAATAATGACAAGTATTAACTTTGAGAGTTACGTAGTTGACAAAACCCAGGTCAAGGGGCTTAGAACTGCATCATACAGAAGACTTGCAGATTTATATTATGAAATCATTTAACACTTATGCATTTTACTCTATACTTATGTCTTAAAACCCATCTTATTATATAAACATTCATTATTTAATTTTTTTTCTACTCTGTGTCACAAAGAGTTTGAGAATCCATTCTTCCACATTACCAGGTTATTTTTTTTCTTAAAGAAAGTAAAAACTATGAATTAGTACTTGTTGATTCTATGTGATATGTGATGCGATAAAAAAAAAAAAGATGATTTTGTATACTTAGAATTCAAGACCAGCTTGTTCAGCTTACTTACTGAGATCTTGTCTCTAAACAACAGTAAGAAAGGGAGGGAGAGGGAGGAAAGGGAGGAAAGGAGGGAGGGAGGGAGGAAGAAAGAAAGGAAAGAGTTTTGGAAAAATAGATGATCGAATAGATCATGGCTTATCTATGTATTTGAAAATATAGACTTAACTCCATTGCTGGAAAATTAATTTAATTTAATAAATGTTATAATTTTATGAATATGTTTTATAAGCTATATATCAAGTGCACTTGGTATTGTTGCTGTATTTGTATTTGTTAAACTATAAAGTATTCTACTCTACATTCATACATAGAAGTTAATAACATAATAATTATTGTTTTTATAACAAACATTTTAGTGTGGGGAAAACTGGCAGAAACTGGAAAACTCTAGAAGTGCAGTTTTTATTCTGAATTAAGTATCTGCTGGGCATTGTGATGCAAGCTTTTAATCCTAGGACCAGACCAGAAAGGCAAGGGCAGACAGATTTCTGAATCAGAAGCCAATCTGGTCTACATAGTGCATTCCAGGTGAAGTCAGAGCTACCTGGTAAGACATTGTTTCTGAATAATACTAAAAGTAATTGACACAAGGTGCAAAAGAGTTTTCTTGTAGATCACCATTATTTAGATAGAATAACAGACTCTGATAATTCACTTTATTTCTCTCTAAATTAAGAGTTCTTCCTAAACAGTGGCAAAAATATCTGATTCTATAATACAATACCTTGCAGCTAGAAGGAACTGTAAAATAAACAATGCCTGTGTTTGCATAGTGGCAAATAAAAACAATGCGCTATTATTTACTAAATGAATAATGGATCTTTACTTCCAGATACTCCTCATTTTTCTTTAGACGCAAGGAGATTTTTGTCATCCAGTAAGTTGTGTGGTGATGCGGAGTTCTGCTGTGATTATTTTCATTTTGCCAGGTGGTGTGCTGTATATTTTTAAAAAATACGTGATATTGAGCATTTTGCTGCTTAATATGCCATTCTTTCCAGGCCAAAAAGAAAAAGATTTTCTTCTTTTGTTGTGTTCTAAGACTGCATGCTGTTGCTATGGTGAAGCTCTTATCCAAATGCACATTGGCTAACAATGTGCATGTCATGTGAATGTGTTGTATTCTTATATTGTGATAGTTTTGATGTTAAATTTTACATTTAGAGTTCTTCATGGCTTCCTATTGTATTCTCATATCTCTGTGACACGAGAGTAGAACTTCCCATCTGATGATGGAGATGTCCCCAAGTGGAGGTGTCAATCTGTAAGGACCAAGACAATGGCTTTTTCTCTCCTTGCTTCTCTGACTACAGTTTATGAAACTTTGATTTATGTCCTGACCAGTAGATAACCAATCACATTCACTTCCAAGAACTCCCCTAATGCTCGGTAATCCCTTTTGTATCCTGGCACAAATATATCAGCATGAAGTTATTGATAATATTATTAATAATAACAGAGATAGCCCATAGAGGTCTAGATATAATAAATACCTAAAGTGAAGAGTTTGGAGGGAATCAGGATGCAAGACAATTGATTTCCAAATCATAACCCATTAAAGAGGTGTTAGTTTCCATAAACCATAAGGCAAGGTGAGGCCAGTATGCCTATAACTCTACTTGACAATATATAATATACACTATGCTTAAAGCAGAAGTGGGGGTAGGCCTTTTCAACTCTAGGCACTCTTGAAGTTTTGGAATCATAACTAACCTTGTTTTATTTTAGCTTTAGGGAGCTATTTAACATGGATAGGATTAGGAGTTTTATAAAATATTCTATTTTCAGAGACTTGCCCTAATGGCACTACGTCTGTAGTGTAGGATGCTGTCAGGCCAATGATTTCAACGTACACACATAAAATATCCATTTCCAGCCAGCATTGAGAGTTGACCTTTGGGAATTGTAGATTGTGTATTGGTTAGATAATTTTATTGCAGCCTCCCCTTCATGCAATTAGTACCTCAAGTGTCCCCCCAGAACAGAAGACTGAGACCTGCTCTGGGAAGAGCTGAACTTTAGATTTTGAGTGAATCTGTTTACACACAACTCCTTTCTATCCATATACGATGTTGGCAGATCTGATCTACACATGATCTCTACAGCGCTTCCTAAGGTCTCACAGGACACTTCCATTGCTCACCTGCAACCCTTGCAAATAGCTCAGGCTGGACAATTTCCTGTACAGCCTGTGAGGCCTCCTACATTCTTCTCTTACATCTGCATGGGGGGCATTCACCTACCTCTTCACACAGCTGTCCACAGTCCTCCTTGCCACCCTCTGCTTCTGTCTAGTTACTCTTGAGATAAATAATCTGTGCCCATAGTTAGTGAAATAGAACATCTGTCAAGAATTTGTTTTCAAATGTGCTAATGTGGAGAGGCCTTGTGACAAGGAAAATGTGATGCCTGCCACACAGGGAGTTTCACCTCCTCTGGCTAGCAGCTCTGTGAACGCAGCCTTCTTATCTCCTCTAGAAGCCTAAAGGAGGGATAGCAACCTGACATTGATTGCTCCCTGATTGAGGCTGTGTTTCCCTTCCATATGATGCTACAACAACAGCCAGTGCTTAAGATATTTTTAATTTACACTGAGGCCCACAGAACAATTATTGGTTGATTAGACAAATGGGTGAAAGGGGATTTGGAAGAACACTGGAGCACTATTTTAAAGCCTAAAACAGATTAGCAGCACTAGCATAGATAGAAATTAAATAATATCTAAAAGTATGACTGATGATACTTTGGACAAGTGACAGAAATTAGTCAGAGAGGCAGATAAAACCCTGGGATTAACTAGAGTGGTAAAATACATGAAGTAGAAACATTTATTAGAGAGAGAGTGTGTGTGAGAGAGAGAGAGAGAGAGAGAGAGAGAGAGAGAGAGAGAGAAAGATCTCAAAAGAACTTGGCATTTTCCAAATCTTAGAAATTTTAACTTATATATTTTCCCAGAGAGGTTATTCAGATTCATTATTTGAGTAGCTAGAACATGTATTGTTGTACAATCATTATATTATGTTAAAGCAATAATTTATTATTTTTTAAAAAAAATTTAACCATACACAGAAGTTTCTCAATTTTTCCTGTACTACTGGGAATGCTGATTTGAGCTGTTTCTCTAGTCCCATTGTGTACTTCTCTCTATAAAGACTATGTTTTTGATGCCCTGTAGATTTCAACTAATTGGTCTTGAGGGAAAGCCGAGTCTCTGACAATATGGTCTTTCATCACCACTGCCAACATAAATAAATGGTTCCTCCCTGGGTCCGTGCAGTAATCTGAGCAGAATTTAAGTTTTTGATAGACTTTCGAGAAATGAGCTGAGCTGTGAAATAATACTCGTTCTACCAAAAGACATCGGATTTAAAACAGATAGAATTCATGTAATGAAAAGATTTATGTAATAAAAGTATTTAGCCCTTTATATTGAAAAATGGCCGGTAATCTTACAAAAATCAGGCCAATTCCAAACTTGATTTATCCACTAAGCAACTGAATATAATTTGGCAGTAACCTTTGCTACCAGAAGTGAATATGAGTACTGTCCCAATGTAAAAATTAGTTCAATTTTTTTTAAGTTTTAAAATTTTCAATTAAAAGAAAATTTCTACTTGAATGTGATGTGCCCTCAGATCACCGTATTTGAAAGTGTCACTTCTAAATTAATATTGTTGGAATTTGTACATTCTTGCCTTATTATATATATGATTAAAAAAAGAAAACACATAATCTGAGCTTTTTAAGGACTATACAACCACTTTTCCTTCGTTTCTAACCATACATTTTCCAAATTAATATTTTCTAGTAAGAATAAACATTCAGGATCTTGACAATAAAGAAAAATTTTATCGTAGATACAAATAATACCTAAAGTATGGCCATACAGCACCCAAGAATGAAATAGTACTTGTGTGGACAGAAAACACAGAACCAGGAGGGAAAACCAGATTTTTTAAAGAGATAGCTGGGCTACATATTCTAAACTGTCTTCTCTATTTCGGTTGTTTATATGAAGATTTCAATTTTTTTGATTTATACATAATTGTGGCATAAGCATAGACTAAACGTTACCTCCTCCCCACAAAATTAGACATATAGAAGCTGGTTTCTTATGTTACATCAAGATAATTGTGAAAAAAAAGATTATGAAAAGTTTATTAAGCTTAGATAAAGTGAATGATAGCAAATAGTCTAAAGCCAGACCAGAGCCTACTATCTTCTGACACCGCCCCCCCCCTTTCCTTCTACTTGTGGGGCTATAGAAAGATACCAGCAATCCTCCTGCCTCAGCTATGACAGGTGTGGTATGTGGGGCTGTAGAAGGACACCAGCAATCCTCCTGCCTCAGCTATGACAGGTGTGGGGGGCTGTAGAAGGACACCAGCAATCCTCCTGCCTCAGCTATGACCGGTGTGTGAAGCTGCTTCTCTTTCCACTTGAGAAGGCAAACACAATTTTGTTGTTCTAGTCCTAACTTTCTATGAGTCTGGCAATTGCTAGATTTTAATGTTAGGAGACTGAATATAAAAAGATAGGGGCTTTATTCAGAACCAACTACCTGTTATTGGTAAATCTAATAATTACACTTATTTCAAATGTTGGTTTATGCCTTCCTAAAAATTCAGTTTCCTAAGACCTGAATGAGAAAATCCATCCAATTCTGGTATCATCGGACGATAACTAGAACCTTTCTAGCTTGCTTTGAGTGTGGCTGAAGTCTCTCATATTTTTATATCTAATATTGGGTTCCTCACTATTGTTATAAATAAGGCTCTAAAGGTTATAAAGTAAGCTGAGTGTTAGTCTTGTCTGAACTGTCAAGTACTTATGACTATAAATGCATGCATGCATTGTTCATGAACTGAAATAGCTATAACACACAATACAAGGTTATTTGTTCTTAAAAATCAGATTGCACAGAAACAAGACACTATGTTTTAGTCTGTGCCCTTAACTGAGGTCTACTGGGATTTAACTATTGAGTAGGATATTAAGAAACAAGTAGATCCCCAATGGAGGAGTTAGAGAAACTGAAGGCACAAAAGGGATTTGTAACCCCACAGGAAGAACAACAATATCAAACACAGACGCCCCAGAGCTCCCAGGGACTAAACCACCAACCAAAGAGTACACATGGAGGGACTCATGGCTCCAGCCTCATATGTAGCAGAAGTTGGCCTTGTCAGGTATCAAAGGGAGGAGAGACCCTTGGTCCTATGAAGGCTCAGTGCCCCAGTGTAGGGGAATGCCAAGTTGGTTAGGTGGGAGTGGGTGGGTAGGTGGAGGAACACCATCAGAGAAGCAGGGGGAGGGGGGATGGGACAGGGAGCTTCCAGAGGGGAAACCGGGAAAGGGGTCATCATTTGAATTGTAAATAAATAAAATACCAATTTAAAAAAAAAGATAAATCATGCTCAGAAAAAAATGAGGAGCAGAGAAATGGCTTGTGACAAGGATCTGTGGTCATGGTCAAAAGCACCAAAATATTAAGAAAACTACTCACTCCGAGGCAGTGGCACATGCCCCTAATCTTAGCACTGGGGTGGCAGAGGCAGGCTCTGAGGTCGAGGGGAGCCTGGTCTACAGAGTTAGTTCCAGGACAGCCGGAGCTAGACCCAGAAACTCTGTCTCAAAAAAAAAAAAAAATCAAAAAGAAGGAGGAGGGAGAGGAGGAGGACAAGGAAGGGGTAAGGGGAAGGGGGAGATAATGGGGGAGAGGGAGGAAGAAAGAAAAAGAAAATAAAGAAACTGCTTAAAAGTGCATAGCTGGTGATGGAGCAATATTTAAAGTCAGTAATGCCATCATATTTTATAATGAGGCAAGAATGCACAACGTCTATCCAATTTAATAGTTAGGTGGTTGACATTTAAAATTAGAATATACAGAAGAATATTTCATGCAAAATAAAGAGTACAATTAGAACAAATTTCTAATTTTTCACTGAGAAAAAAATTGCCTTAGAAAAATAATATTTTCCTCATTTATACATTATAAGTGAAGGGTAGAGCTTAGTGAAAGAGCAAGCATGTGAATAATAGTACATTTTTTTGGCTAGGGCTTGCTTATATATTATTTCTGATTATTGATATTTCATATCTCTTAGGTATTGATATTTTATATCTCTTAGAATAATAGTACATTTTTTTGGCTAGGGCTTGCTTATATATTATTTCTGATTATTGATATTTCATATCTCTTAGGAATTCCACAAACGTGCACTGACTTCCTTAATACCTTGTTTATGGTTTCCTAAAAAAAACTAGCACCCATCTCAGAATTCAATTCTTCAAGAGAAATAAATTTCTCTAGTACAGCCCTAATAATCTTGGCTCTTTCCGGTCAAGAATCCACCATCAACACTAATGTCACGATTCTCATTTTCATGCAGTAGCATGGAAATGAATTTCGCAAATGCAAAGATGCTAATCATTCCTCAAATGGTTGTAATCAAGATTTCCCTAGACTAACATGTTTTCCTTTCATGATCTTTTAAAAAAACAAGGCAGCATGAAAGGTTTTTGCCAGTCATAATCTAGGGGTGTAGGTGATCTGATGCATGCTTGTCATGGTCTGTTTTTCTTGCTGGTCCTTGCTGTGTGAGGGCAATCATCTCCAACAGGACTGGTTACTCCACCTGTCTCTATTACATATGTTACAATGTCTCTGACCTCCGGTGCCTCACGTTTTCAGATCTTCAGTTTCTCATCCCCCCAAACAAAGCTTTTCTGACTTAACAACCCACTCAGCCACTTCTGGATCCATGAAGTTATGGTAAGAAGCTCTCTATTGCCTTCTTGAGATCACTTTAGGCTGTTTGTGATAAACTCTTCAGTTTAGCCAGCAAGCCTCTGCTCAGTGTTTGCAGCTTGGTGTCTACCACATCTGATGCTAGGATAACACTAGGGTGCTCTACCAGCTTACACCCTGAGAAAGTAGGAGGCTATTTCCTCTTTGACACACCCACCACCGACTTCGAATTCTAATATCCAGCTTCATAATACCTGCTTCTTCATCCCCACAAGTGCCATTAAATCTTTTTTTTTTTTTTTTTTGCCATAAGATACATATTGTTGGTTCAAGTTTTCTCCATTGGACATACATCTTTATGATCATTCTCAAAACATTCATCATGGCTTGATTGTTCTTCTGTCTGATTATCTTGTTTCATGCATCCATGATTTCAAAAGTACATATTCCAAGAAATATTTTTTACTTGAGGATTATCATAAATAACTTGTAATATTATCAAAAATGTAAAACCTTGTAAAGACCCTGTTGTGCATTTTGTTTGTGTATATTTTTGTGCCTTTTGTGCTTTTGTGCTGTGCAAATTTGTTGTGCATGATATCTCTATGTGTGTGGTGCATTATCTATTGATCTATTAAAATATTTCATGTTTCAGGGTATAACATTGTCAATTATGTAAATTACACAATGTGTTCATATCACAAAAATGTACATAAAGTAGCTGAAATAAATGTAATTTGTTATGGCTGTATTTTAACTCCAACTCAGTCATGGAACAGGACTCGAGCAATATAATGTCATTTTGAACAACTTCTGTTTCCCATTCTACACTCTTTATAAATAAAGAAAATATTTCTTAAGTCTATATTAACTCTTTATTCTATGCAATATATTAAGAGGTGGCCTGCCTTTAACACAGTGTCTTAAATTGTAATGTTACCTTTCTAACTGGGAAGAGAAGCTAAAATTTTCACAACTAATATAATTTTTTTCAAAAAATGAAATTAGCCAGTGCATGCTAGTTGAAACCACAATGTACTTATACATTGTTGATTTTGCTGTAATTTTCTGATTTGAATCTAGAACTCTTTCAGAAGGAGCCATCTACTCTCACACACAATACATCTAACGTGGTCTCTGTTGCAGGTTACTTAGTTATAGAAAATCCATCAAGTAAGTTTGTGAACTTTTTCTCCTTCTTTTGAATATCAACTTTAGATTCACTGACTCCGTGCCTCTTAATGTGTGGCTCTCTCTCTGTATGTTTGTTGGAAAGGCCTTTAAGCTGGATATAAATCATAAAGGCATGACTAATTGCATGGTAACTGGAGAAATGCTTTCTCTCTCTCTGGGGTGAAGCCTGCATGTCTGTATTTTAGCTTGGGAAGTAATATGGGGATATTTAAACTCCTTGGGGCTTAAAAGCCATATCATTATGAGAATGAAGTCACTGCAATATTTTATATCTTCTAAAACCTTGTAATGTGTAACATTCTTCAATGTGACAAAGAAGTATTCACGTGCTTTTAGGAGTCAGTGATAACTTTATGCCCTCACATTTGCTTGAAAACTTTTGTTCATTAAAACGCTAAATCTTTCCTTTAAAGTCACTGAAAAAAATTAAAAAGAATTTTGTACTACGGATGCAAAGAACGTGAACTTAAAGAGGGAGAACTCCTTTTGTAAACAGGACGAGGTGACTTTAAAGGATTGTGTAACGGGTTTTACAGTTGCTTAAGTGTTAACTGTGTAGACGGTGCCCAAGCTCTCTCTTAAGAGAAAAAATACAAGCTAACGCCGTTCTGTTCCATTTAATGCTTTTCTTTACTTGGAGGCCGGTAAGCAAGAAATCCTTCCTGCAACACGTTGAAGAGCTTTGCACAAACAACAACCTAAAGTTTCAAGAGGAATTTTCGGTATGTTGCCAGCAGTTGTCACAACATTGCAAGACCTCCGGTAGTTTCCTGTGTCACATTTCATGTCCATTTTAAGCATGCGAGGCCATGAAGGATTCTGGCCTTGATAATCAATACCCAATTACCAGGTTGATTGTTTAGATAGTAATGTTACCCTGGGTGGCCTTTGCTGCAACCTGATCAGAGTATTCACCTACTGTGTTAAGAGAAGGTGGTCTTCAGGCTCCAGTCGAATGGCAGCCTGGCCCCAGTTCCTGGCTCACCCATTCTGATGGAGGTACAAATCCAGAGTGATGGGTTCATTAGTGTGCATTTGTGGATGAGTTTTAGATTGTGCTGTAAATGTAGTTTTATCTATTTAAACAATCGTGTTAGGTTTAGGCACGTGATGATTTCATATAAGCACATTGACTATTGAATAGAATGAGTACTAGTTAGTGTGCATTCGTGGTATAAACTTTGCAGGCACTGCAAACATTACTGCTACTTCTGATCCCATCACAATACAGATAAGTAATGTCTGCATTCAATCACATCTGTTTCTAAGTTATTATGAAACAAATGCTTGATCCCACATGGAAATATGTAAAACTATTGATTCAGTTATTTTAAAGTTGAAAATATTTTTACCTGTTAATTTTATTATGTTTCTTTTGGCATATCTTATTAATTACTTGAGTATTTCATATCACTAAAATTGAAATTATGTAGAGACGTAAACTTTAGCTCTGCAATCTATTTTGAGGCTCCTATCTACCTTATCTAGATAACCTGGTTATTTTACATTATGAAAGCAAAGTATATTTTATATTGTATCCAGAAGTCTATTTCTACTTTTTTTTCCATAAATTTCTTAGTGTGTAAACTCCTGAAACAAACAAACAAACAAACAAACAAACAAAAAACACAGACAATTGGCTTAAATAATTCAGGATTATAAAATTCCAGTTTCTCGGGGAGTAATAACAACAACTGTGAGAAGATAAATGGATGCTCTGCTGCTAGCTGGTTATGCTTCTTAAGTAATGCTGGACTGAACTTCGCAAAGCTGAGGCAACCACGAGATGCCCTTAGCTTTTCCACAGAAAGAGATTTCAATGTTTCACCAGGAAAAGTATAATTTTTCTAGCTTAGGATCAAACATAGTCAGATTATTTATGCCCAAGTACATGGATAGTTTTATTAGCCAATATATTTTCATGTATTAAGAAAAATTCTAGCTTAACTTTTTTGGGAAGCCATAGTGTTCTTCTGTAAAAACAAACAAGCAAGCAAACATTAAAAAAAAAAATAACGAATCATTCTTATCCTAATGCTATATTAAATTTTTAATCAAAATTATCATATCATAATAAACATATATATTGGATGCCTAAAGTTGATTAATCTTTTAGCACATGTTCTATTTTCTTTTAGTTATTTATTAAGGTTTATACTATTGCAAACAATGCTTGATACATGGCATTTACCAGTTTAACATTTACAAACTAAGTGACCTTAGTCAGATAATCTAATCTCTCTGCACCTCAATGTCTTCATTTGTGAATAGATAGTATCTGCCTCACTGAATTGAGAATACTAAAATGACTATGGGCGAATTGAGAATAGTAAAATGACTATGGGTGAAAAGCGCTTGGTACAAACATCAGTTACTGTGTTGGTAATCTCTACCAGGTATAAATTCAAATGAGAGTAAAAATTGTAGCAGGGAGACGTGTTTTAGACAAGACAACTGTATCATGATTGAGATGTGCATAAAGATGTGGGGATCAATGCTAAATGCTCATTAGGAAAGACTAATGAAAATTGTGATGTCTAAGATGAACAGCAGCATGAGCCGAATTCTAATGAGAAGATAAAAGGGAAGGATTCCAGGGAGAGAGAATAAATGAAAAGCGTGGGGGAGACCAAGCTATCAGCTCATTTTGTTCCCATGAGAAGACATCAAACAGGAGCGGAAAGAGCAACCTAGGGGAGCTCACCAAGGCTCTATGTCCTAATCAGAACAAGACCACCTAGTCTTAGGATGCTGTTCAAACTAGCAGCCTGGTAACTGGCTATTCACTATCAAAGTCAGAGTCAAACTATAAATAGGAACTTGTATGTGAAATAATTCCAAGCTGTATCATTTTCAAGTCAATTTCAAACACGGTCTTTCTCTGCCTTTCCTCTTTCAGTGCTTCTAAAATCTTGACACAGGGAAGATACTTGGGGCCTCCTCCTGTTGTCTTTGTAAGAGCATTGTTGCTTATATCCTACCTCACCCATGATTTTTACTCATGTGAAACAACTGTCAGGCTCTCTCTCTCTCTCTCTCTCTCTCTCTCTCTCTCTCTCTCTCTCTCTCTCTCTCTCTCTGTCTTTTATTGTCAGAAGAATAGAGAAAGGAGAATTCTTGAATAAAAAGTAATCTATAATTTCATTCAAATGGAAAAATGTGCTTTAATTTCTTTACATCACCCGAAATAGTCTCATAAGTAGCCATCATCTGCCCAACAAAATAATCCACACAAGTTTTCACATCAGCCTCCTTAAAGATGCTTGCATGAGAAAGAGCAAGATAGAATGCAGTGTTTTTCTCTCAAATGTCAACAGTAGGTCTCCCTGACCCTTCGTCTGGGTCTGATCATTCTAAATCTCACCTTTACATTCCATTATCAATTTAACAAGGCCAACTGAGGGCAGTATTGACCTTTGACATTGTCTCAAACTGGCCAGGGTTGCGCCAATTAATAGGCATGAAATCACACTGTCTGGGGAGAAAAAACAAAAAATAAATCATTCAACTCCCTTCTTCCCTCTAAAGGGGTATTAACATATTAAAGAACAGTTGTGTGCACCTGATGAAGCCATGGGTAGCATGTGGCAACTTAGTGCCCTCCAGAGTTCAATGAAATTATCTCAAGGGAGAGTCATAGTTTAAATGATGAAAATCACTCAGAATAGTAATGGTGACATTTAGGGAAAATCTTTATTATTCATTTGACCTTGTTCCTATATCTATGATAGGAGTTTTTAATTAAAAATTAAAAATGTGCCTGGAAGACTAGCTTTTCTTTTTTTTTTTAATATTTTTTATTACATCTTTTCCTCAATTACATTTCCAATGCTATCCCAAAAGTGCCCCATAGCCCCCCCCCCACTTCCCTACCCACTCATCCCCATTTTTCTGACCCTGGCGTTCCCCTGTACTGGGGCATATAAAGTTTGCATGTCCAATGGGCCTCTCTTTCCAGTGATGGCCAACTAGGCCATCTTTTGATACATATGCAGCTAGAGTCAAGAGCTCCGGGGTAATGGTTAGTTCATAATGTTGTTCCACCCATAGGGTTGCGGATCCCTTCAGCTCCTTGGGTACTTTCTCCAGCTCCTCCATTGGGGGCCCTGTGATCCATCCACTAGCCGACTGTGAGCATCCACTTCTGTGTTTGCTATGCCCCGGCATAGTCTCACAAGAGACAGCTATATCTGGGTCCTTTCAGCAAAATCTTGCTAGTGTATGCAATGGTGTCAGTGTTTGGAAGCTGATTATGGGGTGGATCCCTGGATACGGCAGTCTCTAGATGGTCCATCCTTTCGTCACAACTCCAAACTTTGTCTCTGTAACTCCTTCCATGGGTGTTCTGTTCCCAATTCTAAGGAGGGGCATAGTGTCCACACTTCAGTCTTCATTCTTCTTGAGTTTCAGATTGCACACCAGAATTCAATGCCCAGTACCAAATACACAAAATTAAAAATAAATTAAAAAAAAAAATCTATGGCTAAAATGATAGGTCAGTAGACTATCCCTGCAAACATCAAAACCTGAATTGGATACCTAGAACTTATGTAAAAAGCTGCCCATGGTGGCAGGTATTTATAATCCCAGACCTTGGGAAGATGATCAGAGATAGGTGCCCAAGGCTAGCTGGTCAGACTAGCCTCAGTCTTGGCAAGTTTCAGTCCGATGAGAATTTTAATTGAAAAAAAAAATTGGTCTATGGCACCTGAATAATGACACCAAGATTGTCCTCTATCCTGTAATATGTAAATGAACACACACATATGAATACACAAACATGCACACACACACACACACACACACACACACACACACACATATATACATACACACAGGCTAAACAAATGAAGTGTTCAGAAAAAAAAAATTGGGTTTTAGTGGGCAGAATTTTATATTTACCAAGTTTAAACTTTGCAATTTTTTTTCCATAGGAATTACCAAAATTTCTTCAAGATCTCTCCTCAACTGATGCTGATCTCCCTTGGAACAGAGCAAAAAATCGCTTTCCCAACATAAAACCATGTAGGTGTAATTCTCATTTATAGCCTGACTATGAAGTATTCAAACGTGGCCACCATCTTAATGCTTTACATTTATTTAATGTTTTCTTACACATTTCATTGAATTACAATAATATACTTCATTGATGGTGACTTTCAAGCTGTATCACATTTGCTTTGTTCTTAATTACTGAACTTAATTTACATGGTTTCCAGTTTGTTCACCCAAGTTTCATTTATGCAGGTGCCAGAAACTGTAGATCAACCTGCTTTCCAGCTTTGTAATTTTACCCCTTTAACATCTTCCTATAGAGCATGGCTCAAACAGAAGGGAAATTAACACTTAGCTTTGTGTATTAGCTTTCCTAAGGGGAATAGTAGTTTTCTGGAACATAAAAATGCCTTGCAAAATGCGAGTTGGTGATCAGAGTCAACGTCTGTTGACTGGAATTCTTTTCTGCAGAGAGGCAGAGGTGTACCTTGCTGTAGGACCACTCCACTTTTCAATTCAAGTAAACAAACAGCATTTTTTTTAAAGAATTAACAATGGCTTATAGAGGAAGATTTAATATCCCTGTATCACTAATATATCTGTTGTAGTCTTTCAATGAATGTCCCACCACTTGATGGAATTCCAATCCAATGCATTTTATATTAAGAAATTAAGAATTTTGATGCTCTGGAACTTGTTCCAATATACACTGGGACACAAGGTGATATAGCTTTGTAATCTTAAGTGACTGGAAGGCTTGAGAATGAAGACTGAAAGCTCAAGAACAGTCTTCTCTTACCTAAGGAATTCAAGAGAGACTCAAGCAACTTATAGACCTTACCTTGATTTCTAAAATGGTCTTAAAAAGAACTGGGACAGTAGTTCATTGATAGAAGGTTTCAAAACATGCATACACCTATTGCTCCAATAAAAACAAACAAACTACATAAATGAATAAACATATTAAAGAAATTCCTACAGGTCTTGAAAAATGCTAATTTAGAGGAGACTATAATCCCATAAGTAATTTAAACAGGAAAACAAAAAACAACAAAACAAAACAAAAAACCACAGGGTGATACTAAAGGATAAATTATTCAGAAAGGCAACCAGATTTAGAGGACTGCGATATCAGAGGCTATGACCCACACAACCTTGCAGTGTCCAGGAAGTAGAATAGAAAGAAGCAGAAATAGCATTAACTCCTGGAGATTCTTTCTGCAACAAAATAAATCATAATGAAATGACTTCAGCAGCAAGACGAGAAACCCGTGGGATGACAAGTACCGTATATGACTGATAGTCTCTAAATGTCTGAAGTCATGACCTTTCTCAGCATGCTTTCTTTCTATTCTAACTTTAAGAACATTCACTTGTGTTGGGCACACCTTAAGTTTAAGTGGGCATGCCCATGTTGCTAGATGTGTTTCCACATTTCTTTGAGACTGCTTGCAGCATGCTTATTGAGGTAGCACTCTTTGTAAATAAATATTATATTCTTATCCAAAGGCCACTACCGTGAGTTCACAAATGTTGAGGTCTAGTTGCATCGTGAGGGACTGATTTGCAATGTGTCAACACGTGTACAGTAACTCAAATAAGTCTAACTAATCTCTAAGGCGTTTTGAACTTAAAGTATGAAAATTTGAGTTCTTGAGTTCTATTGTTTCATCCATTTGTTATGAGGTCTTGGGTAATTATCCTCATTCTGTCTGAAAGAAAATTCAGTCCATATCCATATTCCTTTTATGATGAGACAGGCGAAGAGTATCTGATGGTTGTAAATGTTCAACCTCAAAACAATAAGGATCATAAATGTCTCAAACCTCCATCCTGGGGTTAAGATAAAAATAATAAAACTTCCTGGGAAGTAATTCTCTTTTGTGGCTGTCTCTCTTTGTGACCACCAACAAACCATTTGTCTGTCTGATCCTCCTAAGACCATTAGAAGACTCAGAAAAATAACCACTTAAATTACCTTATCCACTACTAGAACACATAAAGAATTCAACCTTCATGGTATGTAATCAATAGATCATTTTCTTTTAAATGCTGATAACTTTCTGAGTGGATAGGACTGTGATACCTCCTGGGGCACTGAATTCTGAAGACAGCAATTCTCCATCCCTTACTAGAGCTAGAAGTCCATTTGTAATGTCTCAGCCATTTGTGAAGGAAGGACAGCATATTTTCACACACAAACCCACTCAGAGACAGTTACACAAACAAGACTCATGGTTATGTGTTGCCATTGGGCTTACATGCAAAACATAAAACTAGATGACTGTGTCTTTCCTTGCACTGAATAAATATATTGCAAGAGAGTCTGGAGTTTTGCTTGAGCCAGCTTTGGGTACTGTTGTTTTTCCCCTGAGTAATGTCAGAAGGAGAATTTCAAATATCACAGTGCCTTTTGGAAGATATTAGTTTACAGGGCTTTGGGATACTAGAATTAGCAGCAAATACTTGCAGACGTGATTTCCAAATCTCTGTCTGACAGGACACTATGACCTTAATCTCCAAATACCATGAGAAAAAAGTTTAGCATGCTATGAACTCAGTCCATTATAAGCAATTGTATTAAGTGGCAACCCAATGGCTTCCTTTCATGAAGGACAAAGCTAATCATCAAAAGCCCAGTCACACTGACACACAGATAATTTGCAGAAATCTATTTAAACATCAGGAGTCTCTAAATTTAAATGCATTGGTCATAACGTCACATAATATAACTAAAACATTTTAAATAATTAATAATGGTACTTACTGGTATATGCTTTAACTTGTAGAACTTGAGAAATTCCAAAATATTTTCTGTAAGCCTTCACATTTCTTCAAGAGTGTTAAACAAAATAAGACTTATAACTGCATAGAACAGTTGAGGCCAGTAACAACCAGAGAAACTAAGTGGTTCACTCAAGCTGCTGTATGACTACACACCCAAGAGGATTGCCTCTTTTTAGTTTTCCTCCGTGAAGACACCAAAGCCCTACTTCTTTTCTTATACCCCCAGAGTCTGACAAAGAATAAGTATGTACTGGTCCCTTAGCTGCACAACCCAGCCAAACCCTGAAACATCCAGTCAAGGATATTTTGAGATTCCCATGTTTGAAATTATCAGTAGACTTTACAGGTATAAAATTAACTTGGTAGAAATCCCCAGGAAATTTTCTGGTATTCCTTTTGCAAAGCACGACTGGGCACAGAATAACTGCTTATTGATGACATTTCTTTAAAATAGTCTGAAGAAGAATAACTAGAAATGTTATATGAAAGAAAGAGTAGGCAAATTATGGGAGAGAAATAGTTTAAAACTAGACCTAAATATATAATCTAGTCTATGATATAATATTTTAAATCAAAGAGAAATGAATGGAATATTGTTAAAATGGGACTATATTATGTTCCAGATAATAATATATAATAAAAGGTAGGCCTATTCTTTCCCTTCCTAAAAACAAGAAATCTGAGTACAAGAAACACCAAAATACTGAAATGTAAATTAGAAAAATTCATTCAAGTTTCAGGAGTGTCTATGGATGAACTTGTAAAAAAATATGAATATTAGTATAATGAACACCAGAAATAAATAACAAGTAATCCAGAAAGCCTAATTTAAAAAAATCAAAATGTTGTTATAATGCAATAAATATTTAATGGACTATTATGTCGATGACAAAAATCTGCTTATAGCCTTAGAGTACAATTTGCAAAGGTAAAATATGAAAAGATTGTATCTTTTAAGATATAAAAGGTATACCTGTGGATCTGGGGATTTTGTTCCTGGCAATATGTTGTACAAATGCAGTTTTTCAGCCATGTTATCAGCTTCATTATGTTTTCCAGCATTTTGAATAACAAGTTGGATCAGTTTAAGTCCTAATTAAATAGGTATGCTATATTATAAAGACTGTATGCCATCTTAAGAACACCAACTAAATACATTTATGATTATGTAGAAAGATTAAGTAAATAAAAATAAGTTTCAGAATAGAGAATGCGGCACAAAACATTTGTAGTTAATTTTATAATAATGTGTGTGTGGGGGAATTTTATAAGTATATCCGAGATCTTGTTAATTGATATTTTTGTGTAGTAAAAATATTGGGGCATGAGGGAGTATTTTTTACAATGTCATACTCTTATATGAGTTGGGATTATTAGATTGTGATCTTTTATATTATGTTCATGGTATAAAGGTCTTGGGAATTTAAAAATCCAATTATGGTTTTTTTTTTCTTTCTCAGACAATAATAACAGAGTGAAGCTGATAGCTGATGTAAGCATCCCTGGATCAGATTACATTAATGCCAGCTATGTTTCTGTGAGTTACAATTTTCATAGATAATATGTTTTGATAGAGGATGGATACTAAAATTTTCAGATCTTTAAGACAGCAAATTCATTTAAACACCATGGCATGGAAAATGATGTTTTCCCTATAGCAACGTGAGGCACATATTATTTCAGAGATGGGGATAGACGGCTTTTGATTAATCATGTATTACACTAGTTCCTTGCAGGCAGAAAATTTCTTCCTCTTACCATACCTGATCTTTGCACCATTTTCCATGCTTGGTTAACACATCCTCCAAACACAAGGTCAGCTAATCTCTCTGTCAGTGAAACATCAGTCAAACGAACAGTCATGCTCACAGAGTGTAAAATCTTGTTATATACCTTTCCCTGTGAGATATGAGGTCCATCAAAGGAATGATCATGATGTAATATGTATACTCCATATAGACACATGGTAAACATGAGTGGATCAACAACATGGAGACAATTGTCATATACTCAGTGTAGTCTCTTGCATAGCAGAGGTGATAAATTCTTACTAAGCCAGACTGAAAACGGAATGAAGCCAATTTTTCCTCAGTGTCTCTTTTTCACGATGTTTTTTTTTTCCCCCTTACGGTCAATAGTGGTCAATAGTCTTCACCATGCTGGGTACTCAGAAATCTCCATTTCATCAAGGACCTTGGTGTCAGCTTGGCTGACACCTTCTTACATTTTGAGAGTGGGAAGAGCACATTTGGTCCTTTAATGAGACATTCACTTAGGAACGTTTTTTAAATACCATTGGAAGTTAATTGTTAGTGTCTCCAGGGTCAATTCATTAATTTTCTCCCAAAGGAGATGACTCCATCTCTAAACAACTCTATTATGTGATTTCAAGGTAGTCTCTTTATGTTTTTTTCCTACTGGCTTCAGTAGGAAATGGCTTAATCATCATTGTCTTATGAGCCTACAGATACTGGAAGATTTCCTCTGCTTTGCACTTTCAGTTTTATATTATTTTACTTTTCTTAGATATTCTCATACTCACTGAACAATTGTCACATCCTTCAATTTATTCCAATTTATTTGAGGTTATTCTACAATACTCTATCCTTTTCCTTACATACCATACTGTATGTATCATTTCTAAGCTTTTGTGAAGTTGTATATGTGTAGATTATATAGTAATTCCTTACTAGTCGATAGTAACTCTAAAATTACAATCACATATTGGGTCCTACTGTCAAGGGACTAAATAATGAAGAAGTGGAGGCTTCTCTACATAGCATTTAAGAAAGCGTCTAGAGAAGATATGGATTTCATTCAATAAATGACCATGTGAATATACTATTGCAAGGTTTTGTTCATTTATCAAATAATTGAGTCCTTATGATATGAAATTCTTCTTTAAATAGTATACTGAAGTTTTATGCTTACTAATTTTAACTGTAGACTAGGCCTTATACCCCTGGTCACCTGTGTATATCTTACAGCTGTTAGCTTGGTATTTTTGTGGAACTCCTAACCGTGGGAACAGGTATGTCTCTGACTCTTTTGCATATTCTTAGGAATCTTTTCTTCTTATTGGGTTGCCTTGTATAGCCTCTATATGAGAGCTTTTGCTTTGTATTCTTGTATCTTCTTTTGACATATTTGGTTGTTGTCTCTTGGAGGTCTGCTCGTTTCCCAAGTAGAGGAAGAGTGGTTCTGGAGAGAAAGAAGTTCCAAGAGGTAGAGCTGCAAGGAGTAGAGGGAGGAAAGACTATTTGCGATGCCTTGTGTGAGAGAAGAATCTAATTTGAATTTAAAAGAAAAAAATAGTATGGATCCCTGGATGGGGCAGGTCGTTCCTTTCGTCTCATCTCTAAACTTTGTCTCTGTAACTCCTTACATGCGTATTTTGTTCCCCATTCTAAGGAGGGATGAAGTATCCACCCTTTGGTATTCCTTCTTGAGTTTCATGTGTTTTGCATATTGTATCTTGGGTATTCTAAGTTTCTGAGCTAATATCCACTTAACAGTGAGTGCATATCACCAAATGCACTTGGCGGCTCACAACAATCTGACACTCTCCTCTGGGATTGGACGGCACAATGTGCATATACTCAAAGTATTTACATACACAAAACATATATGTTATATTATATATTTTAAAGAAAAAATATTTTAAAGAAAAGATGGTTTAGGCAATCTTTTGCTTAACTAAGAAGCCTAGTTTATTGTAACATATATTCTGTTATAGTAAGCTGACGTTAAAATATATGAAATCCTGTAAAAAAAAATTCCTGTGACTTACATAGCAGGCAACAATAGGTGAAGGAACTTCGTGTGAAAGCAGGTTTGTATGTGCATTATGCAAGTGTATTGCATTGCTAATACTTTCCAGGAGAATATCTTTACTGGAGATACCAAAAATAAGGACAAATACATAGCCACGAACAATACCATGATATTCCTCAGGTCTCTACCTCCAAACTGGGACTTCCTTTATCTCAGAAACCATGTGACACTTCAGTTATGTTTTTATGATTTAAATTTGATGAAGCATCCCGAAGAGCAAGAGACAGAGGCCAGAATGGTCTTAAATGTCATTTCCTTGGATCTGGGAGCCAAGGGAAGAGGACTAAATGTAGCAAAATAATTTGTCTGTGTGAAGGAAAGGGAAAGGAAAGGGAGGAGCAGGTGACATTTAGGAGTTACTTAAAACCAGGATCTATCACTGGACTCATGTGACAGTACATACCCAAGTTCCTCTGTCCTGGTCCAGGCTGGGGAATTGTGTTTCTTTCTTTAGGACTTAGTGACAGGCCATAAAATTTTGATAAAGAGTGTACTGTAAGAAAGGAAGGAGATGAGAGACTACAGCCTCACAGGCAGCTAATTGCACCAATATAACTAGAAAGAGTTCTGTGGGACCAATGGTAAAATGAGATCTTATGGATAATAGGAAGGATCTGCTGTCAATCTTGGAAACTAGGACTTCTCCATCAGCAGCTTTTAACCCACATTTGCATGTATGTGTATTATTAAAAATAACATATTTTATGTGGAGCTACTAAGAGGGATTAAATAATTATGTATTTTAAATTAATAAAACATGGCTTTGGAGGTAATAGTTAAATTACCTTTTTGACATGTTCTACAATGTCTGGGACTTAACCCGCAGTGAGCAAATAGATTCACTAATGTGGGCACTTCTAATGAAGTAGGTGGGAGTACTGTACACGTTCTTCAGAACATGGGTGGTTCTTCTTTCTCTGTCCTTCTATGTCTGTGACCCTAGGTACTCCAAAATTCTATATCTATAAATGAGGAACAAAAATGGCAATCCCATAGGAAGACCCACAGTGTCAACTATCCTGGATTCCTGAGAGCTTCTAGAGACTGAGCCACCAACAAAGAGCGTACACTGCCTGGTCCTTGGCCCCAGGCACATATGTAACTGAGGACTGCCTGGTTTGCTTTCAGTGGGAGAGGGTATGCCTAATCCTGTAGAGACTTGATGCCCCAGAGAAGTAGGATGCCTGGGTCTGGAGCGGGACAGGCACTCTCAGAGGTCAAGGGGTGGGGGTATGAGGAAAGAACTCTGGAGAGGGGGGACTGGGAGGGCAAGGGGCAACATTAAGTATGTAAATAAATACAGTAGTTAATTTTGAAAAACACTAAAACATTTTCCTAAAGGCTGCTGCAGGCATATAGAAGTTAATGTGTGCACGTGACTAATCACATCAGAAGCACCTAATGAATGCATGTTAGTTTGACTGTAGTGGGTATTTACTTACAGTCCACATTATACTTCTTGACTAGTAACCCCAGACAAATCTTAAAAATCAACTTAAGGGCAGCCATAAAACCTGCTGTGTACAGTCAATGATGATGATGAGCCCTGAACTGCACAGTGAAACTTAGACTTTATTTCTTCTTCTTTTTTTAAAAAAGATTTATTTTTTTCATTTATAAGTACACTGTTGAGGGCATTAGATCCCATCACAGATGGTTATAAGCCACCATGTGGTTGCTGGGAATTGAACTCAGGACCTCTGGAAGAGCAAGCAGCCAGTGCTCTTAACCGCTGAGCCATCTCCGCAGCCCAGACTTTATTACACATGATTATAACCAGTTAAACTGTATATTCCAATTCAGGAAAAGCTTTCTAGCTAATAGGTCTCTTTGCAGAGGAAGTGAATTTTATATGCCATTATGTAAAACAAGCAGCTAAAGTAGTAGAAAGAAGCAGTGAGCTTCCAAAACTCTAATAAGATGTAAGGGAAGTGTCTCGAGCATTTCCTACTGGGCAACAGCTTTTCCCATCTCCTTAGCATTCATTGAGCTGCCTCAACCAGAAACAAAAAAGGCTTAAATCTACTTGTCCTCTTTATGAAAAGCAAGGAGCAAGTGGGGCTGAATATATGGTGTATTAAGAAAGAATTAAAGATTAAGATGTATACATTTAAAACTCTCCCAGGGAGTGAAAGAGGCGATTAGAACACAGGCCACCTTCATAGACCACCCATCACAGACCTTTGCCTTCTCTAACACATTTTTTTTTAATTAATCAAATGTACTCTTTGACAAAAAGGAAAAGAAACAGCAGAAGAAAAAGAAAGACCGACAGCAAACATAATGGTATAAAAAAGCATGCTGACCATCCAGTTAAAATGTGGGTGATTTAGTGTGATTTTTTTTGTAAATACTTGCTAAAACTTTTAAAGGAATAATAATATTTTTAATGTATTTATGTTTGACCTTTTGCAGAATTGAGTATAGTTCATAGTGTGTGTTATTAATTAGTATCCAACCTAGTTCCTCTCTAAGGATGCCCCCTTCCAAACCTTGCTCACTCTGTCCTCACCCAGGGTCTCTAAACATAAAGGACTAAGCTGCCCCATTCTTTGCTGCCTGTGTCTCCCCCTCCTCACTGAATCTACCACCCTGAGTCTGTGATATCAAGTACAAGACACCAGAGTATCTGTGATGTGGATCGCCCTGGTGCTACTTATATTTTGATGCTAATTCTGCTTCCTGAAGAGGGGCAGATCTTAAAATGGGAAGAAGGTTCACATGGAACCTTCTTCCCATTTTAACTGGTTAAATAAAGGCTATAGCCTGTGATTGGGCAATGGAAGGGAAAGGTGGGGCTGCATGTTTTAGAGAAGGAGAGGGGGAGGAGAAAGGGGAAGATGGAGGTAGAGGAGGTGGAAGATGGAGCAGAACCATGTGTCCTGGAGGAGCAGCAAGCAGCAAGGAACCTCATAGCTGGGGAATAGAGTAGTGTAGTGGTGGATCTGCCCAACCTGGATGTGCAGGTTATAAATATTATACCCAAGTTCTATGTTCTTTGCACGGGCATATTGGGGTTGGAGATTTACTGATACGAATCTGGCTGGTATTAAATATTAAGGCTGTCTGGTGTTTTCAATTTGTGACAAATTTAGGTGGGCAAGAGAGGGCGAATTAGCATCAAAATACAAGCAGCACCAGGGCACTCCACATTGGTGGTCGATGTAGCCCACCCAGGGTGGTCAGTCCAGCTCTAGCTCCAGGTATTCTCAGGAAGGACAAATTTGTGTAGCTTAGCAAGCCAGCTGCAGGAACCAGGGCCAGATGGCCGTTTTCGGCATCCCGCAAGGAGGAAAGGGCCACTACTGATTCTAGTGCATTTTTAAAATCACCCATAACATATCTGCTTCTTTTTTAAAAAAACTGGTACCTCAATGATTCTTAGATTTAAATCCAGGGCTATGGATGCTCTCCCAACACTACCACTCCTCTAACTCCTGGTGATGTTAAAATCCATTTCGAATGTTGATGTACTGTCACGATTTCTCCCAATGGCTTGCCCTCTAAGTTGACATCATCACAATGTTCACAGTACAGACCCGTTCTTGCCCTGCACCGCAGCCTCTCCACAATCTTCCAAATCTTTCTTCCTACCTCACTGAAACTTGACAGCTCCCCCCTCTCTACTGTAACCTCTAACCCATAAATCTTATTGGGAATTTCAGCCTTTTTCATTCCAACCAGCTTCACCTTCTGATGTTTATACTTCAGATTCCACTATTTTGTTCCTTCTGTCTTCTATGTCTTCAATGAGTTCTCTTCTTCTCTCAGTATTGATAATTTTCTCATCATGTGTATAGAAAACTGTGAATTTTCAATTCCACTAGACAGGATTGGAGAAATATTCATTACCACGCCCACTTTAACCAGAGGTTTTCAATCACAACACAGTTCCCTAATCCATTCAAGTCCCCACTCTCAGGATTATTTCATTCTTTTACTCAGCTCCAAGGCTTGTCCCACGTGTCCATCTAAATCTGATGGCAGTACTATTTCCATGATACAATGGGCTCAATGAAAAAAACTGCCTGCAGTTCTTCCTCTGCATCTATAGACTTACTCTTTTTGCCGTGGCCAAGATAAACCGCCCAGGTCTATAATTCGCTCATCCCTCCTTTAAGAGGGCTGAGAATTGTCTTTCTCTCTTTTGAACCATTAGTGTTATCCTTCAAGACACTAAGCAACCATATTGTGATTCCCTTCACCTCACAAAAGAAATATAATATTATATCAGAGCTTTCTAACTATTTCCATATTCATTCTGTTGTAACCTTCATCTTCTCTTAAAGATAGTTTTTAACTTTTTAGTTTTATGTCCATATGTATTTATATGCATGCCTGTGTTGGGGTGGCTGCTCATGGTGGCCAGAAGAGGCCTTAAATACCTTGGAGCTTGAGTTATAGGTGCTTGTGAGTAGTACAAATGAGGTGGGTGTTAGAAACAAAGCCCTCTGGACGATTAAAAAGCTCTCTTAACTGTTGAGACGTCTCTCCAGCCTCCATTCCCACCTCGTTTGTTTTTGAGACAAGGCTTCTTGTGCATTAGGATGGCCTGGAGCTCACTGGGTAACAGAGGTAACGCCTGATCCTCCTGCCTCCACACCTCCAGTGCTGGGGTTACACACCTACACCATTGTACTTTTTCCCTGTAGCTCTGTGCCCCATTCACACTACAGTCTTCCATTCGGTGCTCACCTCCCATTCTTCTTCTTAGCTATTCAGACTATTCAAATCATGCTCAACGAGGCCAAGGAGGTTCAAACAAACAAACAAACAAACCCCCGCTGTTTATGAGATCACCAGCTAACTACTCAGGAAACTTAGCACCTAATATCAGCTCATTTGCCCTTTCATTAAGTCTGTGGGAAGTTTTGACTCTCATCTATTGCACACTGATCATCTCCCGGCAGCTTGACCTCCAGCCTTTGGAATGGAAAGGATGGGGATTGCAATCCTTGAATTTACCATCTCCTCTTAAACTCACCTTCCTGATGTTCTCATCCATTCTGATGACTTTCTATCATACTATCTTCCACTTAGAATGTCTTCCTAAATTCCAACTGCAGATGTCTAGTTGTGTAACATTCCAACTGGAATATCTAATAATTCAAATTTAATATAGTCAATTTGAATGACTGGTATTCCATATGCATTCCCTTCTCTGTAAGTCTTCCTCTCCTCCCTCTGGATACATTACTCAGTTCACCTGTTTATCTAATGCCCTATACACAGTCTATTATCAAAGCACTAACACTACATTAAATTGGTTGTGGTTCTAGCTCATATTCGAATGTTGGAGTATCTAAGATTATTCACTATTAAATGGTAGATAATATTTTTATGTAATCACATCATTTTACAACTAACATATTTCTAGTATTACTCAAAAGTAAAAATATGTTACTTGAATGTAAATGATGTTTTGTGTGAAATTGCATCCTTCTAGGGATACTTATGTCCCAATGAGTTTATTGCCACCCAAGGCCCATTACCAGGAACAGTTGGAGATTTTTGGAGAATGGTGTGGGAAACCAGAGCGAAAACATTGGTAATGCTCACACAGTGTTTTGAGAAAGGACGGGTGAGTTCTATGACATATCTTCAACCCTGTGCTGTTTTATAATTATGTTATTATTTGTGAATATTCCCACTAGTGCTGTGTATAGGTCATCAACTAAAACTGTGTACTCTGCAGCCTCGACTTAGTAGCCTTGACGATTGTAAAGAAGAGTGTCACAGTGGCTCATGACTGCTGATTTTCTCTGCATGCAGATCAGATGCCATCAGTATTGGCCCGAGGACAACAAGCCAGTGACAGTCTTTGGAGACATAGTGATTACAAAGCTTATGGAGGACATTCAGATTGACTGGACCATCAGGGATCTGAAAATTGAAAGGGTAAAAATAAAACTAAAAGGAGAAAAGGGAATATGATATAAAATATGACTGACTTAAATGTATAAAGTGAAATTAATACTTGAATTATCCCTTACTCATATAGATATGTATTTGACCATGCTTTTTCATTGCTTTATAAATGTCTCGTTTTGTTGTATACCCTGCAGTATACATGTAAATGTCTCATATTGAATCATGTGATTACAGTTTGTATCAAACAATTAACATCAAACTCATAGGTTGAAACATAAGTACTAAAAGGAAGAAATTACTGGAATACTGGGTTTCCTTTATGGGAAGAAACTATATTATTTAAGATAGAAGTTTTTCATGACATTCATCTCTGAGTCCTAAAGACTTGAGGGTGTGTGTGAGTGTGTGTGTGTGTGTCTATGTGTGTGTCTGTGTGTGTGTTATGTGTGGTTCATGTACTTATGTACAGATTTACATGCACTATGTGCACAGATTCAGCCTGTACGTGTAGGTACACAGGCTTGAGTATATAAATGGCCAGCGGTCAATGTTTGATTGGTTGTCTCATTTATATTTCCAGAGGCTCACACTGAACCTGAAGCTTATCAACTTGTTTAGGCTGGGTGGCTAATGAGTTTCAGTGGTCCATTTGTGTCTGACACTGCCTGCCCACTGCCACAGCATTGGCTTTACAGAAATGTGTCACATGCCTGGCTATTCATATGGATGCTGGAGATCTGAAAGCTTGTTTCTCATCTTCTCATGGCTGTCACCTCCCAGCCTCTCTGTTTTCTTTTAATCCAGAACAACCAGAGAAGATACAGTACCAGAAACAACTGTCTTATTATATAATTATCTCTTTTCATAAGGTCTTTCCTTTTCTGACATACTAAATACTCAATTGTTTTATATAGATAATGTATTTATGGACTTGTTTTAATGTAAAAATTGTTTCAAATCTAAGCCCTGCAGAATTTCATGCGATATTTCAGTATATTTTATGATCTACATCCAAATCTGTTTGAAGCTCTTTTACCGATGCCACTCACACATAAATGTATATGCATCTATAACACACAATGTATATGCATCTATAACACACAGTTTCTCCATTTTCTTCCTCCGTTTTGCACTGGGAATTGAACCCAGAGTCTTATGCGTGCTAAGCATAAACTCTGCCACCGAGCTATAGACAGCCTCAATCCTGTTCATTATACCAGTAAAAGATTTCATTAGAAATTCTGTGAGCAGAATTTATCCTGGTTAGTAAAAGGTCACCTTTATGAAGTACCCCATGAATGAATGCTAAGACATTGGTTACCTTTGTCCGGCCGATCCTTTTAACTCATGTTATTATCCATTAATCTGCCAACTTGTCTAGCATGGAGACTGCATGACTGTCAGGCAGTGTAACTTCACGGGTTGGCCTGAGCATGGAGTTCCTGAAAACACCACCCCTCTAATTCACTTTGTGAAGTTGGTGCGAACAAGCAGAGCACACGACGCTACCCCTATGGTTGTGCATTGCAGGTAAGTAAGATGCTATAGGACTCACCAACTGCTTGAAGTGCTCTACAATATGATGAGGCCTTGTTATACCACGATGCTATTTCATTTTCTTATAGAAGATGGATTTCGATTCATCTCACCTGATAGTTTCCAAGCATTTCATTGTCTAGGATATACCAGACGGTAGATTACATAAAAGTCCAAATGCTCAAAGAGGAATGACTGGTCCAAGGGTCACAAAGCAAAGTTAATCTCTATCAGCACAGAGTTTATTTTTTAAGTCTATGACTAGATTATGCTTCTCAGAGGTTTCCAAATCATTTAAAAAAAATCTCAGCCCATCACTGGCATGTGTGTGTGTTTCTGATTTAAAAAAAAAAGCAATAGAACAGAGCATCTTCCTTTATGTAAACCTAGTTTTGATAAAAAGCAATAGCCAGAGAATCTCCAAATAACAACCTAACCTCCAGATAAGAAAGTAAACTTCTCAGGATGTATCTGTATCAGACGAGTCACTATCATCTATCTACACCATCAACATGACTCAGCCTTTGCTGACCAATGACCCCTGCAATCTTGTTCTCCTTGCAGTGCTGGGGTTGGAAGGACGGGAGTTTTCATTGCTCTGGACCACTTAACACAGCACATACATGACCATGATTTTGTGGACATATATGGACTAGTAGCTGAACTGAGGAGTGAGAGAATGTGCATGGTGCAGAACCTGGTAAGATACCTAAGCTGACGATCAATTCATGGTTGCCAGCTCTCGCCTTTGTACATGGGAGCATCTTCATGACCCAGCCTGCATCTATCACAACAAACTCTTCTCCTCTAGTATAAACATCGAGCGAGGGGAAGAGGGAAAAGATTATAGGAGAACTAAAGATATGCCTGGGTACTTTCACTGACTGTACATCCTAATTGGTGGGTGTGTAGAAAACAACTTACAACACGGCTTAGTATTTAACACTTAGTGACTTTGAAAAGTGTAGAAAAGAACCTCATTTGGATTTCTTCAAAATGCGCTAAAGGCTATAGTTGGAAGAAAATGACTAAAATATTGACTTTAATGAGTTTATGTGTATTTCATTTGTATGAATTTATGTCTGTTGTATATTAGTGTTAACGATTATTGCAGTGTGTTATCAGCTGAATAAGTAGGGATTTTTACTTATTACTTTGGATATCTATAATACAGATTTCTTTTGTCATTAATGAAGTACACAGCATAATGGAAATGAGACCAATGCCTCTTGTGTTCCTAGTAACATATCAGATCCTTTACATAAATTGTTTTATGTAATCTCCATATAATCCTTATCAGTAGATCGGGGCAGAAAACCAAGTATCAGTCTTGGTTTTACTAGTTCTACTTTATATGCAAGGAAGCAGAAGGGAAGTGATGATACTTCAAGCAGTTAATGCAAGGAAGCAGAAGTTCCCAGAAGGGAAGTGATGATACTTCAAGCAGTTAAAACCAAGACTCAAACTTCCATCTCTTTAACTAAAACCTACAAGTTGTTCCTGTCTATTTCTTTTCACTTGACTTTGTACGCTGCATAAATACATAGATTTTTCTACCAGTCAATGCAAAGGTCTTTCAAATCAATGTTTTCCAAAGTACAGGCTGAAATGAAATACAAGTGTTACCAAACTTAGTAAAATCTGAGAAAGCAGAGCTGGTGCTACATGTGAGAAAGGAGCCCGCTTTTGAATGTGGAATGTCTTAGGGTCCTTAGGCGACTGTGCATTGACAATACCAAAGGAAGTTTCAGGGGATTTTTGCAACATTTCTCACACTTGGGGTGCCTCTCAATATTTTTGGACTGCAGAGCTGTGATGCTGCCCCATGAAACAGTCCCTGTTTTAGGGAGCTGATGCCATAGGCTTTAGATGCCCAGTGTTTATTTGGGACAATGTTTAACTATTTAAATCCAGCACAAATTATTTCTTTTTCACAAATAAATTGTACAGCTATGTAAATTAAACAGTGTAAGGAAAGTAAGAAGTTGTAAGACATGGAAGATCAAGTAGGGAGGGAACACTTCTCTAAAGCTGATGCTAATCATTTGGGTTTCATATATGTACATGCGTTCTTAAGAGAAACTATATGGAAAAAATTCCTTAAGCATACTTTAAGTGGTTACAATTTTTTAAAAGGAGATGGACCAGCAGTTAAGAGCACTGGCTGCTCTTCTAGAGGAGTGGACTCACTTCTAAGCACCCACAGCATTCTGTAACTCAAGTCCCAGAGAAGGCGACACCTTCTATGGCTTTCTCTAGCACTGCACACACCTGGTGTGCAGACATACAGGCAGGAAACATCCATACACATCAAATAAATAAAGGTTTTAAAAAATGAGTGATGAGGGTTATTTTGCATGCTTTATTATAGCATTAGTGTTTGTGGTGCTGTTATTTCTTCCTTGTGATACGGCACAGCATTGCTTTAGAAGCATGAAGGGCGCCAAGCATCAAAGCATATTTCTTCTCGTTCACTGGAGCTTGCATATAAACTATACATTTTAACCTCCAGTGCTTTTGTAGGACTCATTCACTGCCACTCCAATTCTGGAAAGATTAACTAGTTAAAACTAGATCATGCCCATGCCTGTCCCTGTGTGTGCTGACAGGGGACAAGCGGGTAAAGTGTCATTCATCCCTCAAACTGCTTCAGAAGCAGAAAATGACATGTGACGCGGGCTCCCTACATAAGTAGTCTACCTAGATAGTCTAGAGATTCCCAAACTCAAAAGCTCCATTCATTTGGTTTAATTTTTACACCACTGATTAATTTGGATGAAACAACTTTTGACAAGTTTAATCTACAGTCACTATTATTACAATGTTTCACACATTATAGACACAAAATTCCCACCACCATATCCTGCTCATGGATTTCTTTTCTTTTTTTTCTTTTTGTTTTTTTGAGACAGGGTTTCTCTGTATAATCCTGGCTGTCCTGGAACTCACTCTGTAGACCAGGCTGGCCTCAAACTCAGAAATCCGCCCTCCTCTGCCTCCTGAGTGCTGGGATTAAAGGCATGCGTCACCACCGCCCAGCTTGGATTTATTTTCTATAATTCGAAATTCTGTAATTCTAGAATGCCATCCTTGTTTTCTATAATTATTATTCACATGCACACACACACACACACACACACACACACACACACACCACTTCGGAGTCCACTAATGTTGCCTGTGTAAACATGGGGTTATCGATAACCAATTAAACTAAACTTTGCCATTCTTAAGGAAACTGGCTCTCTTTCCCTCTGCAGCCATTGACTGCCTGTAGCTTGTCAACTAGTAGTAGGGCATTTTCCCCATCAATATAGGTATGGTAAAAGACAGCATATGCATTTTATAGTAGACCCTACAAATCAGATGCTTGCTTCTTATCTTGGGGTCTTATAAGGACTCCAATATCAACCCAAACTCTTAGCCATGATAAAAACTCAATTTCCTACTTTATTTTAGTTAAAAATAGAAATAAGGATAGAAAGAAAACTAACATTTTCTTCTCAAATCCTTACGGGTAAACACTGGCATCCAACAGCATTGAGAGGCTCAGTAGTTGGCTCTCTTGTCTAGGACAGAGTGGAACTGCTTGTTTGCTGGATTCCATCTTCAAACAGTAAGAATTGAATCCCTTGCCAGCCTCTGCAACTTTGTGGAAGTGACCTTTGTGAAGAGTGTTTAATGAAGAACACCAATTAAAATATTCCCAGTTCAGTACTTGATATATGTTATGAACTTCTTGGATCATATTTGTTAGCCAGCTGGAGTAAACTCAGGTTGGATAGGGGAATAGAACGTTCAAAGTTTCCCAGTCATTTAAGTAGGATGTTTCAAAGTCAGAACTGAGTTCAGAATTGAGCTCTGATGATTTTTTTTTTTTTTTTGGCTCTGAGACTTTGAGCTGTTTTTCTTTATCGAGCTTTATCATTTATTCAAGCATGCTATCCTCACTGAGTAAAAACAAATATCTAAAGCACCAAGGAGCATGTCCAGGATGCAGTGCCTGTCCTACGAGATTTCCCTGCATCCTCTCCTTGCGGGAAATCAGAGCTCTGAAGCTCTCATCTGTCTTAGTTACCTGAAGTTATCCCCTATCTAGCTTTTCTCTGTAATAAAAAAAAAAAACAGGAAAAAAATGACCATAACCTGTCTCCAGTCCTTATAAAATGGTGTTGCCTTGCTGAAGAGCCACGGCTTATTTTCTCCTGTTACACTGAGAAGTGATTTCAGTTTCTATGAGGGATGTTCCCATCTCAACACGCACTACAGTAAGTGAATACAGGAGTGGGAAGACAGGAAGCCCAGCAACATCCTGCCACTGAAAGTCACCGAAGGGACACAGATCATCACTAGGAGACAGAGACATCCAAATGGCCATTCTGAGAGGAAGATCTGGAGCGTTATTACATCCTGAAAGGCTGTTGCTGCCTTGATTAATGGTTGACGTGGATTAGTTTCTTTCCTGCTTTGGGTTCTCCTGGAGGTTAGCTGGCATAAACTTATGCAGTAGAAGAAAACATAACTAATCATACTTTGCTACATATTTTATGTATGTTTATATATGTTACATCATTTAAATCTCCCCGCGCAGGCTTTGTGATTTCTGGGACCAGGGGGATTGAGCATCAGGGGGAAAAAATGAATTCTTAAGGTAGTGTAGTATGGTTGTTAAAGGTAGAAACAGCAATTTTCATGTCAATCCACTGCTTCTTGGCAACAACACACGATGCCAGAAGGTTCTTGAAGCCCACAGGACTATCTCACAGCTTGGCTTGCTCTCCTGGCAGAGTTTACAGTCATCATTCTTTCCAGCAGAGAAGATGAGTTCCTGACAGCTCAAAGCCTCAAATATCAAATGTGACTTCAAGTTCAAATGTGCCTTTGAAAGATACCAAAGTTCACGAGCATAAATTATTCTTTAAAATAATTCTGTTGTGTCGGTTTCTATTAATAATGGTATTCACTGCATGCTGTCAATTTGAGGGACGTTGTTCTTGTGACAAGGAACATATTGAAAATTTCAGTAGAATTGTTACTTCTTGACTAGACTTCATGTCTTAACAAAATCAAACGCTGTAATTTGATCATCTGTGAGTACAAAACTTGATCTCTAATGACTTTTTCATGTTCTCTAAATTACATCTGCCCTCAAATGGGAAAGATTGGGTAGCTGCACAAATTAAATGAGATGAAATAAACAAATATTTATTACACAATTGCTATGTTCCAGGAACTGTTATGGCCAATTGGAATTTAACACTGAATATCAAAGAGTTCTCATAGAGATGCCCTTCTAGTGGCGAAGATTTACTGGAAAGGTTTTGGAGTCCACGAAGAAATAAATATTGCTGTTAGTGGTAAACAACTCCAGCAAAGGACCGCAACTGAAAACCTCCCAAAAGTGTGTCAAAGCATTATGTTAGTTGATACGACTATAACCATTTAAAATTATCATTCTTAAGTGTTTTCTCGAAATCAGTTTTATATATTTAGTAAGATGTTTGATGATATTCTTTTAACACCAGACATATTCTGTTGGGAAGAGTAAGTATGGTTTAAAATATGCACTTTCATAGTCTGAACAATGTTCCAGCAGTGCTAACAGGTTGGCACTAACAGTAACCATGTAGATGCCAATGGGTTCAATTTTGACATGCAGTTGGAATATTAGAAGTCTTTGCCTGGTGCTTCTGTGTTAAGATACTTCAATAGCCAACTAGCTTGTATTCACAAATTGAGAAACAGTCTTTTGCATTGGGCCAGTCAAATGTCACAGTAATTCACAGAATTACTAAGTATATTTTAAAAGTGCTATTCGGGATATGAAAATGCTCACTCATAAAATTCACAAAGAAATGTAACACATATGTCTTTAAAAGAAAGGCATTTTAAATACACAGAAATTACTGAATTATGGCCTTTGGGAGAAAGGAAGCTCACATGTAGATTTTTCGTAAAGCACACAGCTATTTTTTCAATACAACAAGACAGAATATATTAACACTTGGCAGTTAGTGGCAAATGCCTAATAAAAGAAAACCTCTTGAGCCAATAAGAAGCCACATGAATTTTAACAAATCTTATGATGGAAATAGAAGAAAATGATTTGTAAGCTGTAACTCTGTTTCTAACTTCGCCTGTGTCAGATTCAGTTCATCTTCCATGGTATCCGTATAACCCACTTTAGAAGAAACGGTGATACCCTGTCATTGATCTCAATGTTTGTTCTTTGTTGTCCAGGCACAGTATATCTTCTTACACCAGTGCATTCTGGATCTTTTATCAAATAAAGGAGGTCATCAGCCCGTCTGTTTTGTTAACTACTCCACACTTCAGAAGATGGACTCTCTGGATGCCATGGAAGGTGGGCAGACACAGGGCACACACAATTCACTAGCTTACTGTCTACTGCAGGACTACTAACTTCAGCATAACTTACAATTACTAAAATACTGGAAAAGCTAGTTGAGTACCTGTGTCATGTTTTTCATTTCTTTATTACCTAAACTGAGATAATAGCCTTTGCAGTCTTGATCATGTTTTACCATTAAAAAATTCAACAGCAATTCATGGTGGGCATAAAGAGGCCATGAATTTGAAAAAGAGCAAAAGAAGTATGTGGGAGTGGGGGTTGTTGAGGGAGGAGAGGGAAGGCAGAAATAATATAAGCATAACTTCGAAAATAAAAAAGCATTCAAACCTTTGAACTGTTAGTCACAATACTGTCTTTGACATCTTACTATCTTACCGTATAGGTGATGTGGAACTTGAATGGGAAGAAACTACCATGTAAAATTTGGACCAAAGTTACAAGTAGAAGACACAATTCTCAGATCCCAGGAGCCAAAAGCATCCCTCTCGCTTCTGAAATGAACTGGGCAAAGGAAATCTTCATGCTTCCTAGACTGTGCCTCACTAACTGGGTTGTTCGGTTTATGGACGGATGGTTGTAGGAAAACTGTCCTATAAGATAGTTATTTGTTTTATATAGAATTAAATTTTATGTATTTTAAAATGTCTAAGAAAATATACCATGCAAGTTTTTTGAGGTCCTTAATTCTTCTTGAAGTAAGCCAAATATAAAATTATTATTATTATTATTATTATTATTATTCTAGCATATGTGTTTCAGAATACGCTTTCCCTTTGTATTGGATTTCATTTTAAGGAAAAGCTGTAGATATTCATTTGGTAGTGTTATTTTGGCCTCCAGGGTGGTGCCGATGTTTCTTATGGACAACTTCCAAGACTGTCATAATGATCTGCACCTCCACGCATGCCCCTGGGTTTTGAATCCTCTGTTTTATGAGTGTCAAGATATCATCTACTGATCCCGAACAGCTGAGCAGTAACCTCGTGACACTGCAGAGACTGCTCAGCCTTTATTCCATGCACAGTAGCTCTCTGAGAAAACGCAAGGCTATTTAAATTGTACTGTGATCTTTAGTTTGCAAAAAGTGAAAAGAAAATTTCAAAGTACATCCTCACATAGAGTATATAGAGGATCTTTCTCACCTGCCTACACTGGTACAGGCACAGGTTGCACCCACTATGGTTTCGAAAAACATAGTCAAGTGAATCTGAGTATTTGTCAGCTTGATGTACATTCAACACTAATAGTCTTGAAGAGTTTCTGAATAGCAATGGATAAAAACGGCAATAAAGCCATACATTGTGTTGCACGTGTGTAAGCTGATGAACGACGTGCTTCTGTGACGCCAACAGGAACTTCCCTGTAGATGACACCACTGAATAGCCTGACTTCGTACCCGAGGGCTGATTATACAGAAGAACACTCAGTATAACTTAAAGAAATTAACAAGGCTGGAGCAAATAAGACATTAAAAAAATAAACTCATTTTAGCTTTCTTTTCTCTGTATAATAATGTACATAATTGAAGTATATGAAATTGTTTTGTCACAGAGTCAAAATCATAATAACTAAATAGCATTCATTATCCTAATTCTGTATAAGAACTATACCTTGCACTTTATCAAGCTCTACATACAGAAAACTGGAGAGCTAGTAAAAGTGAATATTAATGAATTGGGTTACCTTGAAGCATGATTTGAAATATTAATTAAATTATATGCATATATGAAGACATCAACAATGATATTAATTATAGTTATTACATAGTAACAAAATCTTTTCTATATTAGTACAACATAATTGCAATTTATATGTAATTCACATAAAATTATTTCTAAAGGCATCCTTAAAATTTAATATTGATATGGAATGCAGTATCCAAGCAGTTAAATATGTTATTCTAAAAAGCAGTACCAAAAAGTTCAAGATTTGCTTACTAATTTTTTTTAAAAAGCATATACAAATGAATAGTAACTACAACTCCAACAAACATGTTTGTGCTATTATTGAAAGTTACAAAAAGCAATAACAATTGAGGAGAAGTCTAAAAGTTTCAAGTTTCAATTAAACACTCTCTATTGAAAAATGTATGGCAGCCACCAGGGTTTTTGTGTTCATGGAGACAGAAAGTAGTCTATGAAAAGTACTGACTGGATTTACTTTTAAATATAGTAAATAATGATGATGATGATGATCATAATAAATAAAATATATAGTTTGATTCAAAGGCTAGATCATTGTCTATGATATCTGCAAAATGGATTCATGAGAATAGTTTTTTCTGGGTTGCCCAGAGTGTTCACATGTGAATATCCATAAAGCATTGAATAATATCAGCTTTCTTCTAAAATAGCTCTGACTGAGCTGTAGCTTTTTATTAAGTCAACTGCAGATTATTTTAAAATGAAAGGTTTCTTCGGTGAAAATAATAGAGCCTTTGAGAATCACTTTTTACTTATACTCCAAGTATATCACTGTTTGATATCAAACCATATTCTAAATAATTGTGAATCTATAGAAGACATTGGGATTAGAATAATTTTAGATCTCCCCAAAATTAGTAAAGATAACTTTCAAAAGGATTTGAATTCTTTACTGAAAACAATATGTAGGTTGTTATATCTGCACAGCTAAGTGATACATTGAGAGATTTTTAACTGAGAGTAGATGGATAGGTAAACGGTCTCCTAATTATATAATGAAAGGACCCATGTAAATAGTAGTTCTACAGGTGGCTACTAAGTGCGAATTAAAATGAAGAACACCTGTAGCTTTTTTAGCTCCAATTTGTCAAAGTTCATTGAAGCATTTGTACTATAAATGATCAACATGTGTTTCATAGGAATCAAGTGAAACTGGAGCCTCTCTGAATGGTTCGCCAGAGACCAGAGCAGCTGTGGGTAGTGTGTCTCCTTTCATGCTGCACTTAAATGCATACTTTATTTTTTTTTCTGTTACTGTATAAGGAAATGTACATAATAAGATTTTGCAAAAATACTAATTAAACTTTGACCTCGACATAAAAGAACGAACCGCATTCTGTAAACTATACCAAGTCCTTGAATTTTAAAGTGGAATTGGTGTTCAGCAGTGTTCTGTAAGCTCGTGCTTACAGTCATTAAGATAACCAAGTCTGTTTACAAGGTCTTCCAGAAAATTCAGAGTCGTGTTTTTAAGAGAATTGGAACACAAAGTGACTTGAATTACTCAACTAAATGATACTAATCATTGAAACTTGAACGTTGTTAAATATTAACTCAACAAAATGCCTATCTTCTTAAAATGAAGAATATTTCAGGATAAATGATTTATTCAATATGGACAGTTTCCATAGGTAGAATATCGTCTAGTATATCTATTTGTGGAGATAATCTAAATAACACTTATGATTACATACATGAAAGGTTTTGAAATATAAAATAAACTTTATAGGGTTAGAAAGGTCTTCTTTTCAGGCTGGCTTACCTGTAATATAAAAATGAACCACATGACAATGAAGAAAATAAAACTTTCAATATTTATTTTAATTACTAAGCCAAGAAAAACTTTAACAATATCACATTAACAATACCCAATGTAGAACTACAAAATGTTGGATATGTGAAGTTTATGACGCACAACTAGAAAAATTATCCATTAATTGAAAGTACAAATATAATTAATAAAGCTAAACATCCAATTTAAGGATTATATTGAATTTTATGATTATGATTTCATATATTTTATATGTTTCACATGGACAGGTCGAACAGAAAATGCTAACAGATGTATTGATTTCTGCTAAGTAACACTATGGATATTTTTATGAATGAGTGACCAAAAATCATGCTAAAGGAATGTGCTTAAATAAATATATAGACACATACACAGTGTAAAATTGTGATCTGGAAAACAAGTTGAGAAAATTTTACTTTAGATGACTCAACCTGACATCCTGAAAAATGCCTAAAATATTGTCCTCTGAAAGTGAAATGAATGTAGTAGAAAGTCTCCAAGCATATTATTGTCCTTTGTTTGTAAGATTATTTTTGCAAAGTCACATCCAAATTTAATTTAATTTCATATTCTCCAAAGTTATTTGTAGATTGACAAGTCATCTGGGTGGTTTATAGAGCTTTTCACAATATTTATATCATCATTCTATTTAATCCTTCCTAGATCATTTAAGCTTTTCTAGGTCCTACATAGCAGTTAAAGATAATAAAATATTAATGGTTGCGCCTTAAGTCACTATAAATTTAAATTTAAAACCGAAGATCCTCTCAGAGTTGAAAATACCCTATTGCTCTGCAGGTATCCCTTTAAGTCACAAGGTATCCCTCCAATGATGTGAAATGTTCATTAGGAAGGAAAACCATAATCATGTGGTCTCCCAATTTCCAATTAGCTAAACAGAGACTTTCCGTACATCCCTATAAGACAACACAAGGATAATTGTGGCCAGGAGGCACTTTTTCCCCCCAGAAAGTGTGTGTATCACTCTGGAATAAAACAGAATATCCACATCAATGAAAATTTACACCACATTCTAGGAGACAAGACTATATTGGCAATATATCAATTCTTTCGAAATTAGTTTGTAAATTATTAAAATTGTTTTCTATGTTCAAAACTCTATGTCTGTTTCTTGAATTAAAGAGTAGAAATTACTTGAGGCTTGAATAGAAATCTTCAGAGCCCTTAGTAAAACTAGACTTCCCCAATAAAACTCTAAGGTTTGAAATATCAAAATAAGACATGTGACACTGGAAAACCCCTGAGTCCATTTTTTTAAAATTAAGAAGCCAATAGAGCACACTTTAAAATATCTCCCTTAAGAATGCTTGCTGGTCTTGCAGAGGACCTGAGTTCGATTCCCAGAGCCCATATTAGAAGACTCAGAACCTACTATATCTCCAGCAACAGGAAACCAACACTGCTGGCCTCTGTGGGCATATGCACTCATGTGTACACATACACGGGCAGGCAAATATGCACACACACACACCATAAAGGTAATTTTAAAAAATCATAAAGCCCAGGTACTTTGTTATTTACCTTTCCTCTTGCTGTGAGGAAGTGCCATGGCCCACAGTATAAAGGAGAAAGAGCTGCTTTAGCTCACAGTTTGAGGGTACAGTCCATCTTGGAGGGTTAAGGCATGGCAGCAGGAACCTGAGAAGGCAGCTGGTCACAGTGCATCCACAGAAAGCAAAGAATGGAGGATGATGGTGCTAGGCTAGCTTTCTCCTTTGTATTCACTCCATGGCCCAACTTCAGAGGACCATGCTGCCCACACTTTACGGTGACTCTTCCCATCTCAATCAACCTATATAGTTAGTACCTGAAAATATAGCCAGAGGCTTGTCCTTAGGGTTTTTTGAGATCCTGTAAAGCTGATCATGTTAACCACCAAAGATGGACAAACACAATAAATAATAAAAATATTTGTAATATAAGCTGTCTAAGTGTGATAATAAAGGACAGTGAACATAAATTTTACTGGGAAAATAAAAGATATTATAAAGAAAGTGTATTTGTTAAATTGGTATTTTTTCCCTCTTAAAGTGATTTAATTTGATCTTTGTTGATTTATACGTGTATAGAGTAAATTCTGTCTACACTTGCCTTCCCACTCCTTATCACTCCTCTTGTCCCTGCCTTCTTCTTACAGGTAAGGTATGATCTAGCCATTGTAATCACAATATTGTATCAGGTGTGGCTGGTTGCCTGCAGTTGGCCTACACCAAGTCTGTTAAGTCATTCCTGGATTTCGGAAAAGCTATTGGCCCAAAGCACTTCCTGCTGAATCATTGGCTACCAATGGATTCTTGTGGGGGAGGCAGTCTTTGCCTTTACTTGAGTCCCAATTGGTGAGTCAATGGGCTTCAGTGGATAGTTATGAACCATTTGTCACAAAACGAAGGTCCTGGCAAAACTCAGTAGATCTCTCTCTCTCTCTCTCTCTCTCTCTCTCACACACACACACACACACACAAACACACACACACACTTGGAGGAGAAGAATAATGAAGCTTTTAATAATGAAAACCATAATACCCAATGTTTGGGATTCATAAAATTAAGACCACATTACACATTGCAGAACAGAAGAAATGTTCATAAAATTTACTATAATGGAAATTGTCAAGAAAAAAACCAAACAAATATTTGGAAAAGCCAGAGGTCCTCAGTTACCCAAGACATCATATCAAACAGCACAACACAATAATCAAAATTACAGAATTCAGAAGCAAGTCGGAAAATACATTTTAAAACATAATGTCCAAATATACCTCACATAATACAAAATCCGTATTTATAGGTTCACGCTACTCTATGAGACCTCAGGAATAAAGACTCGCACACACACATCCCAAATCCATGATTTATCAAAAAGAAATTAAACTTATATTTACAAGAAAGGACTCAGTTAAATGATCTTGGTAGCTTTATTTATAATTAATAAAAAAATAAAGAAATAAAGTGCTCACCCCTGGCAATTGACAAATGAATCATGATTTATTTGGGCAAAGAAGTGTAACTTTTTAGTAAAATACTAATCAAATACTGATGTCTTCATATAGAATAGAGAATAGAGAATTTCCAAAAACATGCCCAGGGAACAAAATAGATAAGTAAGAATACTTACATATGATTTGTATGCAGTTTGGGGATAAGTCAAACTAATCTATAGTATGAAAAATAAATGTTTATGTGAATTGAGTAATGTCAAGACTAAATGGACCAACATGGAAATATGGAGGGTGATGAAACAGTTTCTCTTTGGATGGAATGGTGTTTATGTGCAGATCCATGTGCAAAATGCATTAAACTATAGGCACCAAACCAGTGCATTTTACTTCATATAAACTATATAAATAAATACAAGAGACTTCATTAAATAAACAGGGGATTAATGAAGTATTTACAAGATATATAAAGTTTGTCCCTTATATAACAACTTGAGATACAGTAGGTCCTATTTTATTTATGAACATGCCATCCTAAAGAAAACATAAATTCTTGAGTGAAAAACGTTATAACTTCCATTGTAAGGGAGGAGTAGAGGTCGGGAGATTGCATAGGATGTAATCAGGAAACTGTATGAGGATTTCCAAGACATTCCTAATTCTCTCCTTCTCCCCCTTCCACCACCCCACTGTCTCAGTGGGAAGCACATTTGGCTACATTATTGGGTTTGATGACTTAAGTTACAAGTAAAGTAGTCTATTCTCTATAAGTTTAATTTTTTATTTAAAATATTTCCTAATGTGCATAAACACATGGTAATTTATCCAGAACCAAGGTTGCTAATCTCAGAGAAGGTGCGGAAAAGTGGTTCTCAGCGGGTGGGGTGGTTCATGGGGTAAAGAGAGAGGGAGATGTTTCCTTCAAAGGTGCACAATTAAATTTAAGAGAATAGCAGAGTGACTCTAATTAATAATGTATCAGATTCGTGAGAAATACAGACAGTGGGTGTTTGCTATCATCATCACAAAAGTGTCTCATTGTGTGAGGTACAGTAGTTGGTAATTAATTGGATTTAACTATTCCACAGTGTACATGTATTCTGGACCATTTGGTACATGACAAGTGCATAACATTTTATTTTATAATTAATAAAGATATCATTTTAGAAATTGTTAAATAAGAAAAATATTTAATAATCATTATAAGTGAATAGACTTTATACACTACTGACTTATTGGAATGAATCATACGGAGTGTCTATGGATGTTTTCACAGGCCTATCATAGTTACATGCTAGCCTGATTGCCCAAGTTAAATGCAGAGGAAATTATTAATTTACATTTGTTACTTATTCCATCCCTGTATGTATTTCTGCTAAACAACTGATAAGTTAAACATAATACTTGACATAGTCCAAGTACTTTCCAGAGAGAGCATTCGATGGCTACAGAATATTTGTAACGTCTAAGTTTCCATAGCAGAGATGGTGTGTTTACTCACTGGATTCCCACAAACACATTCATCAGAGTATAGTTTGCTCATAAAGTTAATTGACAATAAGAAGATTAGTATTGATGCCCTAGTCTATTAAAAGAGAAGCTGCACACTCTTAAAGAATATACTTAAATGGTGAGATGAATTTGTCCTTAAAACAGACTGTTACGGTTTTATTTGCCATAAGTAACCTTACAAAACCACTCCCAAGTCTAGGAAAATTTCTGAAACATGTATCAGAATTGACTCATCTTGTGACAGTTCTTATGATGAAATTCTGTTATTTAGCTTTTACAGGCTCACAAAGCCTCATGGACACAGGCAGCCACGTTTGCCACCATATCCTGCTGTATTACATTGAGACCACCATGTAGATGACCACATCTCTGCTCTTATCAGCTTGGACTTAGTACATACAAATGAACACTAAACCCATGCTCAAAATAGATGCTTCTGGGTATTGTCTGTTGTTGAGGTTTGGTCTTGCTGTCTATTGTAACGCTAAGTGTGGGCCCCCAAGACCTGGAGTATGTACATCCACACCAATGATGCTATGTGACCCTGCCCCCAAGTTATTTCTGGTTGGTAAATAAAGATGCCAACAGCCAATAGCAGGGCAGAAGAGACATTGGTGGGGTTTAAGATTCCTGGGTTTGGGGTCAGAAGGTGACCATGAGGAAACGAAGGAGAAGCAGGGAAACAGGAGAAGCTGCTATGGATTAGGTGAGTCATGAAAATGTGGCCCTGAAGGCCAGCCAATTGGAGTTAATAAGCAGCTCAGATAAAACATAGTAAGTAATAATTGGGTTTATTAATAGGAAAGTAGATTTTAATAATAGAGAGGGAAGATTTCTGCCCAGCTCTAGTGCTAAGGCTTTTTGTAAATAGACAGGTGTGTGTGTCTTTTATCTGGGAACTGAAAGATCAAGGTGGGCTAAAAACCCTGAATTGGAATTAAAAATCTCTTCAGCAGTCTGTGGTAATTTATGTAGTTAGATTGCATCACATGGCCAATGTTAGTACAGCCTTTGTATTCAGGTATCTGGTTCATTTTCCATAACCTATGTAGTTAGATGGTATCACACAGTCAATGCTAGTACAGTCATTGCATTAATATAACTTGTTCATTAGTCTTTCTATTGTTTGCTGCCTCTTCCAAAATATGTTTGGTCCTAACCACGACATATTATTTTCTATGTAAATTTTCTACAGTTAGTTGCCATAATTATACAACTTATTCACAGCTCTGATAATTTCACTGATCTCTTTGGTAACTCTTCATTGCCATTGAACTAAATAATGCATTAAACATTACCTTTCCTGCAGTATTACCTCTGTTTTCCTAGTGCTTCTCAATCTCTGAAATGCTATAGCCCTTTAATACATGTCTTCATGTTGCAGTGATTCCTCCAACCATAAAATTGTTTCTGTTGCTAGTCCATAACTATGATTTTGCTACTGTTATGAATTGTAATGTAAATCTCCGTGTTTTCAAATGGTCCTAGGTGACCCCTATGGAAGGGTTATTTGACCCCCAGACTGAGAACCACTGGTCTAGACTTAAGTCAAATTTGTTTATGAATAGAAAAGTACAGAGGTTAGTTACAAAGTTTCAATTAGATTAGAGCAAGAGAAGTCCTGGTCTTCTGTTGCTTGCTAAACTATACCCTTCACATTCTCGCTCCAGGCATCCATTGGATTTCTCATGTTTCTCAGCATCTTTGAGGCATTTTTTCCCCATGATCTTCTCTGATGGAATTATTCATTTGCTATTCTCCATCTGTTTGCTTCTTGTAATCATAAACTAAAAGCTTCTTGTAGTTTTACCTGTGTCCCATTCAACACAATTACATATGAAAGAGGAGTGTAAACACAAACTGCTGAGAATTCACTCTTGCAGAAGTGAAATAACTTGCCTGAGTGCTCATACACTTTTGTAGCAACACTTGAATGTTAAAATAAGTATCTTTTTGGTCAGAGAAAAAAACATTTCAGGATCAATGATAAACAAGGGTGGGGAGTCAGGGAAACTGGCATCCATTGTTCATATTAAGAAACAGGAACTTAGCCGGGCAGTGGTGGCACATGCCTTTAATCCCAGCACTTGGGAGGCAGAGGCAAGCAGATTTCTGAGTTCGAGGCCAGCCTGGTCTACAGAGTGAGTTCCAGGTCAGCCAGGGCTACACAGAGAAACCCTGTCTCGAAAAAACAAAATAAACAAACAAACAAAGAGAGGCCCATTGGACTTGCAAACTTTATATGCCCCAATATAGGGGAATGCCAGGGCCAAAAGAATGGGAATGGGTGGGTAGGGAAGTGGGGGGGGGTATGGGGGACTTTTGGGATAGCATTGGAAATGTAATTGAGGAAAATACGTAATAAAAAAAGAAAAAAATAAATAAAAAAAGAAAGAAAAGAAAAGAAAAAAGAAACAGGAACTTGAAACTCTCCAAAACCTTCAGCAAAAGAAGCTGACGAAAAGGACTGGGCAATTTATAGTACCATAATGATCTGAGTTGTTTTGATGTTGGTTTTATGTCAAAAAAATGACTTTCTGTTTGACAAAATTGTAGATGCATCAAAACCAAAAACTATATTCTTGAAAATATTTTAGCTATGCATTTATTTATGTGTATTTTCCTTCCATGCATGGCTGAGCACCACATGTGGATAGTAGCTGCAGAGGCCCAAAGAGGTTGGATCCCCTAGGACTGGACTTCAATATGGTTGTCAGTTGCCATGTGCATACTGGGAGTGAAACCAGGGCCCTTTGCAACAGCACCCAGTGCTTTTTAACTGCTTAGCTATCTCTATAGTCCCAACAGCTAAAACCTTAAGTGTTATAAAATACTCAAACAAATTTCATTGCCATTAACAGCTGGATAAGATAGATAGATTATTCCTCTGTGGCCTAAAGGCATTTTCTCTTTTAATCCCATTATCTTTACATCTTAAGGAGACAGAAATAAGCAGGGATTTCGCATCGTCTTTTCAAAAAGGTCTTGTCAAAACTAACTTGACTCAAAACCAGGATGAGGCAGTGTCAAATTATCTCCAAACAAGATATCCCTGCTTGCTAGACAGGTGCAGGAGATGTAGAGACAGGTCTGGAGTGAGCTGCCAGTGTGCACATGCGTAGAGGCTGACACCAGGTCCAGAGATTACAGTAATGAGCAACAGGTGGCAAACCAGGGTAGCAGGTCACTTGAGAGGTTCTTGGTAAGAGGTAGTGTATCATAACAGACAGGTGAAGCAAGGCTAAAAAGAGTCAGAGAACTGGCACTACACTGAGCCAATTAAAATCAGGGACACAGTAGTGGATCAGCAGGGAGCAGGACTCTGCCCACCAACTAGACACGGGGTAATTCTTTTCTCAGTACACACAGAACAGAAGCCCAGCAGAGTTCAACATCTGCTCACCTTCTGCATCCTTATACATTTGCATATTTGTACATAGATACATATCCTTTACGGTCACTGAGCATCAATAAATGTGAGAGAGGGAATGTATAAATAAGCTTAGATATTAAAGTATACTCGAGAGACTTAGAGTACTTGAGAGATTTAGGTTTATGGCTAAGCTAATCAATACAATAATAAACAGAAACGACAGGAGGCAAAATTGCTAGTAGCGACTATGAAAATATTATATACCTAGAAGATAAAAATAAATAAACTGTAAAACTGTGTAAGTAATTCAGGCAGCAAAATAAATATATTCCGACTGTGAGTGGCCATCTATCAAAAAGAGAACAGTTAATTTACTGACAATACCCAAAATATAAAACACAAGAGGTTAAACTTACCAATAATTTCTGAAGAAAATTGCAGATTGGAGAAATTTTAAAAATACTTTAAGTAACTGAAACAATTTTACAATTATATAATAATTTTGTAGAACACACTTCTTCATTATTTCATAGAGTAAATTTGCCCATTAAAGCAATTTTGAATTGTTTTAAGGTCTATTAAAATATTGTGTGGCTATAAATCCAGAACTTTGTGAATAGAAATATTGAAACCCACTAAGCCTATCTCAAAAACAAAACAAAACAAAACAAAAAGAACCAACCAAACAAAAAACAACAAAAAGAGGAGGGAGCAGGAAGGAGGAGGAGTAGAAGAAGGAAGAGGAAGAAGAGAGAAAGAAAGGAAAAAAAAACCCACTGTGTTTTAGAACAAGCAGTTGATAAACCCTCTGTCGACTTCTAACTGGTATTCTGCCATTGAGCCTTAACAGCCTCACTTCTGTCAAAAGCTTTGTTTCTAAGCAACAAAAGAGAAGTCTTATTATAAAATCTTTTCAGTAGGTAATTTACAAAGATTCCATAAAGTTACAAGATGTTTTACTGAAATAGACACTATAGATTTTTTTCAAAGACCATAAATAAGCATTATTTGTTCCACTGATTAGATATGAATTTTGAAGGCAAACTGCCAACACAATTGAAACAAATACAAAATAGAAATAACTATTTAATAGGTGGTATTGATACTTCTTGGAGAAAATACAATTTTGAGAAATATTCTCATCCATTTCCTTACAAAGATTGTGCTGTGTAAATTTGAGATTGAATAGTCTTTCAATCTAAACGAATGATTCTGTGCATCTTATCCTATATAGGTAATGTGAACAAATAAGCATTGAATGGTGATGGTTAGAGGTAAAATATAAATATCCATAGACCCAGAAACTATTACTGGTATGAACCCTGTGAGAAGACAGTTAAGACAACAGAGTAAGCTGTGATAATCCACACTCCTGTAGTAGGCCCCTTGTATTTCCTTACGAGTACTCTAGAGTAGGAACAAACAAGTATATTCCAGCTTTCAATATTCACTTTTTCACCAAATTTGGTTCAGGCAAGCCATCTGAAAGAACTTTCCTACTGCCAATTTTCCTCAATACTAGAGGCATTAGATTTAATCTTCATAACAATGATAGGTGGATAGGCAGACAAACAGACAAACAGATGGTGGATAGTAGATAGATGATAGATAGATAGATAGATAGATAGATAGATAGATAGATAGATAGAGAGTTGGATAAATAGATAGATGATAGATAGTTTATCCTATAGCAGTTTTCTGTTAAGGCAGATATAGTGAATAATCAAGACAGTTGTGAATTATGTATGGATTTTTGAAGTCCTTCGTTTTTTTAAAGGGTTGATCTTGGTAGTAGCCTAACTGCCAATTATGGAATCAAAATGACTTCCCAGCTCCACTTTGCCCTTTCTAGCCTCTCCTTTCCCTCTTCCTCACTTTCTTCATTGCTGGCTCTATTACTGTTTTTACTCTAATAGATCATATAATCCCAATGCAGTCCTGCTGCCCACTTCTGAAGCTAGATTTAAATTGGCGCTTCCTCACACAGTGTCATGCTAACCTCATAAAATCTTCTACAAGGACACTTCACTTTTCTTCAGGTTAGGGTTCTTACTATGAAGACATATTTATAAGCTGTAAAATGCTTTCGCTAACACACCCTGCTGAAAATAGCGTAGGAGTAATGATATATACCCTCATGATGATTCTAATCATGATTCTAATCTTCAAAAGTCACTTATTCCATTGAAAAAACCTGGGGTTTTCTTTAGTAAGGAGAAAACAGAACAACAACTAAAACAAGTATTTTGGTGAATGGGCATGTATCAGACACAAGAAAAAAACCTGTTAGTAAAGTTTTAGAAAAATATTAAAAATGCTAAATCCTCAAAGAGGTAAAAATAAAGTTTGGAACTGAGAAGTCTAGTTATTTTAGAATCATATATGTAAGATTAAACATTTAATATCTGGAAAGACTGGAGCTCTTTTTTAAGCCCAAACATTTTCTTGGTGCTATTCTATCATAGCTGATATTTTGAACTACTAAGCTACATTAATTGATCTGAACCAAATGGTAAAAGAATGTCAAGACAGTCATACATCATAATGAATCCACTTTTTATTATACCAACCATAAAATAATTGCTGCTTTTTGGCAACGCTGAAACGTAAACTTTTCCAGGAATAGCAGGACAAATTGATAAAGTGCAAAGCAACCCTTTATTTTTGCATTCCTTCTCTGTGAAGTAATGAGTCTCAGTAACTGAAAACAAAAAATCTGAGGAGACAAATGCCTGTTGTGTCATGGGAAAGGCTAGCTACTTGATGGTGCAACTTCATTTCATTTCCAAACACTGTATACAACTGCAGCCGTTATTAAATACTTATTATTCTTAAAAATGAGAGAATTTTCTGATTTCAAATAACACCTCAGGACACTAGCCATCTTTGACAAGGAATAAGATCATTAGCCTCCTGCCTGGGATCTGTTTGTGCTCCCAGTCATTGCTGTGAAAAGATCTCACTTGCACAGGCTTGTGCTTCCAAATGAAGTAATCAAATCTAGGAACAAACTGTAATCAGAGATCTCTTGGATGCACTTGGGCCAGGCATGCAGATGGCCACAGGAAAATGAAGAAATGAACCTCTTGCATGGATCTACTGTTCTCATAAATGATGACTTCTCGTCCAGAGAAATAGCTGAGTTTGCTCTGTTCACCTTTTACGAGGTCAATCCAACATTGCCATTAGTAGAGTGTGGGGTGGAACTAAAGGTAAAATTTACTAATGGTTCTATGACATACTCTGCTGCACATAGTCCCCTGAAGCAAAAGACTCTTCAACAAAGAACCCTATGGAAAGTTTGTACAATCTTAAATTGCCTCAACAGCTGAGAGAAGAGAATAGTCTCATTGAAAGGAAACTTTTGATAAAAGTCAATGTAAATTTGAAAGAGTTGATGTAATCATGTTGGGAGGATCCCTGGTCATATGAAACACACCTTGTTTTACTGACCATCCATCATATTTAGCAATTCTGCTCCTCACAGTCTATTCTGATTTACATAGAAAAAAAGGAGTTTGTTATGAGCACACCAATATCTTGGTTTGTTGTGGGTGTTGTTGCTTCTGCCCTCAGGCTACATGGCTTTAAAGCAATACTCCTACCTTATGTGAAGACCTAAACTGTACTATTTTTATGTGACTTAGAAATAGTTAGGGCTAATGTGTTTTAGGTTTTATAGCCTCTTAAAATAGTGATGTTTGGAATTAACTCTCTCTATTCTGTCAACTCCAAAAAAATAGTAATCCAAATATAAAAAGTTTTTTCTCTCTTTTTTTCCTGATAATTAAATCTGATTGAAGAGTGACTAAGGCTAGCTGAAACTTTGAAACACATTCCATATCATTTTTGAAAGACAATGTATGAAGCAGAAGGTACTATATGAAAGGGAAGATATAAAGGAATTTGTCAGTAAGGTTCTTATGATTGACTCACATGACGTGCTTTGTTTAACTCAATGGAATCATGTTCATAAACCAAATATGTGCATGTGATCAGACTGTAGTGAAACATTCTTTGAGTTTACCATAGTTATGGGTACCTTTTAAAAGTTAAACTTGCTCCATGGAAAGATCCTAGACAACCTTCTTGCAGAATCATGCAGACTGTGAGGAGCAGAATCTCTAGACATGATGGGTATTGCATGGACTTGCCGTTCGGAATTTTCCTCTATTTTCTACTTTCTTTATAGCCATTGACCACATTTGAATTTTGACATCTCAATAATTGGAAAGGATCGTGACATCCTGAAAGCATGCTATACTCAATTGAGAAAGATGTCCCTCTAGGTGGTCTGTAGCTGTTGATCAGATGTTCAGAGGATCTTTGGATCTGGATCCATACACTTCTATCTATCAGGATCCACTACTCATCCACAGACCTGTCCTTATGGTTTCTAGAAGTAGGCCTGAGTGATGAGGAAGAGAACATAGGCACACACCCCGTGACTCAGGATTTGAACAACAATGTCCCCTGACATCAATCACATTCCCCTCCATCTTCAAGGTGCTGTACTTTTCCATCTCTGCCCTTTCTGATTGACACTGTTTTAAAACATTGTATTTTGAGTAGACTTAGAACCAATGAAATAAACATGCTTTGAGACCATTGTTGAAAACATTTCAATACAAGTTCTGTGACCATAGTTCTTCAGAGTTAAATAATAGCTACTTGACAAGATGTAAGTATGTGCATATATTATTGCTTTTCATTCTACTATCTTTAAAAGCAGCAACTCTCAAACCTTGCACTATAATCTAAGTTCTTTAAGTCCAAAGATAAGCTTATACTTAATAACAAGAAAATCAAAACATCAACGGAAGTGTTTCAACAATGTAACAAAATCTTATTCTTATATTGTGAACTTACACAGCAAAACTTTTCTAACACCTAAATATCTAGCACTAATCACGGAGTCAGAGATCTTGTCACTTTGTGATGACTGTGATGTGCTGACCGTTTGATGTCTACACAAATTTCCAGATTGTATGCAATTAAACTTTTTATATGCATTAGTATTTTTAAAATCATATACCTAAAAACTAATATATAGTGACCATTCCCTGAAAGATCTTGCTTTCTTAAAGCAATGGGATATGCAGATATGAGTAAATGATTAAGCAACTATTTCTTGAACTGGTAGTGAAACTTTATGGAATAGTGTGTTTGTACAGTGGTGACTATTTGTCACAGTAGGCTCTGACACCGGCATTCAAGCACCAACCAAATTGGGCAATATGTCATAAGGAGCCAGTTGGGGGGCAGTAACAAAATCCTTGGATAACCATTCTATACCAGAGACATCTGCTTATCTTAGCAAGACAGTAACTCCAGGCATCTCTGTAATCTGGATATTGTAAATATCATAATTCATGTATTTAAAGCATGTAAGCATTGTAGAAACTCTATACATCTTATGCATTTTAATTATTAACTGCAAGCAACCATGTGCAAAAGTATTTATGTAATACTTTAAGAAGGCTATATAGTTAAATAAAAATGATGTAGCATAAAATTTGCACCTAAAAGTAAACAAAATTCTGTTCATAGGATGTATTTGGATGATAGATTTAGTTTGTCCTTTCTAACTGGAGGCTACATAATGCAACACTAATTATAATGAACTTAATATGTGTTTGAGACTGTATGGCTGTTTTGATGAAATTCTTTTATTCTTTGAAACAGTCTTAAGTAAGATTGAGCTAATTGAAACTTAGAGAAATTATCTTGCTTGTTCAAGGTCAAATGAAGGCCCTAAAACTTCCCCTTTAATACCAAATTTTACATTTGCAATCCAGAGTAATTCTTAAAGGAAAACCTTTCTTTGTGTATTGTGCACAGTATATGTTATTCTCCTAAATGAACAGACATGTGGAAACATCTATAGTGGTTTTTTTTGGACATACAAGTTTCTTCTGATAACTCCAAGATGGTCCCAGTTATGGAGATTTCCATCAGGAATCTTAAGCACCTGCTCAGAGCTAAGCCAACCTATGTTGATCCGCCACTCAGACAAAAGAAATGCTTAGCCTGGTTCTGAGAACTCTGATGGTTCTCAGATTTTTAAATCTTCAATCCAGAAGTACAGGTGCAGGAGAAAAGGCATAGAGAACAGCTTCCGGGGTCCCTTCCTCTGGGCTTCATGACTCTAGTGCCCCCTGTCTAGGTGCTACCCCATTTCTTTGCATAACTTTGGGAGCATAGAGCATTGAATTTTTACATCTTTCCTTTCTGCTGCTTGGTTGAGGCCCTTCCCCCATGTCCCCAGAAGTGACTCAAATGTTCTCTCAGTGTAAGTGCAACGCTATTTTTACCATCGTGTTTGGGAATCTCTGAGCACACATTGCTGGCAGCTTAAGTCAGCTCCGGGTGCCCAGGGTTCATGTTTCTCAGTGTCCACAAGTTTGAGGCAAGACTGCTTTCTGAGGTATAGCCTGCTCTCTTCCCTTTCTTCACCAGGGTCACTCATCCAAGTATCTGGAGACTACTCTTACATTTTGTCCACTTTTCTGCTCTCTTCTACCCAAGTTTCCTTTCCTTTCATTTCATCACTAGCCCTGAGCTCTACCCTCTCAGCTAGTAGTTTCTTTTGATCCAGTTACATAATAATGTAGCCCCAAACCCAAGTGATCACCCACAAGAACTTCGTTAACAAACTCTTCATCCTTTCTCTCTGGTAGTCTCTTCTTTGAACTCCCTACATTCACAGCCATCCCAAAACACAGTTTTCCAAAAACCTCAACTTCTCTCCCCAGAAATATCAACTTCACATTTAAAAACTGTCCCTAAATCACTCCTCCTCAGAAGTCCTACTCTGAGACTCTTCACTGCCGCACACCCTGAAAGAATTGTATTCTCCTTCAGAGTTCTCAGCCATTCACTTCTGTGTGTTTTGGCCACTGTCACTATTCCCAGAAAATTGAAATTTACTACTTGTAATACTTTCATTTTGATATCTTTAAAACAAACCTCAAAATCCATCTAAAAAGTGTTCTGTGCAAGGTTTTATTTGGTATGGTGAGCATGATTAGTTCAAGTAAAGCCTCAAGAATTGGGACTAAAATTGATAGTTCCAGAGTAAGCAGTGTACATTACACATGCAACGTGAATACGATATGATATTTAATGTCAAATACTAACACTAGACTTATGAGCTATGTATCCAGTATACCACTAAGTCTCTAAAAAGAAAAAAACAAAGCAAAACAAATCAACAACAACAACAACAAAAAGGAAGGCTTGGAAGTCCTAAGAGTGTCTTACTCCAAAGATTCTGTTCCCTCCCAACATGATACTCGACTTTCTTAAAGGCACATAGTTAAAATCTGCTGCTTACCACATTATCCCTAAACTTTTTCCTCCTTCTCCTTTTCTTAGACAGGAATTAGACACATTGTAATGCATTTGAAAATAATCATGAATGACAAACAATAGGATAAACTATTAGAAACATTCTACCATTTACCTAGTAGAAGATTTTATGATGAATGAACTCAGGTTTTGTTTTGTTTTGTTTTGTTTTGTTTTGTTTTGTTTTGTTTTTTGAGGTGGTTGCTAATAGCAATATAATTCTTATTACTATTTATGTGCTCCAATTTTTTAAAAGACATAGTTTAGCTATTTAAAATGGGATACTTTGAATTTACACCAACCTATCTAGTTCCTAACATGTGTATCTCCCTCATGTTCATGGAGAAATAATATAATCGCAATTACAAGCCTCTCACATTTTGCAAACAGTTTGAGTTCCGAACACTACTTAGTTGTTTGGGATTGGTGCATACTTTCCCACTAAGCTAATCTGAAAGGACAGTTGTTGCTCATGCTAGGATTTTCTTTTCTTATGTCCCCTTTCTAGTCTACAACTTCTAAAACAACAAACAAATGAACAAACAAATATTAGTGAATAAAGTACGAAGTGAAAGTAGAAATCTACTTATGTCTAGGAGAACACTGATACTATTTTACTGTATAGCAGAAGTTTTCTAACATGGTGGGAAGATGGTTTTACAATTTAGTAGAGAATAATTCAGTAAGAAAAGGCTTAGCTTGCACCCGTTCACCAGCTTCCTGAATCTTTTCTATTTATAATTTAGAAACATTTTTCCTATCTTTATTTAAAAAAAAAGAAAAGAAAAAACAAAAACAAAAACAAAAACAAAGAAAGCGAGAGCTTCCTCGGTCTTTTGGAGGCTTGTGATGTGAAACATCCAGTTCCCACATCACAAGTTAGCGGATTCTATAAATGCCTTTACCTCAGTGAGGCCTTCTGCAGACCAAGCTTTGAAATTCCTTACTAGGGACTCTCTCTAGTTTTCATCCTGTTTTTCTACTAATTCCTGTAATTCCTGGTACTTTATGTGCCATGCTACATCTTTATTTTGAGAGCTAATGTGTGATGTGATGTGTTTTGGTCTAAATCCACATTCTATAACATTCTAATGAAGATTAACGTAGCCTCTTAAACATTCAACATTTCTTCATGTTGAAAACTCTTAATGTCTTCTACTGTGTGCATTTGGGTGCATGTATATGTAGGATAAAGCCAACTTCTGATACTTTATTTCTTCATTCCCCTCCTTTATTTGTTTGTTTGTTTTGTAAGACAAAACCTCACTCTTGATACTAGAGACCACTGATGTCTTCTTTTTTCCTGCTTCCACTGGCAGGTCACCAATCCTCATGGAACCTCTAGTCTCCACCCTCTTCAGTGCCAGGTTTACCTACAGGAATGTATCACCCTGCTCAGCATTTTACATAGAACTCAAGTCTTCATTTCGCACAGCAGGCAGTTTCCCCTCTGACCTGTCTCTAGACCCTTCTAACTGGCTCCCTAGACCCTTCTAGACTCATTGTTTTCTGTGGTCTCCAGTTCATGCGATTGCACACCAGGCCTTCTTGTCCCTTTGTCAAAGTAATTAACTTCCTAGATTTAAATTGCACAAGAAGACATAAAATTATTAGAGTTGTGAGAAGAGGGCTCAGGACACATTTAATTCAGTGCCTGCTGGTCAAGCTTTTCACTTATCCTACTCAATATTTTTGCATTTTAAAAGTGATTTCACAATTTTTAAAGTTGCAATTTTTTTATAACAAATCAAAAATACAGTCATTTTTTTCTGCCCTTATACAAACCTATGGAGAGACTATGAGAAATTTAGATGTTATGTATGGGCAAATGTCTTTCAGGTTCCCTCCCTTACCCTCCAAACACACTCCAATTCCAGGGCCATTTTTTTTTTGCCTTCTTTCTTCTGCTTCCATCCCTTTGTCAAAGTAATTAATTATTATGGATCTAAATCCCCTAAGAAGAGATAAAATTATCAGAATTATGAGAAGACGTAGCAGGAAACCATTTTAATTATTCGAGTAACAATGCTATATGATTCCCCTCTTCAAAGGTTAACTTTTCAAATTGTTTCCTATGAGACAGCATAACATGTAGTTAAAAACAGAAGTTCATGCTCTATAAGAAAAGCTAGATTGGACTCTGAGTTGCCGAAGCATTCAGTCTACAGCCTTAATCTTGGTGACCAGGCAGCTAGTGGAAATCACAGGAAATAACATAATAAGTATTACATTCTTCTTCCTCTTTCTAGTGCTTTCTACCACCCCAGAGTGTAATGATGACTCTCTGTCTTGATAAGGAACTCACAGCTACACAAGAACAAATACACAAAACTGACCCAAACAGCTTATAGTTAACACTCAAAGATCAGCTCTCAATGGAGGTTGAGAAGGACTACATAAAGCATCTTGGGTTAAAATTTTAACTTATTCCTAAATAATATGAAAGTGATTTTTGCACGACTTTTACTGTTTTATTAATTTAGTTTAGTTTTTGAAAAAGGAAGCCATAGGGAACACAACCCAACCAATGCTTGAGGTAGAATAAGTTCTTATACTTTCCATTCACTTTTTGGGGTACCTACTAAAAAGTGAGACTTTTATCTCCAAAGCTGCTTACTGGTAGTGGAAGTACTCCCTCCAGAATTCTCAAGAAGGATTGAAAATCAAAGAAAGAGGAACAAACATTTTGGGGAGGAGAGAATAGCCAGAGAGAGGGGGCAACACCAGCTGTTGTTTATTTGTCTTGAAATGCTTAGTCCCAACAGTTTTATGTTATATTATGTTTTATGTTAAACATTAGTGAACTAATGTTCACTGCATGGCTACATGCACATGAGTCATGTGTGATAATATTTTATTGAACGCCTACCCAAACTCTGTAAGACAACCATTATCATCTTGAAGTATTTCAACGAGTACTTATCTATAGACACAGAAATAGAAGTCAACACAGCTAGGACCAAAAGAGAGTTCTTTGAAATCTGGGAGCCCTCTATACTTCATTTTTACATTAGGAACAACATGTTTATGTGTTGGACTATGGACACTATACAATAAAGAACATTTGTTTCATTACATGCGCCTTGTCTTCTTACTTTCGCATCTGAATCCTAAGCAACCAACTTTGGTAGAGTCAATGGATAGCGAGAAGGTGAATAAAACTTGGTACAGAACCTTTTATTATTTCAAGATACATTTGAACTATCAATCAACTGTTGTGTTTCTTGTTTTTAACCGCAACTATTTTAGGGGTTTATTCCATGTTTATTTCCTTCTTGTATCTCAGTCCTCACTTGATATGCTATTGCTCCAACTGGAAAAGGAAGCAGAATTCATATTTTAATTGCACTATCTAAAATAACAGGTAGCCAAGGAAGGTCACTATGAAAGAATCCTGAGTCACTTCACAGCATGGGACGTGAGCACCCTTCACCCACTCCCCAACTCCCACCTCATCTTACAGATGTAGTAAAAGAGAGGAAAGAGATTATTTACCTGCTTCTATTGAAGCTGAGGCCTGAAAGTCATATGTAACCTTTGAAGGACTGGTAATGGTTTTAATCACAGGGATAGCATCTTTTTGACAGGCAGAACAGAGCAAGGAGCCGAACCACACTGGAAATATTAATGAGGCTATTTTGGAGCAATGGCTATTGCCTATGAAATCTCTCATCATGGGTCTATACTTAGAATTCAGTTGAACTCTGGCGGGAGGGGAGCAGGGCAGTGTTAATCCCCAGTTGTTTTTGAAGTTGCCTGGTTAGCAGGTTACTGTCGGAACTGTCCAAAATGGAAGCACCGAATGCTTTCAGGGCTGTGACTATCTGTGTGCATTTTTGTTTTTAACCTGTTTGTCTTATGGACGGTCACATTCACTCTCAGAGGCGACATTTCTCCGTTTTCTTTCAAACTAGATATTCTAGGGAGCACTCGCTGTAATCACTTTGGGAGACTGATGCTCCATGACAGCTAGAAGTTGGATTGAGTTTCAGTAGCTACTATATATAAAGCTGGGTCGACTTATGTCACCGCACTAATTAAATGCCATCTGGGTGGCTCCTCTGGGTTTTTGAGTCCATCACCCAGATCAGATCAGTCAGAGGCCAAGGAGGAGAACATGATGATGGACCTTTTTGAAACTGGCTCCTATTTCTTCTACTTAGATGGAGAAAATGTGACTCTTCAGCCATTAGAAGTGGCAGAGGGCTCTCCTTTGTATCCAGGGAGTGATGGTACCCTATCACCTTGCCAGGACCAAATGCCCCAGGAAGCCGGGAGCGACAGCAGTGGAGAGGAACATGTTCTGGCTCCCCCAGGCCTGCAGCCTCCCCACTGCCCTGGCCAGTGTCTGATCTGGGCTTGCAAGACTTGCAAGAGAAAATCTGCCCCCACAGATCGTCGGAAAGCAGCTACCCTGCGCGAAAGGAGGAGACTAAAGAAAATCAACGAAGCCTTTGAGGCCCTGAAGCGTCGGACTGTGGCCAACCCCAACCAGAGACTGCCCAAGGTGGAGATTCTGCGGAGCGCCATCAGCTACATTGAGCGTCTGCAGGACCTGCTGCACCGGCTGGATCAGCAAGAGAAGATGCAGGAGCTGGGCGTGGACCCCTACAGCTACAAACCCAAGCAAGAAATTGTAAGCCCAGATGTGACCAGGGCAGGGAAATATAAAAGGCCTATTAAAAGTCTTCCTGAGACCGTAACCTCCACCTGCTTGGTGCCTACCCCCTTTCTTGCCCGCCCCTCGCCTCTCTAATGAACCTCCAGTGACCCTAGAAGATAGAGCCCCTGTCCTAAGCAGGAAATGCAGTCTGGCCCAAGGAAGCAGGGGAGACACCCCCAAGCCTCCACCTCCCACCCCTCCTCCCTCCCCCCCTGCGTATTTGTTTCTTTTCTAATCTGTTGCTTTGGTTTTCCTTCCAGCTTGAGGGTGCGGATTTCCTGCGCACCTGCAGCCCCCAGTGGCCAAGTGTTTCGGATCATTCCAGGGGCCTCGTGATAACTGCTAAGGAAGGTAACTTAAAAGAAAGGGCACTGGGCTGTACTGGAAGCATCTAGGCTCAGCACAGCACAGCACAGCACAGCACAGCACAGCACAGCACAGCACAGCACAGCACAGCACAGCACAGCACAGGGGGTGCTCTGGCCGAGCACAAAGAGCTCAAAGCTAGCAACAGCCAAATTGCTCTCAGGGATGCAATCCTTCCGCGTGGCCTCGGTAACCTTTTGTGGGGCACACAGAGGGAGCTACAGGCGCGGTTTGTGTTTGTTCTCTGTGCGCAGGAGGAGCAAGTGTGGATGCCTCAGCCTCCAGCAGTCTTCAGCGCCTTTCTTCCATCGTGGACAGTATTTCTTCAGAGGAACGCAAACTCCCCAGCGTGGAGGAGGTGGTGGAGAAGTAACTCAACCAGCATTTGGAACATTCTTCACCCAGCAGGAAGACCCCCCTTTCCGCCTAATCATTTAGATTAGAGCTCACAGATGCCAGCTTTTATGAAAGGCGAGAGATTTAGTATTAAAAAAGAAACTTCTCACCACCTCAAGTGAAAGTCCTTCGCCTTGGGGCTTTTATTATGATAATTATTATTATATCGGAAAGGCTAGTAGCTTAGCTCTAGAACCCTAATTTTGTTTTTAGTTTGGTTGGTTTTAATAACATATTAACTTTTACTATGATCACGTGACCCTTTTCTGTCAGTTGCAAACGAAGTTCATTCCTGTCTAAATCAAAGAGAGAACGTTTAATCCTAATAGTATTTAATGTACTTTTTGTAAATAGTCTTAGAACTTTCGTTTCTATGTAAGCCTAAAGGATATATTTTAAACGTGGATTTAAACATTGTATATAAAATGTGTGAAGATCCTGATATTGTAATATTAAAATATTAATACATTTCTACATGTACAAAGGTGGCCTTAATTTGATTTAACGGTAAGGACTCTAAGGACTTGTACAAAAACGAATAGCCATATTTTAACTTAGATACCGCATGTGACCACTTATTTGGGCCTCTTCTTTCAGCCTAATTTATAGGGAGGAAAATGAATTTGGGAGCCGTAATCACAGTTAAACTGGGCACTTTAATATTCCATGTAGACTCCTCACTTCTGGTTAGTAGAAGGGAGTATCCAGAAAATGTCTCTTCTCTCCTTTCTGTGGCTTTTCCTCTTTCTTTCTTTCTTTCTTTCTTTCTTTCTTTCTTTCTTTCTTTCTTTCTTTCTTTCTGTCCCCCACACTGTTCTATGGTTGGTGATCTGGATGGGATTTCCTTCCTCTGAAATTTAATTATAAATATACAAAAATCTTTCAAATCTCCCCAAAAGAATTCTTTGTTCATTTCCCTAAAATATATCCAATTAATTGGCCCTATTTATTTATTTTTCGGTCCTTGGTGTCCCAGACTGTTTCCTAGTGTAGATCTAAAGTAGCCAGGACCTACATGGGCCTGATAGCCGTTTTTCTTGAACTAGACTAGCCCCCAGCAGACTGGAATATTTTCAAGTGCTCTTTGGTTTGAGTTTATTTTCCAAACAGAAAGATAAAAGAGAAGTGCAATCTGTCTCTTGGAGAAGAGTGAACATCCTTGAAAGTGTGTGTGTGTGTGGGGGGGGGGGGACTGCTTCAATAGTAGAAGGGTTAAATGCTTGGTAGCAAAAGACAACAACAACACACATGAAACCTCTTAACTGGACCAAACAGAAAAGCCCCAGAGAGAGCTGGAAGCCCCAGGAGCTCTACTCCGTGAAGATTTTACAACGTGTGCCGCTTCTGTTTTTCCTGTAACCTCAGGGGGAAAAAACCGACCACCAAGAAACACAGTGGGGAAGAAAGCAGAGCAAAGCACGCCAGGTCTGCTAAACCCTTCCTTCCATCTACCCTTCTGTGGCCAGTACTCTCGCCATCTCCGCTTACCACCCCGGAACTCCACTGCCTCTCTGTAGTTCTCATGTAAAAGTCAAAGGGAACCAAACATTTGCCAGCCGGGATCCGTGTCCTAACCCTCCCTGTGTTGAGTAACGCACTAGTTCCAGAGAGCACCACAGACACTGCACTCCGCAGATAGGCAGCTCTATTTTGCCACCCTTTAAAAACTTTTCTTGGAGCTAGGATATGTTGAGAATCCCTTATCCAAAATGTATAGGTGTTGGAAATATTTCCAAATCCAAGGTTTTCCCGAGTTTGGGATATTTGTGTAAATGTTGAGGTTCAATCTCTCTAATGCAGAAATCCAACCAATACCTAAAACTTTCTGAGCATGACTTGTCAGAGGGAGTGGGGGTGGATGGTAGGAAGGGTGGGTTAGAGTTGCTGTACTGTGATTCTGTCTGCCTTACCTGTAACTAACTTATTTTCTGATCATATGAAAAGCTCAGAGTGTTTGGTTAAGGATACTGGTATTGGCATATAATTCCTTTTTAAAATGTTTGAGAGACACAGGTCTAGAAAACTGCCGAGTCTCTTTGAGGCCTCTTTACCTAAACTAAATCCAGACTATACAGCCTAAGCCAATCCCTCTCCTGATGAGTCCTGATTTCTTGTTTATAAGACAATGGGAGTGAGGCCCTTTCTCAAGGGCCTGTGAAAATTCACAGATAGCCCATGAAGACACAAACTGACACTAAGATCAATTCTTTTTATTTTATATTATTAGTAAATCTCAATTGACCATCAACAGGCATGTCACCCCAAACTGTAGCTTCTTGTCCTTGCTGACTCCAGCCAGGAACAGCAATCATACTGAGCAAGAGGTAAAGCCATTCTTAGTCTTGTATTAATGCAATCCAACTATAACCAGTGAGAACTACATTCTTTACTTGGCCATAAGTCAACTCTACCCTCAGCTACTTACTATGCATCCAGAAAGATAAGAACATCTATGGACCATACAATTATTTGGCTCTCATGGACAATTGTTCCTGCAAACCTCTTCCTCCAAGTGCAGTGAACTAATAAACTCCAGATTACAGCCTGACTTTGAAAACTAAATGCCAAAGCATTCCCTAGTCAAATCACCCAACCAAAATCTACCTAACTCAGTCTGGGTGGTCTCCATCTTTACTAACCGTACACATTCTATATCTCTGAATATTTTGTCATCCAAAGGATTTGCCCTAAAATGTACTTCTGTACCATTACTTTTAAAGACCGGATTCTGTGTGCAATTGATATGTCACAACTCATCAAATAAATATATTCATCTTAGATTATTTATAAGAAGACTTATAGTTGAACTACTTTGCATCAGGATGCTTTTATCAACTCCTGGTCTTTCCTTGTTGATGGATTTCATTCAGTCTTTGCAAACCAAATCTTCTTAGCTGGGTAACTTGAGAAATTGTTTGGAGTGAGGTTGCCTATGAAAGGCTCTTCATTAAATAGAGAAAATATTTTCCAAAGAGTTCATATGACCTTTGGTGATATAGCTGACATGTTAGGATTTCCAATGAAATCCTTGGTGTGTTTGTGATTTGAACTGTTTTTGTTTGATATTAATGATGATAATCTTTAACCAAGGTCAAAGCCAAAATAAACAGGACTATGGAAGCAGAAAATTAAGATATAATAACTTATTAAAGATAAGGACTTTGGGATTGAACTTAGATCTCTTTTTAGAGATTCATATAATGTCACATATTAAATAATGAGTGGTTTTCTGCTATGCTATTACTGAAATAATTCATAGATATCAAATATCAATAAGCCTTCTAAAGCTAACTTTCATCACCATAGCAGGACCACAGACATTGGGAAAATTTGCTTTTATCAAGTGATCTCAATTCTCTGTCAACTTTTAAAGATGGTTTGTGTGTGTGTGTGTGTGTGTGTGTGTGTGTGTGTGTGTGTGTGTGTAGGACAGAAATTCAGGGGCTCTTAACAACTCAGGAGGACAGGAAAAATCAGGAAGATGAAAGTCACTTTTAAAATTATAAAGACATCCCTCTACCATTTATATTCTTCCTTTGGAAACATTTAACTGATTTTTTTCATTTGGTTCTCATATCACCACATAGAGATTCCAAAAGCACTTAATTTTAAACATTATATTAATTTCATTGTCTGATCATGAGTAAACACACCACATGATATTTCTGTGGACAGAAGCCACCAGTTACTTCCACACAGTAATGAAATCTTTTCAAAGATGATCCTTGGTCCTGGCGGATTCTGTCTGCAGAAAGTGTTTTGCAAGCCTAACTCTGAGTCATTCTGTAGGATGAGAGGTCCCTGCCCTATACAGCCACAAAGGTAGGGTGGAAGAGACAGGCTACTTCTTTCCTCTTCTTCAGGCTGCTAAATGTCCTTACATAGTCCTTTGATCTCTCTTGGAAGTCTTCAGATTCAAGCGGAGGCCAATGTCTTCCTCAGCTGTCTGGTCCACAAATTCTTTTCACTGCTCTGGCAGGTACTAATGTGTTTACATAGGTGTGCCCAGCTTCCAGAGCTGATAACAATTTAAAATTGTTTAGCACATTGGGATGTCCTCTTCAAAACAGAGAAGCAGAGCTCTGCAGGTAGGGGCAGAAGTGAAGAGAAAGGATTCCACTGTGCATTCGAATATGCATGTGAGCCTTTTTCATCTCAGGAGCCAGTTTTCTTCCCTTTTTGCAGACTACCTCAGGTTTTTGATCTCTCTCTCTCTCTCTCTCTCTCTCTCTCTCTCTCTCTCTCTCTCTCTCTCTCTCTAGCTGTGGCAATGGCTTAAAACTTGTCTCATTTTTTATTCTTGTGGTCTGAGACCCGATTTTCAGCACTTGCGTCCCAAAGGGCCCTCCACACGGACCCCCTCAGCCGTGCTCATTAAGCGGCCCGCGCTTGTGTTTTCCCTGCGTCTTTAGTTCCACTCAGCCTGCTGCTCTCTGGTAAATTTGTTTTGAGATCACCTTACCAAAGACAGCCCTAACTTCTGAGCACTCCTGCTACTGACAAGGGGCCCCCTGAGTGACAGCAGCTTCCCAGCGCAAGAGCCCAGAGAAAAGACACCAGTTTGTAAGCTTTTCTGTTTGGTGAGTCAAGGAAGCCCCCACCCCACCACCCAACACTGAGTATGAAGCAAGCAGGATCACTTCCAGGGACTCGGAACCATTTCTAAAAACAGGGAGAGTACTTCAAATCCTGTGTGGACAAGGGTAAATTACTCAGCCCTAGCGTTAAAGTTTACCTAAAACAAACAAACAAACAAAATGGAATCCTTTCCAGTACCACGTTACTTTGTGACAATGGTGAGGAACAATAAATCAACCGTGCAGGGCAGATTCGAGGCAGTAGCTATTAGGCACACACAACAGTAAGAGGCTGACTGGGAAACAGTGGGAAGGTCAGTCGGCAGCATGGAGCTGCTTCCACTTCCACCTTAAGGACCACGTTTGCATCTCCATCACTGGTCTGTTTTAGTTACCCCAAATATAAGACAGAGGTAAGGAAGGTGAAGATGAAAGATGGAAAGGAGGAAGGGGTGGGGGGAAGAAAGGGATGGATAGGCAGAGAAGGAAGGAGAGGAGAAACAAAGAGAGAAGGAGGAAGAGGAAGACTATGGTTTTATGTAGTGAAGTTGCTGACCGTATCCTCTCTATGAATTTTGCTGTGAATCTGAGGGTGAGAATATCTACCTCTCCAAAACAGTGTCACAGAAGTTCCACATGTGCTATGTGCTCAATCAGATGCATCCACGGGAGCCTTGTCTTCAGGAGTACGTGTGTGTGTGTGTGTGTGTGTGTGTGTGTGTGTGTGTGTGTATGTATGTATGTTTAAATCTAATGTTGTCCCAATATTGCATTCATTTCAAAGGCAGACATTTTTAATCCAGTCCTAATAGGGGTACAGTTGGATTTTTCATTGGCCAATTGATTAAATAGCCCCTCAGTGTGAGACCCACCAGACCTGATTTACAGAAGAAATCTGTCTTCAAGATTATAGGACAGGGTAGAGGGAACAGAGACAGACGCAGCTAGCAAGTGCAGTGATTGACACTTTCCGGTCCCTTCCTTAAAGTACTTGCCTTCACAGACAATTATAATTTATCTGGCCCCTATAGATACCAGATCTGTCAATCTTGGCTGCTTTAGAAAAGTCACTCTGAGTTGTCGTCATCATCATCATCATCATCACCATCACCATTGAAAGGCAAGTGCAACACACACACACACAGACACACATACACACACACACACACAAAGGGTCACTTTGAATCCACAACACTTACTTAATTGGATGACACTCCCAAGTGTGAACAGTCCATTTTTACAACGGGGCTACAAAAAAGAGGTTCAAAGCTCTCAGAGAATTTGTGTTGACCGTAAGTAATGGTGTTTCTTGGATATGAATAACAGCTCCCCTCTCACGTGATCTGAAAGCGGGTCAGCAGTGGAGAAGAAATCATAAAAGCAGAGGAACAGGATGATCATATATATATATATATATATATATATATATATATATGAATATGAATATGAATGGCAGTTTTCCCCTTTGTCTTCAGTTGACAAAAGTTTCAAAGACCTGTCTGCAAATGGCATTTCTGAAAGGCTTTTGTCACCAAAGTGTGTGAAGCCACTCTTTTAAGAGGAGTTGGAAATTTTACACTAGCCCAGGATCTCTCTTAGCTGGCAGCTGGGACCCATCTGTAACGGTGTTAGCTGGCCTGAAAAGCAGAAAATTAGCGACCCCGAGAAGCCTGGCTGGCTGTTTAGTCTGTAGACACGGTAGGGCGGAGCAGCAGACTCTGGAGAAAAGAAACCCCAAGCTGGACGGGGAGTTTTCTGTGAGAAACTGGACCGCTGCCGGTGTCCGTCCTCAGGCGTGGGAATCTCCCAGTGCAGGTATTAGCCTAGGCCTGATGCAGAGGAAGAGGCAACAGACACGTGTGCTGGGGAGGATGGAAGCTCGGAGGGGAAGGATGCGGGGAAGGTCACCTGGTCCACCTCCTTTTCAGGGCAGCAGAAGAAACGTGTGACCCTCTGACAGAGCCAGACCTCGGAAAGGAAACTCAGCTACTGTCATCCCCATGAGATGACCATCTATCTCATCAGAACTTTACTTCTTTGGTCTTTGTCAAACAGGTTTTGAAACACCACGCTCTCTAGGTTCACGCCATCCATGAAAATGCCACCTCACTATTTTACCAACTGTTACCAGTGCACAAACTGACTCAATCTTTTGGTAAAGTTCATGAAAATGAGAAGCTAGCACCGGAGATCCGTGCGTTAAGAATCCAGAAGCTAGGTTCCCTTTTGGTGTCTGACGGAAATACAGGAGTTTAATGTCTTGCTACCGTGCTGCTGCTGATGATTATGTTAAAGTGTGATTAATTTCAAGAAGCCAACCCCATCCCCTTTAAGTGATCCCTAGGTTTAGTTTATCCAGAAGGCCACCGAGCAGGTTGGGCTGCAGTAAAATCATTAGCTCAAAGGGACCAGTAAACTGCAAAGTGTCTCTAGAAGAAAGACAAGAGGCTTGCCCAGACAGCCCCTGTGGGGGGTTGTGGTGGGATATGCTAATAACGCCCAGCTACAGGGACCAACCTCCCTTCCCATCCCCCAGGAATATATAAAGAGCCCCAACCTCAGCCACTGACCGACCCTGGCCAACAGGCATCTGTCCTTGTTAATTACAGAGAGACAGTCTCAAACTCCAGGAGCTCCGCCTGGATTTGCTGGCCTGCAGCAGCCAGAGACTGGCGTGTCTCCCTCTCTGCTGAATCCAGGTATTCCCACCTGCTTCTCTGAAGGATGGACATGACGGACGGCTGCCAGTTCTCCCCTTCTGAGTACTTCTATGAAGGCTCCTGTATCCCCTCACCAGAGGATGAGTTTGGGGACCAGTTTGAGCCAAGAGTAACAGCCTTCGGAGCACACAAAGCTGAGCTGCAGGGCTCAGACGATGAGGAGCACGTGCGTGCACCTACTGGCCACCACCAGGCTGGCCACTGCCTCATGTGGGCCTGCAAAGCTTGCAAGAGGAAGTCCACTACCATGGATCGGCGCAAGGCCGCCACCATGCGCGAGCGTAGACGCCTGAAGAAGGTCAACCAAGCTTTCGAGACGCTCAAGAGGTGCACCACCACCAACCCTAACCAGAGACTCCCCAAGGTAGAGATTCTCAGGAATGCCATCCGCTACATTGAGAGCCTCCAGGAGCTGCTGAGGGAACAGGTGGAGAACTATTACAGCCTGCCGGGACAGAGCTGCTCTGAGCCCACCAGCCCCACCTCCAACTGCTCTGATGGCATGGTAAGCCTCGCTTTTACCATAGTCTTTGTGAAAAGTCCTGGTACCTTTTCTAAACCAGGTTCAGTGGGACCATTGCTTTAAGAGCTGTGTTCACAGAAAGATTTAAAAAACAAGAACGAAAACTGTCCTACAGGATTTTAGTTTGATTTCCTAGCTGTTTGCAGATGCATGAAGATGGTAGTAAAAGGTTGACTTGTCTTTAAGTGACTAACAGTGTATTTTCTCTGTTATTTCTTACTTAGAGCAGCCACCCAGTGTATATAGCTCAGTAACTAATTAGAAAGCATCCCAACTTCATTCCAATTCCTGCTCTGAGGCCAGGCTGGAAAGCAATGTTGATACACTGTTTTCAGAGGGCTCTGGTGTTGGCAGGTTTCTAATGTGTTTTTGCCCTGGGAAAGCGTTCTCTCCCAGAATTAGTGTGGCTTCCTTCTACTGCAATCCATTTTGCATGGTCAACCCAGGGCACATTGATGCAGGATTTCTGTGACTTGTCTTCTCTTTGCTTCTGTTTTCCTCTTCTCCCAGCCCCGAGACTGACCTTGGTGCCCTGCAGATTTGGAGACATCAGCCCCTTTCTAAATCAGTGCTGCCGGGGAGGGAACTAAGACCATTCAGTTTCCTGAGTTAGGGGGCTGGTGTGATCTCACCCTAGGTCTGTGCGCCTTTTTGCCAAGGCTTAAAGATATATTTCTGTGTGTTTTGTGTTAACAGCCTGAATGTAACAGCCCTGTCTGGTCCCGAAAGAACAGCAGCTTTGACAGCATCTACTGTCCTGATGTAACAAATGGTAAGAACTGATAACTTCAGACACCTTTAAAGATCTGTTCAGTCTCGTAATTCAGTCATGGCAGTCTGTCCTTCCAAGTAGTATTTTAGAAAAGGTATATAAACGATGGCTGTCATGGGGGAGGCTATGGACCATTTTCTGCTACAGATTACACTGACAGACAGACAGACAGACCAGCATACACGCATGCATGTGCATGCATCCACACACACACACACACACACTCACTTTTGCTTGAAATATTACCAGGGATCTTCCACACCTCTACCCTCGGGAATTGCTAGATATTTACTGCAAAGTTTTACATCAGTCCCTCTGTGATCACCTGACCTATGAGGTCAAAGGTGCTGACCTCTGGTTTAAAGGGCACCACAAGCAAGCCTGTCTGCGTGGGGATGGTTTTCTGAAAGCACTTTTCTCCTTGGGCTGTTAGCATGTGCTGCAGATAAAAGCTCCTTGTCCAGCTTGGATTGCTTGTCCAGCATCGTGGATCGGATCACATCTACAGAGCCATCCGAGTTGGCTCTTCAGGACACAGCTTCCCTCTCTCCAGCGGCCAGCACCAACTCACAGCCTGCTACCCCAGGGTCCTCCAGCTCCAGACTTATCTATCACGTATTATGAACTCTCGAGGGCGTCCTACATGGAGGAAAAGAAGCCCCGCGTCTGAAGGAAAGACAAGCTGTGCAGAATACGTGCTTTTCGGTTGTAAATACTGTCTTGCCACTTTATGAGAAAATGGATTTAACTGAAAGTCACATTTGCAATAATGGTTTCCCCTCTGCCTGTTCTTCTTGCTTTCGTTTTTTTTTTTTTTTTTTTTTAGCTTCCGATTGCTTTAGATACATGATTCCAGTACTATTTTTCTGATGGAGGCAATTAATTGGCAGTTACTTAGAATAATTCTTAACTTATACATATATATTGTAAATATTGCACATCAAAATAACTTTGGTATTTAGAGCTCTATATTTTTCTTCAAAATAACATTTTAATAGCTTGGAATCCATTACAGGGAATTAAAAATATATTTAACGTTTGCTTTTCTCTTTAATCTTTTGTTAATAGTGTATCATCAAATGAAAATGTGCCTAATGATATATACTTTCTTATAATCTTTTAATCTTATAATCATATCTTTTTATAAGAAATATTTCTTTCAATGTAAGCTATAAATAATACATTGAGGGCAATTTCAAACTATAAAAAATTTGTAAATTTCCCCATAAATAACATTGAAATAACTAATTTGTTTCTTGGCCTCTAAAAATAACATCCCCAACAAAATTAGCAAATCATGAACATGAAACATTTAAGAATGGGTTAAATATGATCACACAGTTAGCCTTGTAGATATGTATTGAAATAATTTATGAATTTCTTTTAAATTTGTTGATGTGACTTATAAAAATATCACATTTTCATTGTAAGCATATTTCAAGAATGCCTGGTAAATGAAGCCCCCTTTTCTTTGTTGTTATTTCATACAATGTCCAGTTGTATATAAAAAAAGGATTGTAAAATTTTGCAGGATAATATCATTTGTTTAAGCACAAAAGCTTAAAAAGTATATGTCATTTCACTATATACAGTACTTTGTCAATCATGAGCCAGGTTTTATTAACTATTTGTATATGCCTTAAAATAACTTGATAAATAAATGTACTATTATTATCAATAAAATATTTAAAGGAGGCGGATATTTTTTCTATTATTAGAAAACCAGCATAAGACAGCTTCAAAACTATATTGCAAAATGATCCCTCATTTTTATAGTCTTTTAGAAGTTTTGTTATCCGCATTATGAATGTGTGTACATATGCATCTGTGAGATGGACAGGAACTTTTTATTATTCCCTAGAAGCTCATCTGAAGAAATTGAGAGAAAAGTTGGATGAATAAACAGAAAATTAAATTGAAATAATCATCCAGACATTTTTTTGGTGAGTATTCCACCTGAGAGGGACACAAAGAAGCCACCTGTGAGGTACTGAGAGGAGATGTTAATAAGGTGCAATTATACAGCATGCCCTCAGCCTCTAAGGTGCTTGTTTTATTTTATTTTTTGAGACAGGTTTTGCTGTGTAGTCCTTGCTGGCCTCAAACGCACAGGCTAGCTGTGAGCCTGCTGTGATCACTCTGCCTGTGCCTCTCAGCTGCTGGGATTACAGTGGGCACTCTAACTCAATCTCTAACTTTGACTATTTGTGTAAAATTTCTTAAGGTTTTGCATGTAGACACTACTACTGTAGGTTGGTAGCACACCTGTTCTCCAGAAGGCTTCACTATATCTGATTGGTTTTGTGTGTGTGTGTGTGTGTGTGTGTGTGTGTGTGTGTGTGTGCACGTGCTCACGCATGAGGTGCAAAGGAATATAAGCCATTACATAAAGGAGGGAGAAGGCCTGAGTTCAGAGCCAAATGTGGCCACTGTGACCAGATTAGCATGGTGATACTATAGTATGGATGGTTGCTTCTACACAGAAAGTCTTTCTTTTCCCTGAAAAGGGATCATAAGGATTCTACATGAAGAGGCTCCAAGGTGCAAGATAAAGATTTCTTTGTGGTTTGACATAAATTTGACTTATTAACTTGTATTATGCAAATTTCTTCACTTGCTGTTTCTACAGAAAATGCAAAGGTTCATGGTTCTTAGTAAATTAAGGAAGGACAAACTTACTCAAATGCTGGTTTTAAGGTCAGGTTTTAAATGTAACCACATCTGTTCCATTAATTTAGTTGCTTTCCTATGGGAGAGCACACCTACTAGTTATCTAATACTGATGGTCAACCGGTAAGTATATACCCACAAGTAACATTATATAGACTGAGAAGATTGTATTTATGTATTTAGGAATATATATTCCTATGCATAAAAGTTATACATACATTTCTCTATATAAAAATGCTTATATATAATTTTTTTAAAGGCCATGAATTTGAAAAAGAGAAAGGAGGGAAATATATGGAAAGGCTTGGGAAAGAAAGAAAGGATAAAAGTGGCATGATTTTATTATAATAAAATATTAAATATTAAAAATAATACTAAACATATAGTAATAATCTTAATATTAAATATTAAAAACTCTATAATTATAAAAACTTTATAATTCCCTACAAAACTAAAATAAGATGGTGTCGAAAATGTAATGAAGCTTTCATTTAAAAGTAATAACACTGACTTTATGAAATCTAATTTTACAAGTGCACAATGCACCTGATATGTTCAATGAGTAATGAGAAGTATTTCTTTAATTAACATACGTATTCTTTCATACAGTATTCAGAGTATTTAGAGATACCCCAGTGATCTGATCTAGACTTAACTCAAATGGTTATCAGGAGCAAAATTCTTTTTTTTTTTTTTTTGGTTTTTCGAGACAGGGTTTCTCTGTGTAGCCCTGGCTGTCCTGGCACTCACTTTGTAGACCAGGCTGGCCTCGAACTCAGAAATCCGCCTGCCTCTGCCTCCCAAGTGCTGGGATTAAAGGCGTGCGCCACCACGCCCGGCTTAGGAGCAAAATTCTTAATGTCAGATTGTTCAATGAATCACATTTCTAACATCACTTGGAAGGCTGGAGGTCTGTTTACCCAATAGCCTACCATAACACATTATCTGCAGTCCATCAATTTCTTCTTGCAAAAAGAAGTCACCTTTCCCCTTTGGAAACTGGTCCCCTAATGATTGAGACCAAGAGAAGACTTCTTTATTCCAAAGGAAACTGTAGGGCAGGCGAGGCAGCATAACCAAGAAGCAAGCAGTAAAGGTCTTTGTCATCTGTAACTCTCAGGCAGTGAATGCCTCATTAGGCTGCCTCTGAGCTGACATTAAGCCACTTCACCTCAGCTGAGGGACAAATTTCTAGAAGTAACACAGACAACAGCATTGTTTCTTAAACTAAAACCTGCTAGAGAGGAGTTTCCTAGGAAAGAGTCTGGAGAGCTCCCCTTTTCTCATGTGCACAGTGCAAGTTCATTGAGACAAGTATGAAAATTTAGTCTAGGAGACTGTGGAGAATGGCAGTCACCATATGGAAGCAAATTGCTATACTCAAGCTCTATAGTGTCTCAGTTTCCATCCATTTGAAAGATGTGAGCGAGATGAAATTCGTGGCTATTCAGTACCCATACATCCCTGCTTAGAATGGCTTCCTTATTATTTAATCTGAGAGTGGTATTTCCTGGAACTCTCCCTTTGGGGTTATAACAGTTGTTAGATTAAAGAGGAAATTTAATTCTCTGTCCTATATAGAGATGGTGTTTCTGGGGATAATATTAATGTACAACTACTTGTAACCCCAGAAAAGCCATGCTTGAATAACAAAGGACTTCTAAAAATATTAGCACCGAATGTTCCCACATTGCCTACATGGTACACAATATCAAATGTATTTACTTAAAGAATTACAATTATAGGTATTTTTGTTGGTTAGTGGTTTACTTTGTAATAATATTATAAAATTTGACCAGAATAGTTATTACACTCATAAAGTCTTATAAAAGTTATCATCTGCAAAGCAGAAAGTAAGACAAATCCTAACTACATACTAGTTAACACATATTATTATAGATTATGCAGGAAATAATAGAAAGCACTGACTAACAAATATTGAATTTTTATTGTACAAATAAGAGATGAAAATCACAAAGAGCAATAATTCCTGAGATCACATACCTAACAGAATTGCTTTACATCCTGTGTTTTAGGAGACTCAGGCAGACATTTGTAAGGCTTCTTATAACTTGACTATAAAATAAAATCAATATTTCTGCTGTATTTTCTGAACCAGTTACTCATCTTACTGCTGTACCATCAACAACAAAAAAATATTGAACAAGAAGGAAAGTGAGAAAGGAAGTGTTTATTTTGGTTTATACTTTATCATGGATGGATCAGCACGGTAGCAAGAGAAGAAGGTAGCTGGTCTCATTGCATCTCTGGAAGCTAAGAATGAGCAGGAAATCGGACTGGATTTCAAAGCACAAGGCCTGCCTCTGGTAGCACACTTCCTCCAGGAAGCCTCACCCCTTAAAGAGTTCATGATCTTCCCAACTGGTGGCGCCACCTTCTGAAATACTAGTGTTCTAACATATGAGATTGTGGGGGCCATTGTACATCCAAACTATAATTCTCTTAGTAAAACAAGTTATAAAGCCAGGCAACAGTGAGAAAGAGGAAGTTAACCCACTTCTTTTGGTGATGGGAAGAGTCAGGAGTTTATATCTCTGTGTAACTATCACAGTGACTGGAATTCTCCATTCCTTACTTTGGACTCAATTCATTTCCTGACTTGTGTTTCTAGCATGACCCATGGCACGTGGCAGTCTTGAAATGTGTCCTGGTCAATGTTATCCTGCTCTGGCAGGTAACCTCTATCTAAATCTCTCTAACTCAGCATATTCCAAATTAGGCTTATCAACAAATATAACTCAGCACACTGCACTGCTTTGGGAGCCGGATTATACACAGGATTCATGAGGTGCGTCAAGATGACACTCCATATTTCCAGACTTAGCTTCCAATACTGACTCACACAATAAATGACACCCTAGGTTACTTCTGCTATTTCTGTCTCCTTTCCTCTTACCCTTGTGTCTAAGTCATTAGACAATGCTCTAAGTTTCCTTTCTTACATACTCTACAAATCGACCCCCATACTATGACTCTTTCTCTCCAAAGTTGTTATGGAACCTTGTCAGCCTTCTGTGGTTATCTACTTGTGACTTGGCATTTCCTCTTCTCAGGTCATGACGTTTATGGGATTGACGCTATCTGCTGCCAAATGAGCAAACCGTTCAGCTCTGCCCATGTGTTCACCTTCTTCTGCGGTAATAGTGTTTATTTTATGGATGGACATGGGTCCCAAGTTGCTCAACTAATGCCAGCCTTGGGGGGCTCTCTTCCTCCATATCTCCCTCCCTTCCATCCCTCCCTCTTTCCCTTCCTTCCTCTCTTTTTTTTCTGCTGACAATATTGTGGATAGAGCCTAGGGCATCATACGTGTTAAGCAAATACTCTTTCACTGAGCTATAGCTTTTCTTTTCTTTTCTTTTCTTTTCTTTTCTTTTCTTTTCTTTTCTTTTCTTTTCTTTTCTTTTCTTTTCTTTTCTTCTCTTCTCTTCTCTTCTCTTCTCTTCTCTTCTCTTCTCTTCTCTTCTCTTCTCTTCTCTTTTCTTTCTTTCCTTTCCTTTCCTTTCCTTTCTTTATACTTTTATTACATATATTGTTTATTTACATTTCAAATGTTATCCCCTTTCCTGGTTTCCCCTCTGAAAACCCACTATGCCCTCCCCCTCCCTCTGCTCCCCAACCCACTCACTCCCTGCTTCCTGTCCCTGACTTTTCCCTATACTGGAGCACAGAACCTTCAGAGGACCAAGGGCTTCTCCTCCCATTGATGACCAACTAGGCCATCTTCTGCTACATTTGCAGTTTGAGCCGTAAGTCCCACCTTATGTTTTCTTTGGTTGGTGGTTTAGTCCCAAGGAGCTCTGGGGGTAAGGGTTAGTTCATACTGTTGTTCTACCTATAGGGTTGCAGACCCCTTCCGCTCCTTGGGTACTTTCTCTAGCTCCTTCATTGGGGACCCTGTGCTCTGTCCAATGGATGGCTATGAGCATCCAAGCTTTAACCCTTGTTGGGACCACAAGGAAAAAGAATTCTCTTTCTGCTGCAGTAATAATATATGAAATTTTTATTTTCTTCAAAGCAAAGCATCTGTCTTCTCACACCCACGAGAGCAGCTCCTGCCTAATGATAAAGCCCACGCAGTAGCTACGTTCCTGAAAATGATCATTGGGCAAAACAGATCCTAAAATGTCTCAATCTGCTCTTTCCCATAGTTTTAAACAATCCCATTGTCTGAATACTCTTAGCATGTGTCTCAGAACAATTATCCAAACATATTGTTTAATTTTCTTTCCTAGCTTAATGCACATAGGTTAAGAACAAAGCAAATTTGGTAGCAGAAGCTACAGAAATGTTTATTTTGCTCTTCTGTCTACCTTTCATGAGTTACTGCTTCCTTGCCGCATCTCTGTTACTTCCACTCCGGTAACTGCAGCGGCTTTTCTCAGTCATCATTATTCTTCACACCTTCTCCTGTTTGTAAACTCTGCACATTTTCCACTTCACCTGTACAATATAGACTCTTAGAGCTCTCAGCTCAGGTGTCAGGTGCTAAATTTAGGGTAGGTGTTCTATGGCCCAGAAGTCTTGAGTATTACTCAAGTAATTATCCTGTCTATCTAGTGTAACTAGGATTGTAGATGTGCACCACATCACATAGCTTAGACATCGAGCACAGGGCAGGTTCTGGTCTCCTGGTCCTTTTTTCTTGGTGTATCTACACAGCTCTTTAGACCATGGATCCAGTGCTTGATCTTCAAATCCTGCATATGATCTGGCCCCAGAAGATCCACACTGAGTCGAGGCATGTTTGACATCTTCCAAATGCTGATCTACCTGTTTTTCTTCATTAAACCATTCACAATTGGAAGAGAAATATGTAGTTGCAGATGAAAATAGGATCACAAGAAGGGTAGAGCTGAGAACAATTGGAGTTGATTTTTATTCCCCAGTTTGTTTGAGACAGTTAACTTAATTATTTGGAGAATAAGACAAAAGAAATATAAAATAACAGCAGTAGTGGCAATAAAAGCAATAGTACCTATCCTTAGCAAATCTCTCCCTCTCCCACTCCCTCCCCCTCCCTCCCTCCCTCTCCCTCTCCCTGACTTCCTCACCCTCTCCCTCCCTCTCCCTCCCTCTCCCTCCCTCCCTTCCTCTCCCTCTCCCCCTCCCCTCCCCCTCCCTCTCCCTCTCCCTCTCCCTCTCTTCCTCTCCCTCTCCCCCTCCCACTCCCTCTCCCTCTCTCTCTCCCCTGCCCCTCCCTCTCTCTCTCTCTCTCTCTCTCTCTCTCTCTCTCTCTCACACACACACACACACACACACACACACACACACACGACCTCACTATGTAGCACTAGCTGTCCTGAAACTAATTATATAGACCAGGCTGGCCTTGAAATCACACAAATCTGAGATCTGCCTGCCTCTGTCTCTGCTTCCTCTGCTGGGATTAAAGAACCACCATTCCTCGATCAGCAGGGTTCATACATGAAATCATCCTGAGAGTTTTCCTGTTTGTTCATATTATGGAGTAGCATTTCTGTTTTGCTGAAATGGTTTTTGTTTTGTTTTGTTTTTCTTCAACATCCTACAGCCAGTGGGAGTTTGTAGGATAGAAGGATAGAAGGTACCAAAGCAATGGATATGCATTTTTTATTAAACATTTTTTTCACTATGAAGCATAGTTTATGCATATTGATTGATAGCAGCAAATAATAATTATTTCTATTCATGGAGCTATTACTATTACCCTTTTTAAAAAATTCTCTTGTCTTATGCGTCAAGATTCCATAGAACTATTATGAGGTCTAATATACATTACATACAGGTAAGAATGAAAATTGCTCAAAGACTTGGGTAATACTCTTTGATTTTACTTTTTGTAACTACAATTACTCAACTTCTTGCTGAGGAAGAACTTCGAATGCATGGAATATGATTAGTTTGCAAGTGAATACATTTTAAATTCTTCTACTATGATGTTATTCAGCAATGAGTGCTCAGTGGAAGCCCGAGGCAAAGCTAATTACTACAGTCAAGTGAGTGAGACTTTGCAAATGGTATTTCAGTATTCTGATGCCAGAGGAATGGGTATATGGGAGGGGGTTTTGTAATAACCCATACATGAGGTGACATTGTCTTTTAATCCTCACTGAGTGTTCCTCATTGAAACTTGTCTATTAGGCCTCTGAAGTTGCTTCTGCGTGATTCTGGACATCTGGAAATAGCGGGTGACATTCAGCTCCCAGTTACATGACATGCCTCCATCAAACCTTTAGAAAGGTCAAATTCAGGGATTATCCTTTTGCTCTCCATCCAGCTGATTACATTGATTTACACTTAAGCCAGTACCCAATACAATCCTTTCCCTATTCCTAGTGAATGCTTAACCAAATTGCTGTTGCTAACAATCACTAGGAAAAGAATAGGGGGTACAGCAGACAGACCAATACCAAAATAAGTGAGCCACTAAACAATGAAAGTGAAAAATTAATATCATCAAAGTGTTGTTTTAAAGATTAGTTATTATAGCTTGTTGTCTTCTAATTCAAAGAGTTTCTGTTGGTTGGATTTGTGCCTCAAGCTTATAGGCTTACAGTTCTCAGAGTATTATTTTTCTTTTCACATCAAAGCTAACTCTGAAAATATTTCACAGATAATTAAATGTTAACACTTTCCTTTGGTTAACATGTTGTGTACTCAGTTAAAATGTGATATGAAAACAAAGCACTGTATGCCCGCCTGCCCCTCATTGAATGTGTCATCTCCCAAAGGAACCAAAATAACAGTACGTTATAAAATTTCTCGATTCAACAAAACCATGTTATTAAAATTAAACACTAGCAGTGATGTAAATATATTTTCCTTTGAGGGAAAAAAATCTATAAATAAAGCTTGAAAATATGAGATTTTATGATCAAAGATAATTCATAGCTTTATGTTCCATTGGAAGGCCACATATGCAGCACTAATTGTACTTAGTGGATTATTAAAAGGAAGAGGGACAGAGATAGAGAGAGAGAGAAAGAAAAAGAGACAGAGACAGAGAGACAGAGATAGGGGACACATAACGAGGAACTTTGGCAGAAATTATAGGAAAGTAATGGGGTGATTTATTACATGCATACAAAAATCCTCAATAATAAAGAAAAATAAATCTTAAAATGGTAATTTCTTTACATTGATCCAGTCTGATTGTAGATAAAAAATCCATCCTGTTTGAAATGATATAACCTCTTTCAGAAAGATAGGATATACTATATCAATAGTCTAATATAAATTTAGAATCTACTCATGAAAAAAAGTCTACTACAGAGACATCATTTTACAATCATGGAGTGAGAAATAGTTACATAAAAATAGTCAATGAACAGGTGAGGGATGGGAAGCGTTTTCTATAAAGTCAAATAAAGAATTTCAAAGTCTTTCATGCTGTCTGTGTTTGAGAGAGAAATGTCTTGAGTTGATACCTTGCCAACTCAAAGCATCTAAGAATCGTTTTAGAATTACATATAAATAAGAATCATTTCACCCACCTCTGTGTTGGAATGTGACAGGTGGTTAAAGCAAGCATAGCAACACTGCACAACTGTGCCAAACAGGATGACTGGCTTAACTAATCAAAAATAGAGCCTCAAAGTAAAACTGTTCAAACTAAAGTCCTGGACAGGACAAAACTTAAATAGTCTCCATTCCTCACATCCTTGATAAGAATAAGTTTCATGTTAACATTGCCAACTTGAGACTTTCATCCTATCACACTGGGAGCTTTATGGTCTTCTAAGTCAACTTAGATAATGTGGGAAGCACTGGATATAACAGATAACTTTGAAGTCAGAGTGACCCTGGTCAAGTTACTAGGTCCCTTAATCAAGCTACTTCCTCCTTTGCATGCAGTCTTCCTTGATCCTAACAGCTGGGTTTCAATACTTACAACCTCAATTGGGGATTAGTGATCATGTGTTTTGGGTTCCAAAACTAGTTCCTAGGTATTCATAATGTAGGTGGAGACTAAACAAGTTATATGTAGAAAAAGACAGAAGAATAATGTAGAAGGAGACAATATGTTGCACATATAAATATCCAGAAGAATTACTTAGATGAAAACAATATGTATAGCCAGATGATTTCATACTAAGGTCTATGAGAGAAGGCTCAGAGAAATAGTACCAATCCGATAGAATATTCATCACCTAGAAATCTCTTAAGTTGATGGCTCAAGAGATAATGCATTTTTTAGATGGTTGAGCAATAATGAGAAATACTGTAGCCAGACATTGGGTGGATAGAGAGGAACATAGAATACCAATGTCTCCCCTTCCTTGTTTCTGTCAGCAATACATCTATGACCAAAATTCAAAACTGAATGGTTTAAAACCGTCTGGGGAACTCTAGAACTTCCAGGTATGCATTACATGTGTGCAAGAATCTCAGCAGCCAGTGGAGGACATCTGATCCCGTGAGGCTGGAGTTGGAGAGGTGGTTATGAACAGCCTGGTATGGGTATTAGGAAGCAAATTCTGGTCTCCTCCAAGAGCAGTGCATGATCAAGACTGCTGAGATATCTCCCAAGTAGTTCTTCTGTAATATTTTTCAATGATCCGCTATATTAGTTTCTACTAAAACAGTAAAGGACAATGATATTCCCTGAAGCATCACCAAATCTTAACACATGGTACTTAGTCTATTTGGATGAGGAAACTATGGATATAATTACCCCTCGATATTTAATTTTTTTCCACATGTATTTTAAATGAACAATGAAATAATGTAAACAAAGCAGCTGCTCTGGCACACTACTGTAACTCCAGCAGTTGGGAGTTTGAGACAGGAGGACTGTGAGTTCAAGGCCAGCATGGGTCACTTAGAAAAACGTCTCTAAACAGAAGCAGCAACAAAAACACTAGATAGTGGGAAGCAACTCATATTATTTCAATCAATTATTAATTTCAATCAAGGAATTTATCCCCAGTCTGTTTCATAACTAAAAATAGGTACTGGTACTTTTGACAAAAGTCCTCAGTTTCCCACTAGCCAGCCTTTCAATGACTAGTTTTCACTTACTGTAATATGGCCACTCACTTTAGTTTATTTACTTTAGTTATTTTTCTGGTCAGTCATGAATTTTACAATGATGTTTCTTTCATATCTTCAAAAATATGGTCAATACTTACACCTGGCTTTTTGACAGCATATTTCAGTAACTTTAGAGTGGAAAACAACTTCTCCATAAAGAATGGATTCTTAGAGTTATTTAGTGAATATTTCAGAAGTTGAAATGAAGAGATTATTCATTATTTGTCTAACAATAAGTGGTCAGCCATATCTTAAAAACATTGATAAGAATATGAAGATATATTTCAAGTAAATTTTCTAATAAGATTTTCAGAAAGATTTGCTTTATAATAAAATAGATGGCCTGGCTATAAGTTATGATGAAGAGAAAGTCAATGAATGACTAAAACTACTTTGGTACATTGTAGCTCAAGTAGAATATATGGAAATATCAAAAATAATACCAAGTGTGGCCAGGGGAGGAAGAGACCAAGAGCATCTTCCATTCTCTGTCTCTGTCTCTGTCTCTGTCTCTGTCTCTGTCTCTGTCTGTCTCTCTCTCTCTCTAAATTCATATGTAGGATTTTGCCCTTGCTTTCACTAATGTGACATAACTTCCATATTTCAAGTATCTTCCCAGTGAATTATTGAGTTACGGACTCAGTGTTGAGTAATGTCTGCAGTGCTTGCCTTCTGAAGGGCTTAAGCTAGCCTGCATGGTTTAAAGCTGATAAAGTAGGCGACAACCTTTCATCGTAGTGATGTATTCACTGCACAAAGAACCACCTCCATTGTAAATTAATTCTTAAAACATTGGACCATAAATGTCATCGGTATCATTATCCGTTCCACTCCATGCCCAGAAGCAGAGATTGTCAGTTGGAGGCAGGTGCTGGTTCCTAAAAAGAAGGTTTTCCAAACAAAGCACATTAAACCATGACTCCATTCTAAGGGCAATTCCTTTCAAAGGCGTCTTTACTTCATGCTGCTTGGCAAAAGATTAATGGATGCTATTTCTGATATGCCATTGGCTTCAGGGGTTTTCCTGGGCCCTTTTAGAAAGAAGTACTCCTGAGTGTTCTTTAACAAATATGTTCTTAAACATTCCTTTATAGGAGCCTGCACTTGGTTTAGTCAGAGTTCATCTGTTTATGCGTCCCTCTGGACTATACGGATTTAAAATACAACTACTTGTCATGCCTTTATTGAGTCATCATTGGGCATAGAACTTTCCAGGAGTCACGCAGAAGGACAATAAAGTCAAGGAAAGCAGACTGTCCTTGAGGAACTCAAATTTTTGTAGAAAAAGGAATAATCTACTGGCTAAATTGAGAAAGATAGTGAGCAAATTACATCCTATGACATCTTTTCTCTTTCCATCACTCTTTCCTTCTCCCACTCTTTCTGAATACATTTATATGCTGTATGATATTTTCCAAGGAGAAAATATTAATATTCTTAGGGCAATAGGAATTACCTCAAAGTATAACTACTTCCCATAAATGATGTTGACTGGTATGTACCATTTTAGAGTAATGGATTCCACAGTTGCCATGTCTACTGTGTACATCTGGAGCAGGAGACCCTCAAAACAGTTGTTTTAGGGTGTTTGAATTTGGGTGTTTGTTTTTCTCTTTTTAGCAAATGATAGAGATTAACTCTGCAGAGTGTTCAGGAAATCAAAAGCTCAGGATGTGACCACCTGGTGAGAAAGTCCTGGCCACCACTGAAAAACACTTTCATTTCTTTAACTTATTCTTGGATTCTGCATCCAGGATAGTGCAAGAAGTGCTTCGCCCCTTTAAGAAGTCAGTAAGGAAATGTTAAAGAGATATTCACCCCAGAGCAGGTATCTGATTTGAATCAACTCTAAACTGTCCCTTTAAACCTGTGGTTCTCATCCATGCTAATGATGTGACATTTTAATACAGTTCCTCATGTTGTGGTGACCTCAGCCATAAAATTATTTTCTTGCTACATTATAACTGTAATTTTGCTACTGTTATGGATCATAATGTTAATTTCTGGTATGCAGGATATCTGATATGTAATCCCTGTGAGGACTGTGACCCACAGGTTCAGAACCACTGCTCTAAAATGTTAGTCAATGATGTGTTGCTCTTTAGTTCTCAAATATGTTTATGTTTATATACCCATAGCTAGGACTTTACCAGCAGTGCTTTATCTTAGAGATAATTATTTATTTTCAGATGGTCACTAATGGACCCTTGTATGCATTATTTTACAGATATTGAAATAAAGGCTAAGATAAATTAAGGAATTTTGGCCAGTTTTAAAAGAAATAGTAACAGATCATGTTGTTTGACCATACTGCAATTTATTTAGATTTTAAATAAATAATATACATTTATAAAATCACATATTACAGGATTCCTTAACTAAAATTTTAAATAATTGAAAGGTAAAGCAAAAGTTAAAACAGATGTGGAGAAATACTGTAGCTGAACATTAAATATGATACTAAACTTGTGGGACACATTAAATTTCAAAATACCATATTAGAAAGAAATTTACTTAGCTACTTATACGAATTAAGAAATTATAAAAAGAACAGAAAGACTTCAAACCGTCAAAATTCAACTTCTAATTTAATGCCAAATGATGAAATAGAATTACATAATAAATAGATGTTTACTAACTGCAATGTAATGAAAGATGTCCCAAGCATTTGAAATGAGGGTGGATTTCAGATGACTCTAAATTTTAGAGTTTACTGTTCGGAAACGTGTTCCAGCAAATGTAGTGCACAGCATAGGTAACATCCTAGAGCATGATTCCTCAAAAGAGATGAAAAATAGAAAATAGTTTCTTTTCAACAAAACTAAATCTGTAATTACAAATCTTCCAAGGAAAAAGACATTGCACTCAGTAAGTATCAAATGACAAATTATCAAACTTAGAGTGTCACATATGCTTCCATATAATGGCACAAAGTTTGTCCCTAGTTGAGAGACAATAGTAGTATCAGAAAAGAAAAAAATATAGATTATTTTCATTTATGAATATAGAGATGAGCCCTAAATATGTATTATCAAACTAAATGTTAGCCGAGTTTATTTCAAAAAAGCTATGTTGTTACATTTTGGAAATGTGAATGCTTTGTGATTAAAGAGGAAAACCTCAAATCACCATTTTATGATAGACACAGAAAACCATTTTACACGATTGATATTCACTTATAATAAAATAAAAATATTAAAGCAGAATTAAAAAGCCCTGATATTATCCTGATATTCATGTGCATAAACTCTTAAGAACAAACATCTAATTTAATAGTCAAACAGTACAGGCCTTCCACGCTATATTACAATAGAACCTCATTTGCTGTCCCTGCTTTTGTTAATAGTCGGACTTGATATTCTATCTGTAGAAGCTAGGTAGGGAAAAAAATTATATATGACCCAGAAAACAGGTAAAGAGAATGCATAGACGCATCGCAGCTGTGTGAATCTAGTTGTAGACAAGAGAAAACCCACTCATCACAAAAGACCAGCCCATAGAAAAAGCACAGATAGGAGGGAAAGATCAAGATTCGTGCTCCACACAAGTGGTAAACATCCCACCCTTCATTTCTTAGATTAAGAATTCGCCAGTCCTCCAGGTAGAAACCTGGAGGGAGATTTGTGTAGAAGCTGTTTATTAAAGAAGTGTTCCCATGGAAACCTGGTTCCAGGGTCAATAGATTCGGACAAGCAATCGTGTAATTGCAGACAAGAGCTCCCGTGTCAGACTGATCCCACAGACAGCTCCATAATATGAATTGTAGATCTGAATCTGTCCTTACTAAGGCAAAGGAACTGATTTTTGCATTTGATCATCAAGTTAGTGAATGAGAGCCTGCATGAGAGCTGTGACCTTGCAGAAACTTCTTGCTCTGCACTTCCGGGACAACTGGGTCTGGCTAAGGTCAGCTTAGCTCTCTGAGTAGAGAGAATGCATTCAGACCCGGGAAATGGTAGCACAGTTCACGTGGACGGGTTTTTGTGTTGTGGGCAGCGGAATATGAGTGCTGCTATTATTTAAATGCTTTTCTCAGAGCCTGCAAGGTGGCTCTCCGTACCTAAAGGCGCTTGGAGCCCAAGCCTGATGACCTGAGTTTGGTTTTCCACCTATCCATCTCTTACTTTGTGTCTCTCTCTGTATCTCTTCCTGCCTCTCAAACATACACACACTCACATATACAACGAATAATAATAATAATAATAATAATAATAATAATAATAAATAATAAAACTTAAAACTGCCTTCTCCATTTTAATTTTCTTTCTTTTTTGAGAATTTAACACATAAGTACTCTCCTCTACCTCTTACAAACTTTTGCCTCCTCTTCCATGATGTTCCCTGGGCACAACCTATAGTGGTTGTGTTCTAGATGTATCAACCGATGGGTATGCCGTGGTCAATTGTTTGATTTTTGACCCAGTGGTAAGTTTTTTGTTTCCGTCTACTGTAAAAGGAGGCTTCTTTGACAAGGGATGGAAACTACACCAAGCAGTGAACACAAGCAACTGGTAATTGTACTTAGGAAAATGCAGTAGAAGTTTCTTCTTTATGATCGATGACCATAGCTACAAGTAGTGAGCTATGTTTACAGTGCCCCAGGAGAATTCCCGCCTGTCAAGCGGGCCTTAAGTCTAACTAAGTAGCTGTTAGTTATTTCAAAGACATAAGTGCCACTACTGCACTCTTAGGCTATCTTCCGAAGCAGGACATTGTGGTGACTCACAGGCTTTGCAGTGAGGTTAGCAAACAATGATTTGGAGAGGCTTGGATCAAATAAAGAGACATATAGGAAAGTAACCAAGGGAAAATTGGCACCATAAGTGTTTGCAGACATGCGCACGCGCACATGTATGTGTGTGTGTGTGTGTGTGTGTGACCAAGCCTGGTTCTTTAAGTGGCTGTTAGAGATCTGAATTCACGTTCTTTTTTTTTTTTTTTTTTTTGTAATGGTCATCTCCTGTTTTTGTGACTCTTTTTTTTTTTTTTTTTCCGCTTTTCAAAAAATATTTATTTCTAGCCGGGCAGTGGTGATGCTTGCCTTTTTTTTAAATATTTTTTTATTACGTATTTTCCTCAATTACATTTCCAACATTCTTACACTTACAGGCCAAGCACTTGACCGACTTAGCCATCCTTCCAGCTCCTCCTGGAAAACTAAAAATTATAAATACCTGCCAATAAAATAATTTTTAAAAGATGAAACCCAATACAGGAGTTAAAGTGTTTAGGATTTTATTATTCTAGTTTACTTCAATTTCTTTACTGACATAGGAATAAAGTAACTTTGGCATGCTAGTAGTATTAAATGGATATGATTTAATTACACTTTACTTTATAAGCTTTAAGTGAAGGACCTATTTGGCTTGCTCTGGAGGTCATCGAAAGGTCTTCAGACGGATGTATTTCTCAAGTCAAAGAACCCCATGCTTAGATTCTCCCAGCTTACTGAAGAAAAGACTTCCAGAAACAGTGTTTGGGTATCAATATTTCTGGGCTATGCCAACATCAAGTCTAGGAATCCAGGTATAAAACTGAAATACCAAAAAGAGTTACAATTAATTTTAAAAGTTGTGAGGAATACACACTGGAATAAATAAAAGTTTGACTGAGAAGCTGGGGGGCTCCTTTTTTATTAGAATGGCTAACTACAATATTACTATAACTATAACTATAATAATAAAAGCTGGTCTTCCCAATCTTATTTTTCATGAAAGCAACAAAAAACTCACTGTTAAATAGGATGGCACACCAGTTGAAGCACAGCTTCTGGAGACAGATTTTGTAGATGTTAGGTCTTTTCTAGGAATGACTAAATTATATTGTTAACTGGATGATTTAGAATCACAAAAAAGATATGCCGCTGGGATGTCTATGAAGGATTTCCAAAGAGGTTTTGCACAAGAGAAAGGACTTTGTACTTACTGGCTGGTTTTGTGTGTCAAGTTAACACAAGCCGAAGTTATCACAGAGAAAGAGCCTCCCTTGTGGATAGGCCTCCATGATATCTACCTGAAAGGCATTTTCTCAATTAGTGATGAAGGTGGAAGGGCTCAATGTGGATGGGGCCATCCTTGGGCTGGTAGTCCTAGGTTCTATAAGAAAGCAAGCTGAGCAAGCCACAGGAAGGAAGCCAGTAAGCACAACCCTTGCATGGCCTCTGTATCAGTTTGTGCCTCCAAGTACCTGCCCTGTGTATATTCTTAAACTGACTTCCTTTGGTGATGAACAGCAATGTGGAAGTGTAAGCTGAATAAACCATTTCCTCCTCAACTTGCTTCTTGACCATGATATTTTGGGAAGGAATACAAACCTTGACTAAGACCAGACCTGTTTACCATATGAGAGGCACCATTTCATGGGCCAAGGTTCTCGATGGAAGACAGGGGATTTTTGTAGAAAGGGGAAATCTAAGACTCACCTCTGGTCATGTAATGTGAGCAGCTGCTTCATGGTCCTGCCATGCCTTCATTGTGATAGATGGTATCTCCTCAGACTATCAAGCCAAGCACACTCTTTATTCCTTAAGGTGCCCTTTCCAAGTATTTTGGCCTTACTACTACTAAAAGTCATTAGTGAGCCTGTGCAACTTCCGCTAATCAGCAGGTTTCTCAGTCTATGCGCCTAAAATGTGGGGTGCAAGCCAAGCTGATATGTGCAAAGCGCCTGTAAGAACACGAGTAGCTGAATATAGCAATGTATAATTAAATAGCTTAAAATATGCTTTGACTGTTACAAGGAAGACAAGAGAATATTTCTACTGCCATGGATTTTTGTTAAATGAGAAAAAATAATCAAATTAAACACAGTAAAAATTATTGAAGGAGTAGAGACTGTTTTCTCCATAATAATCCAAGCTTTGTTTGTAGAAGAGGATGTTATGTTTCTGCCCAGTTAAGTTGCGTGGGAATGTAGCATCAGACACTTTATTATTGTCCTATATAGTTTATTATTATTATTATTATTATTATTATTATTATTATTATTATCATTTTAAACAAACTGAGCTACTCATGTTCTGGGTATCAGTTGTTAGTAGCCCTCCCTTTTAACATATGCATTGGTGTTTTGGTTAAATGTATGTCTAGGTTAAGGGTGTTAGATCCCCTGTAACTGAAGTTACAATTGTGAGCTACCATGTGGGTGGGTGCTGGATACTGAACCAGGGTCCTCTGAAAAAGCAACCTTTCCTCCGTGCTCTAAACCTCTCAGCCATCTCTCCAGATCCTTGCCTTGTATCTTAATTAAAAGGAAGTTCAGATTTTTGTCTGTGTGAGTCTATTTAAGCTTCCTTTCTGCTTTTACAAAACACTACAATATAGATTCCATGCTTTGTCTGTGTTGACATCTCACATTGATTGACGGATAGATTATTTACTGTGAATAATATAATGAAAATGAATATTTGGATCTTTCTTTGAATACATTCAGATGGCAAAACTAAGCAATCATATGGGGAAAAAACCTAGGATTGACTATTCTAAACTCCACTTGGCTACTCCCACATAAGCAGCCCATCTCTGACAAGTTCTACCTCTGTTAGCTGAGCTTTAAATCATCTCTATAGGCAGGAGATAACAGATATAATCAAAAAACAGCCAAAATAAAAAAAAATTTTTTTTTAGTGGGGAGAGAGTACAGTCTGTAGAGAAAAAGAAAGACACTCATAAAAATGAATAAAATATCATCAGTTTCATTTAGAGAAATCTGAGGCTTACCAGGAACTAACACTTTAGCAAGAGCAGGTCAAAATCTGTCTTGCGATGCAGGAGAATGATTGTAGCACAAATTCAAAACAAATTCTAAGAAAAAGAATATTTGGTTAAACAGGAAGATTCCATGATAAAAAGATATGATAATAAGGAAATCTTTAAAATAAGAGTTAATTAATGAAGTTTAAACTACAGCCTACAAAATAGAAATCAAATAGACTCAGTTTCCAAGTTTTCACTGGCTAGGTAAGGCAGCAGAAATGCTCGAAAAGAACAGACTAAAGACGGAAAAGAATAATGAAAATATTAAAATAATGGGTTTAAGTATTTATTTTTACTTTTTATTTGTGCATGCATGCATGTTTATATGTGTATAGTCTATCTGTGTGTTTGTGAGTGGTGTATTTGTGAGTTGTGTGTGTGTGTGTGTGTGTGTGTGTCTATAGGCATGTACATACATATGTACACACTGAAACTGGACTGATAGGAGGTCATCAGCTACCTGACATCGGTTCTGGAAGCCGAACTGGGGTCCATTCTGGAAGAAAGTAAATGATATTAACACTTGGACTAGTGCTCTTGTCCCAACATTCTACTGTTCTTACTTTGGTTGACTTTCTGCATGTCCTTTTTTTTTTTAATTGAAAATTGATTATAGTTTTCCTTCTCCCAGATCTTCTGAGATCCTTCCCACTTCCTCAACCCTCCCAAATATACACCATTTCCTTCTTTCTCATTAACATATAAACTGGCATCTAAAACAACAACGACAACAACAACAGCAATAATACTAATACTAATACTACTAATAAGAAGTGAATTAGTACATAAATAAAATCGAAAATAGGACAAAACGCACAGAAGAAAGCCAAAGTTAAAAAAATGTACAAGAAACACACACAGTCACTGACACATACACACATTTGTACACAGAAAACCCAAGAAATAAAATTAAGAACTATAATATATAAGCAAAAGGTCTTTAAGATTTTTTTTTAAAAAGTCCTGATAAAGCATTATAACACACACACACACATACACAATCCTCCCAAATACCACTGAGTTCATTTTGTGTTGGACATCTATTGGTGGACATGGGGCCTGGTCGTGAGTGTAGTTTGTATACTCAGTGACACTTTGTGGGAGAAAATTATTTTTTCTTTTATGAGAGGTTCTCAATTGTTAGGGATGGGGGCTCATGTCTGCTTCTCAGTTCAGCTCTGAAACCCCATGTGGCTTAGACCTAGGCCGGCCCTGTACATACTGCCAAATTCTCTATAAGTTCATATGTGTGTCTGTCCTGTTGTAGCTAGAAAACGTTGTTAAAATAACAGTATAACTCTTATAAATAAAGAAGACAGAAGATCTCAAGCTGATTTGATCTATTGAATGTCTTAGGTGATAAGCAAACACCACCCCTTACATGTAAACGGGCTTGTGTAAAACGGGCTTGTGTAAGTCCCCGACATGAACAGCGATCAGGATTCAGTCATCTTAAGAACAGAGGGAGGAGGGGAAACACACTTCCTTGATTCAACGTGAAAATTGCTATGTGCCTAGACTTTCAATTAATTATATAAGAGTAGAATGAGACCAATGTTTAATGTTTTACATGATTTTAAAAATGAGACCAATGTTTAATGTTTTACATGATTTTAAAAACTATTACCTTCTGTTATCAGAGGATGTTTCTTTACTGTTGAGAAATGTCCACAAAGAACAAGACAAAGGACATCAGTCACAGGAAAAGGCTGTGGATGTTCACCTACCAAGGATGGACCCAACCAGAAGTTGCTACCAAGGGTAGCTTCAGGAAGAAGAGCTGGAGAGTGCCTCTGATCCTAAATGCAATCACAGAGATGAATAAAACACGGGAGAGTTAAGAGTGAATTAGATCTCAACCAAGAAGATAAAACTATCATTAATCCAACAAAAACAAAGCAAAACTTATCCAGGGAAGGAAAATAATCCAATTTGTCTCATGATGATCAGGGATAGAATTTGTAGAGCCATACAACAAAAGCCATCAGAGAGACCCTATACATGGGTCTTCCTTCAGATTTGTGTGGTCAATCTTTGCTCCTCATGAAGTATCAGAGTTCACAGCGGTTTGCATTGATCAAGACAATGTGCTGTGAGTTTCTGCATCTGGCCCTCAAAGGTCTAACACTTGTCATGTTTTCCTACTTGGAACCCCTGAGGCTATTGTGCTGGAAAGATATTTAATCAGGGTTTGCTGAGTATGAAAGACTATAAAGAGAAAACAGTGCAACTTCAGCAGCCTAGCTGAACCCTAGCAAGCGAATAGCTGAAAACAGTCTTCACACAGGGCACACATGAGCCAACAGAAAATCTCATCCAACCTGCAGAATTCAGCAAGTTAAACTGCTACGATACTAAAAATTTTGAGGCACGTGCATGAATAAATAATGTTTGCCTCTTTCAGTCGTATACATCCCTTTTTTCCTCAGACTAGTTTAGTCAATCTTACCACAAATGTTGCTAGCTGCTGACTTTCCTAGTAGGCATTAAATATGTCCATCATCAAATCTGTTGGGGGTGGGGGGTTGGTCTGGTGCTGCTATGTATTCAAAAACTAAATTCTGTACCCCAAGATATGGCTGTCCCAAGTTGAGTGAATTCCCTCATACACCCGCCTTTGTTGTGTAAACCTTGCTTGTCAATTAAACTATTGGTTAAATAAAACTGGCCACAGCCAATTACTGGGGAGAAGAGAAGGAGGCGGGGTTTGAGTTACTGGGCCGGGCATCTGAGGTAGGGAGAAGGATGAAGCAGAACGAAGGAGGGAGAAGATGGAGAGAATAGGATATTTCCATCGATGTGATGGACCAGGAGCATGTGTCCAAGTAAAATGTCCATGTAGAGCAGACTGCTGGAGCAAAAGTAATCTGGGCGTGATTCAAACAGCAAGTACTTGAGTAATAGTTAGAAATACAGACTTAGAGGTAATCCCCCGTTATGGTGCTAGAGCTGATTTTAAAAAAGTCCACAGGATTCTCCCTTGATTATTGGGTGGCTGGCAAGATCATATTAAAAACTAACAGTTTATAAAACTCTGTGTACAATTTCTCTTCCTATTTGTTTGGTCTCATACTCTCTTCGAATATGAACTTAACGTTGACTATGGATTTAGCAGTTAATATAAAGATGTACTCTCTGGCTTCATCCCTGACTAACACCCCATTCTATTCTTAATTGCCGTCTCCTATGTGACATCTGTCCTAGACCTTTTAGTCTTAGAGATATAATTCTTCTTTCTCACTGGAATAAACTTCCTGTCTCGTTATACTATTGCTATTTCCTTGCAATGTTTAATGTTTGCGACACAGAGTCCCCACTGAAATTCATTATTTGTTATTCAACATATTCAAGCTCCTTTGTTTCACACACACCCTCCTCGTCCAAAAATTCACTTCACTCTGTGTTTCTGCACCAATTGGGAATGTTGCTATTTTCTCATAGGCACAAACATCATGGCTTCTGTCACTGGCTTGGGTTTATTATTCTTGCAGGCTTCTGGAAGTTAATTTGCTAAGGAAAGTTTCACTTCATCTGCTGAAGACTCACCTCAGTCAGTCTGATTTATCCTACAGTTGGAATATTGAAAAATGTTCTGGAGTTTGCTATAATGAAAGACTCATTCATACCCCCATGCCCTAAGCTATCGTCATCCTGGAGACTTCCATTGCTTCCTGTTTGCTATATTCTAATTTCCATTTGACTTCTCCCTGCTCCTTTGGGAAAAATCTAAGTTCAGCATTATCATTTTAGTTGATTCTGAAATTGTTCCCTTCTCTACTAATACAAGTAGTACTCTGGAGGTTTTGCCGGATTGGAGTGCTTATTATTTTTGTATTTATGGGCTCAAAGTTTATGCCTCTAGATCTTGTTTTGTGTCACATATGTAAGTAGGAGATTTGGAATATCTCTAAAAGGTTGTGATACTCATAGAGCTTTGCATACCTCAATTTCCCTAGGTCAGGCAGTCACATGCAGGAGATAGTCTTCTATCAAGAAAACACATAGACCAGGTGGGCTTGTGCAATTGTTCTTCCCAGATGCCTTTGTATGTCAATAACCCTAACATTCCCTGTATCCACCCATGCTAACTTTCCCTGGAGCATGAATCCTTTAAGGTCTATGTCATGTATGTGTATGTGTGTGTATACCTGGTATCTACCACATTCACGTCAACAATCCACCAAGAGATTCTTGAGGTTTTTCATATAATTTTTACTCATTGTCCTGCTATCTTTGTCTTATATCAATTCTTCCATTAGAAAAGTTATCTCTAGCTGTTCTGGGATTCAAGCAGTTTTCCAAGGATGCTCGCCTTGACTCTGTACACATTCTACTTGAACTACAACTAAGAGGTTCAAGGGCAGTAATTTCTTCCCTTTGCTGAAGAATCATTTTATCTTCTTCAAGATCTTTGTTCTTTTCCTCTATTAGAAATCATTAAACTCTAGATATCTTGTATGAACTGATGCAATTCCTCTATTTTATATGCCAACTTAAAAGAAAGGAGACCAGAGGCATTGGGTTTGCTTTGTTCCACACCCAGACAGTGTGTTCTGAAAATTCTAAATAATTTTCATTTCACATCGAAGTTTCTTCTATGATTTGAAAATGAAATAGCTTTCATCTTCATCAATTTTAATTACTTATTTTCTTTTGCTTTTGTTATTTCTTTGCTCCTGTCTGGTATATTGCCTGTGGTAGTTTGAATATGCTTGGCCCATAGGGAGTGGTAATTTTAGAAAGTGTGGCCTTGTGAGAGGAAGTGTGTCACTGTGGGAGTGGGCTTTGAAGGTCTGCCCAGTGCAGAAGTGTCAGTCTGCTCCTGGCTTCCTTTGCATAAAGATGTAGAACTCTAAGCTCCTCCCGCTCCATGTCTGCTTAGATGCTGCCATGATTTCTGCCTTGATGATAATGGACTGAACCTCTGAACCTATAAGCCAGCCCCAGTTAAATATTGTCCTTTATAAGAGTTGCCTTAGTCATAGTGTCTCTTCACAGCACCCCTAGCTAAGACATTGCCCAAACATTTTAGGAATACTGAGTCAAAGACAAGTACTTTTCAAGCATAGAACACTATTTTCCTTGATCATTAAATTTTTTGCAAAATTTTGTTCAAAACGTTTTTGTTTTTCTTCATTTGTTTTTGTTCTTTTACCTCTAGATAAAAAATTAGTCTATCTTCTTCATATTATACACGAATACACATATATACTCATAGATATACACATTCACCTATGCATACACACACATGCACACACGTATAAACACATACACACATCAATACACATGTACATATAGACACACATAAACATCGTCTCACACACACACACACATATATATTATATATACATACACACAGAGCCACACATGCATACACACATATATACACAGACAACACACATACATGCATATACAGATATACACACAGACCTACACGTACATACTTACATACATACAAACACACATGCATATATATGCATACACACATATATGCATGAATTTACCATGCACACATACACATACACCATGCAATCTACACACACTAACCCACAACAGCTGGCATACACACACATACAAACACACGTACACCATGCACACTCATACACAGATACATATATACATATGTATACACTTACACAGACATGGAACTTTTATTTGCCAGGTGTAATTGTCATCTCTGAGACTTACTGCTGAACCCTTTCTAGTTATTTCTGAACTCTAGCTGGCTGGTTCTATTCAGCTGTTCTGCCTCTTAACTCCACTTTAAGCTGACTTGATACAAATTGGCTTGCTTGACTTCTGACTGACTTGCTCTGCTTGACCTGAAACTAAGTCTGGCAATGTGTTCTAATCTTTTGGCTCCTTCTCATTCATCTTCCTGTACAACCTATTTATAAAAACTGTCTTAGTTGAAACTGCCTCTGAACTCCACAAACTGCATGCACTCACAGAAGAACTCAGCTCCACTACACTGCACTCCTTGCACTGACCCCAACTCAGTGACTCTCTCCCTGGACTGCTCTGGAATGGCCTCTCTTTTCTGGGCTGTTCTCACGAATTGGATATGTCCTATCTCTGACTCATTCTGTAAAACCTTTTTATGATTTCACCAGTTTGTCCCTCAATTGGATGTCACTTTCAAACATGGCCGCTTCTCTCTCTCTCTCTCTCTCTCTCTCTCTCTCTCTCTCTCTCTCTCTCTCTCTCTCTCTCTCTCTCTTCTTTCTTCCTTTCTTCTTTTCTTTTTACTTTTATTGGATAGTTTCTTTATTTATATTTCAAATGTTATCCCCTTACCAGGTCTCCTCTTGGGCACCCCCCTATCCCATCCCTCCTCCCTCTGCCTCTATGAGGGTGCTCACCCACCCACCCACCCACCCACTCCTGCCTTTCCACCCTGGTATTCTCCTACACTGGGGCATCTAACTAACCCCAAACTAACTTTGCCTTAATAGTATGTACTAAGGGCATGTCTGCATTCCAACCAGATCAGATAAACCTTAGAAGGTCTTTGGATGTGATCCCTTATCAGAGTAGCTATGTTGCTGGATTAAAATTACTCCACACATGCATATGCATACACATATACACACATGCAGATGCATACACATATACATACATGCAGATGCATACACATATACACACATGCAGATGCATACAGAGTTACACACATATACACACACCATGCACACACACATGCATACATACGTACACATTCACACAATACATACCTACACACACACATAACCCACAAACACACACATAGATACACACATACACATTCATACATACACATGTAGTGGGAATCTCTTAGGCACTTTATGCATGCTTAACCTGTCAATAAACACAAACAAACAAACAAACAAACAAAAAACGATGGCCTATTAGCTGATGTAGGAAACAAGAGGTGGGAGTTCTGATAGGAAGAGAGGAACCTGAGAAAGAGTCAGGCTTGGGGGAAAATTTGCCGCAGAACTCTGATGTACATAGTTGTATGAAGCTGAAGTGAGGTAACTATGCATGTGACATTCATAGAATAGAATATATGGGATATTATGTTATGGGCTATTCTTGGAACAGGCCCAAACTACTGTCCTAGACATTTATTCATATATAAGAAGTTGCAGAATCAATATTTCAGGGCACAAAGATGCCAGGTATAAAACTATAAGGTTTCACATGGCACTAACTACATATACATACATACAATACATGTACATATACACATAGAGACATATAGGTAACCCACACATACATACATACACACATACACCCAATGTGTATATACAAATATACACATCATACACATATACACACATACATGCATAATCATACATACATATAATGTGTACACACACATGACTATACACACACTGTAACAAAATCAAGCTTCTGAGTAACATTACAGAATGAGTTCATGAAACTTAAACCAGAACTTGTACAATAACCAAGACTGCAACCATTTTTGCAACCATACAGTAGAGGTAGGGGAGGAATACGCGTAGCGATACAGTCAAGGTATTATTTTCCCAAGAATGAAGTTCTTCAAGATATCAGAAAGAAGGAAAGAGAGAACTTCAAGCAGAGGATCTAATACTTTCTGCTTGGGACTGGAGCTAATACTTTGAAGTTAAAATTCTCTGGTGAAATAGACACAGAGCTCAAGACTTTGTGTAGTACAAAGACTCAGTCTGAGAAGCCTGGCTGATAAACATAAGAAGCCAGTACTTCCCTCCCTAACAATGTTCTACAGGAGAAATCCATTGTTTCATCCTCTTTGTGGTGCCAAGATGAAATACAGTTTACTATCAAACTACTGGAATTTGAACTCCAGAGTCCAAGAAACTTATATCTGCCCAGTCCCTTGTAGAACATTTTTATTTGCTAAGATAGAATTAACTGCCTGAGAATGGAGCCATCCTAAAAGTGATGACATGCCAAATTGTGCTCCTCAAAATTTCAACTTCTAAAGCTATCTATATAAATTCTGCCAGATTAAAAACCAAGTAAGCAAATATATACCGGATAAGCATGCCACACAGTATAGTTTTGACTGTAATTGAGTTCTTGTAAAAATGAGCACTTATGAAAAACTGTTCCCAGATGTGTGTGAATAAAGCATAATGTATTTTCGGGAGGAAACAAATTCTCAAGGGAGTCCAGTAGTCACTGAGCCTTAAATGTTCAGTTTCTGTTGCTTTCTGAAACCACACATGGAATTTTATTACCAGGCAGTCAGATAGTTCTACTAGATTTCAATGAAAATGGTTATGTCTCCCAACCTAAAGGCATGTGACAATTTATAGAGAAATTTGAGGTTGTCATAACTGAAGGGGTGTTACTGGCCTCTAGTGGGCAAATTATAGGAATGTTGCCAAATGTCCATCAAACAATGACAAGGATGTGGCATGAGCACCACTGATTTTTTTTTCTTTTCTCTCTCTTTTTTTTTTTTAAGATTTATTTATTATTATATGTAAGTACACTGTAGCTGTCTTCAAACACCCCAGAAGAAGTCGTCAGATCTCATTATGGGTGGTTGTGAGCCACCATGTGGTTGCTAGGATTTGAACTCAGGACCTTCGGAAGAGCAGTCAGTGCTCTTAACCACTGAGCCATCTCTCCAGCCTGAGTACCACTGATGTTAACATGGCCCGTGAAATCAACTAAGCAGGGTTTGCATGGGCTCACACACACTGAAAGAACAAGCATGGGATCTGCATGGGCCGGCACTAGGTTTTCTGCATATCCATTATGGCTGTTAGCTTGGTGGGTTTTTTTTTTGTGTGTGTGTGTGTGTGTGTGTGTGTGTGTGTGTGTGACTCCTAAGTGTAGGAGAAGGTGTATCTCCTACTCTTTTGCTTGCTCTTGGGACTCCTTTCCTTCTCCTGGGTTGCAGAGTCCAGCCTAGACATGAGGGCTTTTGCCTTGTCATTGTGCATCTTCTTGTCACATGTGGATGTTGTCTCTTGGAGGCCTACTCTTTTCTGAAGGAGAGACAGAGGATTATTGAATCTGGGGGAACTGGGAGGAGTGGAAGGGAGGGGAAATATGGCTGGGATGTATTATATGAGAGAAGTAGCTACTTTTGATTAAAAACAAATTAAATTGTAGCTCATACAAAGAAAGGCATGTGTGAAGAATAGTATTTCTCTCTAACCCTAGATTTAGCATCTCATCAAAATAACATACTAATGATGTGCTGTAGTGTTGTTAGAGCAAAGGCAGAAAAGGGAGAGATGGTTCAGGGAAGAATGGCAAATGCCTCTTTAAATGTTTTGTGTGTGTGTGTGACATCCGTAGACTCGTGGAGAGCCGTGGTCCATGATCATCATTTTAGATGACTGTAACCCGGATGCTTGCTTTTGTGCTCACATGGTAACAGTTCTTGGGTAATTAGTGTTTCTTTCTTGGTACATTTTAAGAAGAAAATCCCTTACTTAAGACTTCAACCTAATTCAAGGGAAAGAAAATGTATATTATGAAAATATTCAAGAGCTTCCCAAACACAGCAGGAAATGTATGTTCCAAATGAGACTACTACAAACTGCACTATCAAATTCTGAGAGCCCTGTTGTGACTAGAAAGGTACATATTACAATTATTATTATTTATCTACCATGTGGTCTCACAAATTCTCTGCTCTGCCAGGTATAGAAGAACACATAAGTCTTCAAATTCTTCCCCATGAGTTCCTTGACACATGTTTTCTCCCCCTTTTTTCTAACATAAAGGGGAAGACAGAGTTGCTTGACTCTTACCATATCTGTAAATCACATCTGAAATGGGAGCCCAGCAAGAAGGATGTAGATAACAGCACATCAAAGAAAGACCAGAGTCTAAAAATATTTGGTTTGAAATCTCATTCACAATATGCCAAGTATTATATTACTTGACATCCTTTCCTGACTGCCTTTTGAAAATTATAATTAGAATGACTTCCCACTCACATGCGGTGGAGAAGAAGGTGGGGATCTCATGACCCAGCTGGCAAACTTGTAGAAATTGGGAAGAGTCCAATTCAGAGAACTCTAGAGTCATGAAGTTGTAAAATGAAGAGAAAATTGGGATCATCCAGACTAGTTCATTTTTTAGAAACATAGCAGGTGAAGCCCTGGAAGTAGAATGAGGCTTGCATAGCACAGTATGCTGTTTCCTACCTACGTCAATATCTTCCTTGCTCAGAGTCCTTTTTACATACCTTATAACATTCTTTCACTATATCTACCCAGCATCCATTAACTCTAGAAATTCAAATATAAATAGTCAAACTTGTTCTGCAGGTAATAGCTAAATATAGGGAAAGACATTCAAGATTCTAATTTGAATAGCAAACTGATATACACGATGGAAGAAGAAAAAAAATCAGAGAAATAAAACCAATCCTTGATAGAAACTGGATTGTAACAGAAATGAGATGAGAGGCTGTATGGGTGAAACAAGTTAATGAGAATTGCAGCCATCAAGACAATTTAGAACATGTGGACTGTTAGTCCTGGGTATAACCATCACATGGTTCAGTTGCTCCAAGATAAAGTAAGAATGTCAGGGCTTATGTGAAATGGTACTACTTAAAACCTCTAATTTTGTACATGTGTTCTGAGAAAAATGATAATGAAATAAAAGAGAAGCAGAATAGGATAATGGTAGAAGGCTTTGGGGTTGAGTATCTTGAACATTTGCCTGTGCTCTTGCCCTAGCAACCCCTCTCCTTAGCATGTCCACATTGGTTTTTGTTTAATTTGTTTCAGCATGAATTCACTAGGTATCTATATCTATATCTGTATCTGTATCTATATCTATATCTATATCTATATCTATATCTATATCTATATCTATATCTATATCTATATCTATATCTATATCTATATCTATATCCATCTATCTCTGTGTCTCTATCTCTATCATCTCATTATCTCAGTAAGTGGCCCAGTCTCTGGGTCTCATAGGCCTCACAAGCACACCTGGGCATTGACACTGCATTTACAGACTGAAATGTGAACCTTTCTGCAGCTTGAGGTCTATCCCTCTGACAGGCAGTGAATCTCTTTAGTGACAGCCTTGTTCTGAAACAACACAACAGATGGGAGTTGACTAGACACATTATAAGGAACAGAGAGAGATCAACCATGAATTACAATGACTAAGAAATCCTCCAACGATATTCTATGTTAAGTAGCATGGAATATACAAGAGCCTAGAATGCTGAAATAATGAAGTTTATTGTTTTCTTCAAGGAATAGTGAAAATTTTTTGATACTTTTTGATAGATTATAAGCACCTGCTTTCTTTCTCTTCTGATAGAGATAGATAGTAGTCTTCATTCTCTCATAATGTGGAGGAGAAACTGGTGAATTTGAATTCTCTGGCCCTCTTACCAACTTCCATGTACCATTCAAGTCAGAAGTGTATGTACTCATGGTACTGTAGAGAAAACTAAACTTTTATCTTTTAAGATGCTTAAAATACAACAATCCTACAAAAAATAGAATTGATGCTATTTTAGCTTTGTATTGATAAAACAAAAGGAAAAAAAATCTCCATTTCTCTGAAAGTCACAGTATTTTTTTGTGCATAATAGCCATATTTATCAATGAAGAACTTGCAAATATTAGAGCAAGTATTTATTAAATATTCAATATTTGCAGGTTCTTATTATTGTCTACCAGTTGGGATTTGCTAGATAGATAAAGAGGTTTTACACTTATACCATGCTGTTTTAGCCTTGCAGCCTAGAATATGATTTTTTTCCTTTCTTTTTGAAACATGATTTTTATCCTGTTCTTACATTGAGTCCTATCTTATAGGATTCCTTTCTTTATAAAACAAGGCTGGATTAAGAGATTTCCTATTTAGTCTCATTAAAGATCTTTTACCTCTGGCATAGCCTTGGCTGTCTTTTCTCTTCACTAGACTAACATGAGCAGAATGTCATTTATTCTTAGCATACTACACATGCTTGTATAAACATTTGAATAGCTGAATGAATAAATGGGAGAATGAACCACAAAATAGATTGTGGATGAATGGTTAGGTGCGGTCATAGGTGAGTGGACAATAATAAGACATAATCTAGGATGGAAAACATGGAGAGTGAGGCTCACTTTACCTGCAGGTGCTAAGGACATCTTTTCAGAACAGATACAAATATTGACTCAAACTGTAGACATCCTTTAGCTCGTGTAGGGGAAGATTTCTTCAATGTCCTAACAGGGCCACATACTTTCTAATAAGTAACACTCATGTCCAATGAAAATCACCCTGTTGCCAGAGCTTACAGATGAGCACAAGGGGCTGGGGCACTAAAGAGTTTACACACCTATCTGTGTAATGCACATGTGCAAACATGCATTCATGGTGATGATTAGTACTGGGGCTAAAATAAAATGATATTATATAGAAAGAAGGGCATGAGGGAGAACTGAAAGGAACTCACTTGTTTCCAGGAATCAGCTAAACCGAAAGACTATCAAGTTATTCATAATTTATAATTAAGATTTACTGCTTTTTGCCTACTTGAAGCTGTCTTAGAAAAATTCCATCAGTCTGGTTTGGTAATCTCCTTAGTATTTTGGGGCTGTTTCTTCTCCCTGCTTCGGACTTTTCTTTCATACTTAGCAAAGCCTTTCTTTCTTATATTAGCCGAAATTTCTTAGGAAGCACTTGTATGTGCTGTTTTCCTTAATCAAGTGATCCAGTGGTTATTCAAAGAAACAGAGAACAAAAGGGTGTGTTCTGATTGGGCTTAATTAAGAAGTGTGTTGTAGGTTTATTTGTTAATTTTATCATTGCTGTGACAAAAATATCTGAGGAAAACAACTTAAGGGACAAAAACGTAAGGGCTTTTGTTTTGTTTTGTTTTTGTTGGTCTTTTCGTTTTTGTTTTTTGTCTTTGCTTATCATCATTTTAGAGTTTTCAGTCTATCATTGCAGGGAAGGAAAGCACAGTGGAAGTAGCAGGAGGCAGCAGGCCATGCTGTACCCATAGTCAAGAAGCAGAGAGAAATTAATGTTGCTACATTGCTCATTTTCTCCTCTTTATTTAACCCAGGACCTTAACCTAAATTAATCTAATTTATAAACCCCCTTACATGTGTGCCCAGAGATTTGTTTCCATGCTCATCGTAAATCCTATCAGGATGAAGATAAAAATAAACCATCATATTGGGTATGAGAGATCAGCAAGCACAAAGGGTTAGGGTTAGGTGGGAAAGATATCACGGAACAACTGCATTTCACTGAACTTTCTGTGCATGCATGAAATAAATTTTGCCCAGACAAAGATGGGTCTAGTGTTTAAAATCCTCTGGTAGCTCTGCTTAACTAATAATCTAAAAGTTGGAATGGTCCTCAACCCAGAATATACATTTAGTCCAAAATTTCTAGGAAATACTGATGAGTTGATAAAGAGAGCAAAGGTCCTTTGTGTGTGTGTGTGTGTGTGTGTGTGTGTGTGTGTGTGGCCTCTGGTTCAATTCAAGCATGAGGTGAATTGTACCAGAGACATTGTGGATATGTTCTACGGAAGTAAAGACTCCCAAGTTTATTGTAACTATATACTTAATAAACTGACTTCCACTCAATTTACTGCTTAGTTAGCTGTACTCTGCCATTCTCTGCCATTTCTAATGCATTAGGTTTTAGTTATTTGGGTTAATAGCAAGTCATATCTTTTGTCTAAAACATCACTAAATATGAATTGTGATGTCCATTATTCTAACTTCTGCATTACTAATGCTAAGACTCTCCCACTTCTGTAGAAAATTTAAGATGCCTGATTTATAAGTGGAACTACTCAAAATAACTGTTTCTTACCTGCTTTCGGTTTGTTTGTTTTTAAAATAACAAACAATGGTGTTAAGGAAGCTGTGCCTTTCCAGCAGTCCTCAATGACAAGTTCTTTCTTTGTGTGAATGCATTCAGCATAGGTAAACAAAAACTTATAATACATCTATGTTAGTTTCTTTTCCTGCTGCTCTGATTAAATGCTCTTTTCAAACGCAGCCTTGGGGTGAATGGGCTTATTTTAGCTCACAAATCAAGTTCCCGTCCATCAGGATGGGTAAGTCAAGGCAGCAGGAGCTTGAAGCACCTGGTTAAAACAACATTCACAGTCAAGAAACAATGAATGAATGCTAGTACAAGGTTTGCCCTCTCCATTATATACAGTCCAGAACTGTGGGGAATGGTCACACCCACAATTAACACGTGGCTTCTCATATCAACTAACGAATTCAAGATAATCCCCCTTAGGCTTGCTCATGCCATTCTACATCCTATCAAACTGATACCATCAACCACTACAGTAATATTGTTGGGATACAATATAATCTACTTTCTAATTAAAAATTAGTAATATGAAGAGAAACTTGCAAACGATATGATGGTCACACGGTATTTTGTATGAATGTAAGAGGGCCCTGGTATAGGCTGTTAAAATCAGAAAGTTTTCACTGAGAAAGGAATAAATGAACCTGAGATTTTCGAGAGTTCTTTGGGCAACTAAGCATAGCTGGAATTTGTTTCAAACTGTTATGATTTATCAAAGTCGGTCGCTCTCTTCCCCTTCCTGAATGTATCTCAGATGTAGCTTCGTGTCGCCTGCAGGGCACATTGGTTCTAGGTGCCGCTTTACTGAAAGATTGTACTCATTACTGGTTCTTAACTGTTCTTCTGTCACATGCTGTATACCTTGCAGACAACATTCAGCATGCCAATCGGGAGTACCACTAATGTGAAACACACATCCAACTGCACTCGGTCTCTGCTCCAACACTTTGATGCTTTCTCATCCAAGTCAACATAAGAGTTGCATTTCTTTAAGTGACAGACAAAAGCCAAGATGGACTCCTGCTTACATTTCTAATCTATGCAAGCTTTATTGGCCTCCCCAACAGTTTCTTCTGTCTTGAGTTTATCTTTTCTGAAATTACAAAACAACCAACAATGACCCACACTTCCATTTCATGCCTTTCTTCCTGTTCATTAATTTATTTATTCGTGTTACACCCTGACTACAGCCCCCATTTCATCCCACACTCACCTTTGCACAGTTCCTCCTCTTGCCCTTCACCTTTACGTCTGAGAATGGGGAGGCCCTCCTAGGTATCCCTCTACCCTGACACATCAAATCTCTACATGGTTAGGTGTATCCTCTTCCACTGAGGTCAGACAAGGCAGCCCAGTTATGTGGAGCTGGATCTACAGGCAGACCACATAGACCATGACAGTCCTCCCCCCCCCCCACCTGGCTCCAGTTGTTGGGGAACCCACATGAAGGCCAAGCTGCTCATCTACTGCATATGAGTGAGGAGGCTAGATCCACCCTATGCTTGCCTTTTGGTTGGTGTTATTGTTTTTGTTTTTTTTTAATTTTTGCTTATCATTTATTTGATGTATATTGGTGTGCCTGGATGTACAACTGTGTGCTACTTGTGTGTCTGGGGCCCACAGGAGCTGGGAAAGGCCAGAGGATCCTCTGGAACTGCAGTTACAGGTGGTTGTGGGTTGTTGTGTGGGTTCTGGGCATCAAACCTGGGCCTTCTGAAATGGCAGCTAGTGTTCTTAACCATGGAACCATCTCTCCAGCCCGTCCCCTTGTTTGATAAAAATATCACTTTCTCAGAGCACAGGCATGCTTCTCGCTCATCTCTGACTCCTCTACACTTTCTGCATCTCTGTCTTGTTCTTCTACTCCTCTCACTAGGAACATCTAACATCAATGAAATGTTACTTTGCATTTTATTTATTTTACCACTAGAATATAAATTCCTAAGGGGCTGGTACAAGAGTACGCTCCTTTAGTCCCAGCACAGAGGAGGCTAAATAAGTAGATAAATAAATACTAAAGTGTACAGGTATTTGCTTTTGTTTTTATTATCTTCATGATTATAAAATGTAAAATTTTCTATTTGCACTTACAACTTGAGTCCTAGTCTTAAAAAGAAGATATTATGCAGAAGCAAAATTTCCAAAATCAGAAAATAAAAATAATGTGCAAAGTCTGAAATGCTGAGTCTGGGTCAGGGATTTAGTTCAAAGGTTCTAGGATTTGAGTGTTTGCTTAATATCTACTCCTATGCATTAATGGCCTAGCAGAGAAAGAGCTTTAACCCACAGCGAACATGGTATTATTCTCTCTAATCAATATCATGTTGAATGCAAACTAAGGAATTCATCTGTAGAAACAATTCAATTCATTGCACAAGGCTACACTTAATAGGACAATAGTCAATATGAATGAATGCCCTTTCAAACTAGACTCTGGCTCCTAACCCAATCCACCTTCAGACTCTTCTAGCACATTTAAGGGGGAAAAGCTTCCAGAACAAGTGGCATTAAAATCCTCCCTTGTGAAGCTAGACACCTGTCTCTTTCTGTGAAAAAAAGTCAACTCGAAAATGGATAAAAACTCTAATGTGTCTAAAAGCTCTCAGCCACTGGCTGGTCATTATATCTTCCATGACAGTTGTAACAGGTGAGGGAAGGAGGGAGAAGCCAGCACACGGCAGACAGAGGATGGGGCAGTAGGAGTGTGTGAAAGCTAAGGGACTAGGCAGGTCCAATGGACAGGTCCAAAGATCTGCTTTCCAGGTGAACTCTTTATAAGAAGGTAACTATCCTTCGAGGAAGGACTACTAAGCAAGACCTGGGGAGGATATTTATACATTCAGTGATTGACAACTATAAATGAAAGGTCCAGAATATGGTGGGCACATATATCTAAGAATAGTTTGTTTAATTTTGTCTTCAGTAAATGTTTTCATGTTTCAACAAACTTTAAGTTTGTTGATTTTGATTATTAACAGACTGGAGTTTAACTGAAAACTGACTGGAGAATAAACTGAGCCTGGCCTTTCTGCACTAAGTCATATACTGATTTCTTTTCTTTTTTTCTCTTCTCTTCTCTTCTCTTCTCTTCTCTTCTCTTCTCTTCTCTTCTCTTCTCTTCTCTTCTCTTCTCTTCTCTTCTCTTCTTTTCTTTAAACCCCAGAAGGCTCTGTGAGAATTAAAGCACACCTGTAAAGGAACTTTGTCTCAATAGAAATCCTATTATAGTTTACAGTGTTTTCTTCAGATGCATCAAGTCATTTCAGGAACTAGGTAGAGCACATGCAAACGTTTGCCCTTTAATAAATGCTCACCCACTTTAAGAGAGAAAGAGGGAAATGTTTCCTGTAAAAATACAGTTGATAAAATCTTTCCAAATACTGAGATAGATTGATTTTTGTTTTAAAATAGATCTCTGGATTTTTGTCTTTTTAAATTAAGTTTTATTTTATTGAAAATAGATTTTTTTCATCCAATATATTTTAATTATGGCTTCCTTTCCTCCAACTCCTTCCAGTTCCTCCCCACCTCCTCTCATATTAGGATCCATCTCTTTCTGCCTCTCCTTAGAAAGCAAACAGACATCTAAGGGATGATAATAGTATAATCAATATAGTTTAATATAACATGCTAATATAATATAATATAATAAATGTAACGTAAAAGATAAAACAATACAAACTAATTTGAATAGGAGAAAACAACAAAGGAAAATTGCCAAAAGTAAAAACTCAAGAAAAACATAGAGGTGCAGAGACACACACATTTGCACTTGCAGGATTCCCATAAAAACATAACCTAGGAAGTCATAATATATATACAAAGGACTCTGTGAGGTAAAAGAAAGAAAGAAAAAGAAAGAGAGAAAAAGAAAAACAAAGAAAAGAAAAAAAGGCCCTGGACATAGCTTATGAGACAAAGAGACTCCAAGGATACCCTTGAGTTTTGGGGTTTTTTGTTTGTTTGTTTGTTTATTTGTTTGTTTCTGTTGGCCATCTATTGCTGGACCTGGGACCTACCCTTTAGAGTTGTTTGTTTCACAGTGCGATTGCCTAGTAGAAAACTAACTATTGCATTTGTCAATGGTTATCAACTGGAGACAGCTTCTGGGTTAGGAATGGAGGCAGGTGCCCACTTCTCCTTTCAGCTCTTGGACCCCACCTGGTAGAGACCCACGCAGGCCCTGTGCATGGCTGCCTCCGTGTCTGTGAGCTCGTACGTGTGTCAGTTCTGATGTTTAGAGGTCAGTGTCCCCCCCACCCCCCCTCCAGCTCTTATGTTCTTTCTGACTCTTTTTCTGCAGGGTTCCTTGAACCCTGGGTGGAGGAATTTGGTGGAGACATCCCATTTAAGCCTGAGTGTTCCGAGCTCTCTTACTTCCTGCATGATACTTGGCTCTGTGTCTTCCTGTTTGTTCCCATCTGCTGAAAGAGGAAGCTTATCTGATGATGGCTGAGCAAGGCACAATGTCATTAGGGGTCATTTTATTGCTATACTTCTTTAGTAGAACAGTAGTATTGGGCTTTTCAATACATCCATGCACTATGTAGTCACAGGTATGTGATCACCCAAATAGTATCCAGTGTAGGGTCCATCTCATGGAATAGGCCTTAATTCAAGTCAGATAATGGTTGATCACTCCCACAAGCTTTGTGCTCCCACCACACAGGCATATCTTGTAGGTGACACACCCCTGTGGGTCACAGATGTATATGTTACTGCTTTGGTAGCATGCAGAATACCCTCTGGTACTAAGAACACTAGCTGATAGGGATGAAGGCTCTAGGGAGGTGCCAGCTCAACCTCTTCATATTCAGGGAGTTCTGTAGATGGTGTATTCAGCAATGGGGCGCTTGTAGTCAGTTTATGGAGAGTAACCTATAGGCCTTGGCAACAGGCTGCGTTGTTTGGGAGAATTCCCATGGGACCACCTCTGATCAACCACTCAATTAGATTTAACCCATTCTTGGTATGTAGTGCCAGGGAAATGTTAGTGGTTGGTACCCCCCCCAAACCAGACAGGAGCCAATCTGATGCAACTTACAGTAGGGTCTTTATTCTCTTTGAGCTAGCTCTGCCAGCACAACCTCTACCCCCAGCACACTGTCACATAGGGCAGTTTTGTTGTTGGGGTAGGCCCGAATGTATATGGGGCTAGATTTTATAGTATTAGCAGGAGGGGATATGTGTGCAAGCATCTAGTTGGAAAGCTACTGTGGCCTTTAACATAATTGTCTAGTGCTGGGAGTCATCATAAACTTAACTTCTGCTCCCTTCTGCATTGGTTGTCATTTGGTAGGGGGTGGGCTTGTAACCTGAGGCTGCTGGTTTGTTAGGGGGAATAACCAGGAGATGCTGGTCTTGTTGAGGGTGTAACCTAGAGATGCTGGTCTTGTTGGGGATTTAACCTGGAGAGTGGAACTGGGCTCGGGTTTTGTTGGGGGTCAACTTGGAAACTAGTGCTAGGTACCAGTCTGTTAGTTTACCTGAGTACTTAGGTCAGGTTCTCCAAAATGGAGTCGAACTTAAAAAGATTTGTAATTTCAGGTATTGAAGCTTTATTTGGTGATGAGAGATGGTCACTGGAGAAGCTGTCTCCCACATCATTTCAACATGTCAATTGGATTGTCTTCCTTATGTATTTAGAAGCTTCAACTGTAATGGGTTTCCAAACAACCCCTCAAATGGCTCACAATTTAGTTGTCCCTCCTTGTCTTCCTCCCTCTTCACCCCCCTCCCGAAATTTGACCATCTGGTTCCAGCAATCCTTCCTATCCATCTATAACTATCTATGAACTATCTATTCATCTTCCAAGGAAAATCTCTTCCTTCTAATCCCTTACTCTGTACACAATCTCTTTGGCTTTATGGATTATAGGTTTCTTAACAGATAACATCAACAGATGAGTGAATACATACCATATTTGCCTTTCTGGATCTGGGTTACCTCATTCAGGATGATGTTTTTTCAAGCTCTATCCATTTACCTGTGAAATTTGTAATTTTAATTTAATTTGTAACTTTTTCGTGGATAAATAATATTCATTTGTATAAATGTACCATACTTTTTAATCCATTTATCCATTGATGGCTGTTTAGATGGCTTACAATTTCTGGACATCATGACTTATACAAACATCAATAAACATGTTTGTAAAAGTGGCTCTGTAGTTGAAGGAAATGTCCTTTGGGTATATGTCCTTTTGGGTTAAGCTGGACAATGAGGTAGAATAATTTCCATCTTCCTGAGGAACTGCCATACTGATTTCCATAGCAACTATACAAGTCTATACTTCTACTGACAATGGATGTGTGTTCCCCTTACTCTACATCCTTGCAAATCTAATCTTATTTGTTTGACTGATCATGCCCATTTTGATGTAGGTAAAATGAAATCTCAACATAGTTTTGATTTGCATTTCCCTGATGACTAACAATGTTGAACATTTAGGGTTCTCATTCATTCTTGTATTATCTTTTGATATTTCTGTTTAGATCTGTACCCCACTTTCTTTAAAATATTTTTTATTACATATTTTCCTCAATTACATTTCCAATGCTATCCCAAAAGTCCCCCATTCCCTCGCCCCCACTTCCCTACCCACCCATTCCCATTTTTTGGCCATGGCATTCCCCTGTACTGGGGCATATAAAGTTTGTGTGTCCAAAGGGCCTCTCTTTCCAGTGATGGCCGATTAGGCCATCTTTTGATACATATGCAGCTAGAGTCAAGAGCTCCTGGGTACTGGTTAGTTCATAATGTTGTTGCACCTACAGGGTTGCAGATCTCTTTAGCTCCTTGGGTGCTTTCTCTAGCTCCTCCATTGGGGGCCCTGTGATCCATCCAATAGCTGACTGTGAGCATCCACTTCTGTGTTTGCTAGGCCCCGGCATAGTCTCACAAGAGACAGCTATATCAGGGTCCTTTCAGCAAACGCTTGCTAGTGTATGCAATGGTGTCATCGTTTAGAGGCTAATTATGGGATGGATCCCTGGATATGGCAGTCTCTAGATGGTCCATCCTTTTGTCTCAGCTCCAAACTTTGTCTCTGTAACTCCTTCCATTGGTGATTGTTTCCAATTCTAAGAAGGGGCAAAGTGTCCACACTTTGGCATTCATTTTTCTTCAGTTTCATGTGTTTTGCAAATTGTATTTTATATCTTGGGTATCCTAAGTTTCTGGGCTAATATCCACTTATCAGTGAGTACATATCATTTGAGTTCTTTTGTGATTGTGTTACCTCACTCAGGATGATGCCCTCCAGTTCCAACCATTTGCCTAGGAATTTCATAAATTCATTCTTTTTAATAGCTGAGTAGTACTCCATTGTGTAAATGTACCACATTTTTTGTATCCATTCCTCTGTTGAGGGGCATCTGGGTTCTTTCCAGCTTCTGGCTATTATAAATAAGGCTGCTATGAACATAGTGGAGCATGTGTCCTTCTTACTGGTTGGGACATCTTCTGGATATATGCCAGGAGAGGTATTGGGGGATCCTCCGGTAGTACTATGTCCAATTTTCTGAGGAACCGCAAGACTGATTTCCAGAGTGGTTGTACAAGCTTGCAATCCCACCAACAATGAAGGAGTGTTCCTCTTTCTCCACATCCTCTTCAGCATCTGCTGTCACCTGAATTTTTGATCTTAGCCATTCTGACTGGTGTGAGATGGAATCTCAGGGTTGTTTTGATTTGCAGTTCTCTGATGATTAAGGATGCTGAGCATTTTTTCAGGTGCTTCTCAGCCATTCGGTATTCCTCAAGTGAGAATTCTTTGTTTCGCTCTGAGCCCCATTTTTAATGGGGTTATTTGATTTTCTGGAGTCCACTTTCTTGAGTTCTTTATATATATTGGATATTAGTCCCCTGTCTGATTTAGGGTAGGTAAAGATCCTTTCCCAATCTGTTGGTGGCCTTTTTGTCTTATTGACAGTGTGTTTTGCCTTGTAGAAGCTTTGCAATTTTATTAGGTACCATTTGTCAATTCTCAATCTTACAACACAAGCCATTGCTGTTCTATTCAGGAATTTTTCCCCTGTGACCATATCTTCGAGGCTTTTCCCCACTTTCTCCTCTATAAGTTTCATTGTCTCTGGTTTTATGTGGAGTTCCTTGATCCACTTAGATTTGACCTTAGTACAAGGAGATAGGAATGGATCAATTCACATTCTTCTACATGATAACCACCAGTTGTGCCAGCACCATTTGTTGAAAATGCTGTCTTTCTTCCACTGGATGGTTTTAGCTCCCTTGTCAAAGATCAAGTGACTATAGGTGTGTGGATTCATTTCTGGGTCTTCAATTCTATTCCATTGGTCTATTTGTCTGTCACTATACCAGTACCATGCAGTTTTTATCACAATTGCTCTGTAGTAAAGCTTTAGGTCAGTCATGGTGATTCCACCAGAAGTTCTTTTATCCTTGAGAAGTGTTGTACCCCACTTTTAATTGGGTTGTTTGTTTTCTTGATGACCAGGTTTTTTGTTTGTTTGGTGAGTTGATTGGTTCTTTAGTCCTGTATAAGATGTGTAGTTGGAAAAATGTTTTTCCATTCTGTAGGCTGCATCTTTGTCTACTAATGGTGTCCTTTGCCATGTAGAATCTTCATGGTTTCATGAGGTTTAATTTATTTTTTATCTAAATGCCTGTGCTAAATGTATTTTGTTTAGAAATTATTTTCCTGTGCCAATGGGTTCAAAGCTATTTCTAATTTCCTCTTCTATCACATGAAATGAATCTGGTCTTATGTTAAGTTCTTTGATACATTGAGGTTGTGTTTGATAAAGTATGATGATAAGTTTGTCTCTATGTGCACTATTCTACATGAAACCACCCAGTTTGGACAAGATGCTGTCCTTTTTCAGCATGCATTTCTGGATTCTTCATCCAAAATCTGATGACCATAGATGTGTGGACTTATTTCTGGGTCTTCAACTCAGTTCCATTGACTGACTTGTCTGTCTTTGTACCAACATCAAGCAGATTTTGTTACTATAGTTACTATAGATCTATAGTACAATTTGAGATTAGAGTGGTGTTGATCTCCAGCAGAATTATTTCATTAGCTGTCCTGTTTTTTTTGTTGTTGTTGTTATTGTTATTTCCATGTAAAGCGGAAATTGTTCTTTCAAGATCTATGAAGAATTGTATTGGAATATTTATAAGAATTGCATTGAACTTGTAGATTGCTTTTGGTTGGATGGACATTTTTACTGTTTTAATTTTATTAACTTGTGAGCATATGAAATCTTTCCATCTTCTGTTATCTTCTTCAATGTATTTTTTTCAATGTGTTTAAGTTTTTAATCATACAAGTCTTTCACTTGAGGTTATTGCGAAAGGTATTGTTTCTCTGATTTCTTTCTTAGTTCATTTCTCATTTGTATATAGTAACATTACTGATGTTTGTGAATTCTTCTTTTCCCAGCCACTTTGCTGGTAATGTTCATAAGCTGTAGAAGGTTCCCAGTGAAAATTTTAGGGTAATTTATGTATACCATCTGTGCATAAAGACATTTGAATTCTCTTAACAATTGTACCCACTTAATCTCCTTCAGTTCTTTTCTTGATCTAGGTAATACGTCAGATTATCATTGTAAGTAGGTACAGAGAGGGGGCAACCTTATTTTGGTCCTGATTTTAGTATAAATGCTTTGAGTTTTTCTCCTTAAGTTGATGTTGAGTATAGGCTTGCTGTAGCTGTGTTTATTATATTGAGGAATGTACATTGTATCCCTAATCTCTCCAGGAATCTTATTGTGAGGGGGTGTTAGACTTTGTCAAGGAAAAATCTTTCCTTCTAAATGAAAGAGACATTGGGTCACCCATGCCTACTATTTATTATTTTTCCTGTCATTTAGTAATGATTGACGAGCCTTTCTTTTAAGGCACTCGTCTGCTCCCTGGTGGTCTGAGAAAATATTGCACCCTGAAGCTCAATGTTCAAGGCTCCACTAAAATGATTTTAAATTCACATTCAGAGTGCATTCCTTCAAATTTTGTTAGAGAGCATGTCTTACCATAAATTAAACCATTATTCTATTTATTCTGTTGATACTCTCTAAGTGTCACTCTGATAATAACTTATAGAGAACCATTTCTATTCATATAATTTCTAGTATGATCTAAACAATTGATCTAATTGTTAAGAAATAATGAAGTAGAAAAGGAAATTTAAAATTTATTTCTGGATCTGTAAGGATACTTTGCCAATGTTTGTATTTATAAGGACAAGATTTTCTGTTTTTTGTTTGTTCATATTTTCGTGCACACACTGGATAAGCACATGTAACACAAGGAAGCAATGGGCCTCCTTCTGCAATGACTGGTGACGTTCCCTAATTTTTCCATATAAAATTTGTTCCATTGATTTATATATTATGCATATGTGAGCGTGTGTGTACATGCACATGTTAGCTTATGTCAATGTGGATATCAGAAGACAGCTTGCCAGAGTTCGCTCCTTCCTTCCTCTCCATACATCCTGGGACCCAAGTGGTCAGGCTTGACAGTGAGAGCCTTTGTGTCCCCAGCCATATTTTTCTGGCCCACTAGTCTCTATTTTAATGCTCAGTTTCTAAGCGGAATGGGTACTGCTCAGGGTTTAACCACTATCTGGAAAGCTATCTCTTCAACGTCTGTCTTCTTCTTGTCTGCTGTGTTTTTGTTCCTTGAACACAGTCATCAATTTAGAAACCCACTATTTTCCAAGACAACAGCAAGTTACTGAAACCTCTACCCCAGGAGCAGCGGGATAGGATTCCTGATGAGACAATGTCTACCCTCCATCTGCTTCCTCCGGGTTGCCTGCAGGGTCCACAGTGAGCTTTCACATCATCTTACATTTCTACACAGTTTGCCAGGTGTAAGGCATTTTAATGAATTCATTGAAGTCACTATTCATTCTCATACTGCCACACCATGGAACCCAAGAAGGGAGTTCATAATACTTTGTTTATTAGAAATGGGCTAAGGGATCAGATTTTAAGTGTCCTCAATAACTTCTCTCCCTTCTCCCAAAGGAAACTCAGTTTTCTCAAGTAAAGTCTAATGGAAGGGGTTTTGCATTTCAATAACCACATAAGCTTTTACATTCCCTATGCTGCTGAGAGGCCTATGTCCCTAGTAGAAGATACCTACTTATGCCTTTAAAGCTTGCTTCATCTTAGGTATTTAGCCATCATGGAACAGACATAACAAAGTCTAAACTACTTTAAGTGCTTTACGTCATTTGCATTTCGCTTCTTAGCACTCTGTTTGGTTTGGTTATTCTGTTTCATTTTATTTACTTTTTTTGCACTTTTTTTATTAGATATTTTCTTTATTTACATTTCAAATGCTATCCCCCATACCCTCCCCCACCCTGCTCCCCTACCCACCCACTCCCCTTCTTGGCCCTGGAATTCCCCTGTACTGGGGCATATAAAGTTTGCATGACCAATGGGCCTCTCTTCCCAGTGATGGCTGACTAGGCCATCTTCTGCTACATATGCAGCTAGAGACACAAGCTCCAGGGGGTACTGGTTAGTTGATATTGTTGTTCCACCTATAGGGTTGCAGACCCCTTCAGCTCCTTGGGTAGTTTCTCTAGCTCCTCCATTGGAGGCCCTGTATTCCATCCTATAGATGACTGTGAGCATCCACTTCTATATTTGCCAGGCACTGGCCTAGCCTATGCATATGTATATAAAACATATAGTTAAACAAAGGTATATATACATATATATATATACATATATATGCATATATATGTTAGTAGTGAGACATGAAATATGTGTGTTATGTCTTCTTTGTTCAGCAGTTGGGAATATACATGGAAATGACATGGGAATGCTGTGATGTATTTTCATCCAATAGGAAAATGAAATTCAGCTTTGGTTAAACCTACATTAAACAGATTGTTCTCAAAGAAACACTAAGGGTCCCTCCAAAAGCGTATGTCAATGTAACGGATACATTGTGACAGGTCCAACTTCACACCTCCTACCCAGAGAGGGTCTTGTCAGCTGGATCCCCAGTACATCTTTCTTCCCATAAAACGGTCTAGTTCAGTAGTTTTTTGTGTCATCAGGTCTCCCCTCTAGCCACTGGCCCATCTTATTTCTTGAGCAACCTGGACACCTTCTCTTACTTGGAATCATATGATCTGAGCTGAAAACTCATCTAAGTAACATAAGATGTCTACGCCAAGGAGTTACAGCAGAGACCTAAGAGGGCTGACCAGAGATTCCATCTTAGACACAGGGCATCCTACATGAACGTCTATGTGTTGAATGAGCTGCACTTGGGACCTGTACTTGTATGGATTCTGGCAATGGGCCACACTATTGAGTAATTTGTTCTTTGCAGAGGCAATGAGATGGATTAGCCTATTGGCTTTGTCAATGCTTAATGACGTACACACCAATGACCCAAGAAAAACGAAATTCAAATGTGTAGAAGGACAGACTCACTCTGTCTCCTAACTTCCATAGAAATTGGGTTTTGTATGGAATCTTTTGTTCCCATTTTCTAATAACTCAGCTCCTTAGGTTAAGAAAAGTAGGGGTGGTTTCAAGAAGAAACATTTTTAGATTCTTATGCTTAAGAACCTTAAGCAGCAATCAGGCACTATTAATTTGTCCTGAATTGACTAGAATTTACCTGTAGGTTCAATCTTTGATTTTCAGTCTTTTGGCTAATAAGCAAGATGAAATGATTTGTCCTAAATAATGTAATTGCTTTAAGAACCGAGATTTCATTAATAACTCACCAAGAATCATATATTGAGTTGCTAAAAATCAATCTTAGAGATTCCGAATTAGTCAAGACTTCTGACCACACCTGTGAGCCAGTGTGAACTGCTGGATTGATTTAGTACTCTGTAGCCATCCTGTGGAACTGGAAGGGGAAGGGACATGGAGTCTTTCCGAATACAGCAAAAAAAAATTCAGAGATAAAGAGTTTATTTCAAACTCTGAAGAAGAGAGTTTCATGTTTTAGAGACTAGAGAGTCAATTCACTCAGCACTTGGTGTTCATTAAGTGTGTCTGGCCAGGGATAGTGGCACACACCATTAATCCCAGCACTTGGGAGGCAGAAGCAGTCAAACTTCTGTGAGTTCAAGACCAGCCCGGTTACAAAGCTAGGCCAGAACAGCCAAGACATAGGGAAACTGTTGGCTTGCAGGTGATTTGTTAGGCTCTTCCCAAGGACCTAGCAATAGCTTACATCATCTTTTGCAGTGTCTGCAGGTGAAGGTACCCAGCCAGTGTATAATAGTTCTGTCCCCCTTCTCTGCCCTCCTGGCTCTGCCCCACCCCTTCTCCAGGCCCTCACTCCATCCCCTTATCCTTTAAGGGGTTCTAAATAAACCTTCTTTATACTGGATCTGTAGTATGGTTTGATTTTTTAGGGGGGGCTCCTTGGCATGGGCTTGGCAGGTACACCTTGCCCGCTGTCCTTCTATTTCATAATGGGAACCCTCCTTCAAACAAAACAAAACCAAAACCAAAAGCAACAACAACAGAAGATGCCTCCACCTATGGAACATGCCTTACTTCATCTTCAAGGCAAGAGCCATTTCGCTGGATTGTTAAAAATACATTTCCAGTTACTGGACAAACTGAGTTTCTGCTTTAAGTCTGGCCTGGCCTGCCCTGCCCCAACCAATGACCTTGACTTGATTTTGAAAATACCTAGACCCTCTCTAATCTCTATAACCCTCCCTGATCACCTAGAGAGCACTGGTGATAGCTTGGTTTTTGTTGCTTTTGTTTGTTTGTTTAGATTTTTCTGTTCTTCCTTACCATTCCACTGTCTTCTTTCTGTAAACCTGCTTTGAAACTACTAGTGATACTCCTCTTTTAAAGGGCCCTAGAAACGAACTCAGGACTGCTCTCCACCTGATGTAGAAGGCAGTCCTTGGCCAGCTCTTAAGTGAACCACGATGAACAGCAAGCAGGCTTCAAAGTTGGCTCAAAAATTGTGGTAGTGGTCTTAGTCTTGCCCAGAGGGACTAACTCATGTAGATGAATTATAGCTTTTGTTTGTTTGTTTTTTGTTTTCTAACAACAACAACAAAAAACCCCAAATCTCAGTCTTGTACAGATGAATTATTCTCTTTAGTTAAATAAGTGATAAAATAGCTAAAAATCCAAACAGTTTTTTAAGCTAATAAAGATTGAAGGCCTCACCACCCGTCCAAACTGACTGAATTGAGATAAAATACATTTGCCAAAACAATACTTAGTCCTGGAGAGATATTCAGATTTTTCTAAATCTTCAGTTAAATACTGAACTCTTTTTAGAGCTCTGTCTACAAGGCTCCCAATAAATCCACCCATTTTGTTATCTGTTATCCCCCACCCATAACAGCTGTAATGAACTATGTAGCCAGGTCATTATGACCATAGTTCAATGATTCTGAAGCTAAGATCTGTTTCCTGGAAACATAGCAGTAAGTACCTAGAGAAATCATGAGCTTGCCAAACTCTGTGTGGGTGGCATCCTCAATGCATACCTTACACACACACACACACACACACACACACACACACGCACACGCACACACACACACACACGCACACGCACACACACACACACACACACACACACACGCACACACACAGACACAGAGAGAGAGAGAGACAGATACACAGACACACATACACACACAGATACACAGACATACACACACACAAACCCACACAGGCACACAGACATACACATACATACATACACAGACATACCCACAGACACGGACACACATACACACACATACAGACACAGACACACAGACATACACACATATACATACACACACACACAGACATATACACATATACACACACACAGACATACACATACATACAGACACACAGACACACACAGACACACATACACACAGACACACACACACAGACACCCACAGAGTCAGACAGACAGATACACAGACATACACAGAGTCAGACAGACAGACAGACAGACAGACAGACACACACACACACACACACACACACACACACACACCCCAAGCAAAGAAGTGAACAGAGTAGACACACTGGACAGGATGGTGTGAATATAGAGGAAACAGATGTGATGATCTTGTCTGTTTTTCAGAAGTTTAGGGGTCTGAGAAACACCCCTTTATAAATTCTCCTTTATAAATTCTGCATCTGCTTTAACTAGGGGAAAGTGTGTGCATTGTGAATGAACCTCAGAAGGCTGAAAGCCAGATCCTTTTCTAAGTTAGATACCCCAGTAGCTGATCTAAACTGAGGGGAAAGGGAAGAGCCCCAGGCAGCACCAAACCAGGCGTAGTCTCTCCCCATTTGTTTCTCCAGAGTGGGCAACCCTTTCACTGGCCGAGAGAATAGGCTTAGAGGGCAAGAGACACCATCCACCCGATTCCCCAATCCTCAGGTTTGGCCAGGAAAAGGTGGTAATGTGAAGTGAGAGCCCTAGGCTGGGCTGGCCTCCAGCTCACCTAATTTCATTCTGGATACACAATAAGGCCTGAGCTTTTCTGCCGAGATCAGCATTTAGGAGGCAGCCCTCAGGCACTGTTAGGGTGTTGAAAAAGCAAGAAGTAGCTGAGTGTAAATGGCTAATCTCCTGAGTAATCTTTCATAGGGCCCCTCCTTTCGTTTTGCCCCAGGCTAGCCTTCACCTTTCTTCAACTGTTTAGCTCAGGAGAGCTTTCTTTCTCACAAGGATTATTGCAGTATTATTTTCCAAATTCTCTTCTCTAGGTGGCTATTCTAAGGAAGGAGATGTTCAAACATAGCAGGCTGCTCTATTTTACCATTTTGGCAGGATTCTGCATTCCATTAGATTTTTAAATAACTATTATGGACTAAAGAAACCCTGACGGATCTGCTAATAGAGAAAGGGGCTATACATTCTGGGGGAAAATACTGTATTTTTTTCCTGCTTTCCTATTATGTGCCTGCCAAAGTATATAATAAGCAAACCTGTTACTGCACTTGATTAAATGCTAGAGCAGGCAAGTCCATTGCTTTGGCTTGATTTTATTCAAATACAAGTCTCTGCATCATGGTAAGATAATGAGACTATATTACAGTTGCTCAATGGAATGGGTTTATTTGAGGCTCCCTGCGCCTTAGAGTTTGAAAATGCTTCTGTTCTTTCTTTTTCCATTTCCTGACATTGTCTTTTAAAAATGATTTCTGCAATCCCTCCTTGCACATCCCTTAAGTGGTACCACAGGCCGAGTCTGCAAGTCCTGGCTCTTAATGTTTACAGAGATTAAAAACAGTTTTATTTTAAACTGCTAATTCTTTATTTGATATAGCATCCTTTTCATCCAAAAGTAGATATGCTTTGTAATTGTAGTGGCATTTTGTTTTGTTTTTGTTTTTTTGTATCTTGACAAAAAACCTAGACATATTTAGGAAGAGGGTATCTCGACTGAAGAATTGCCTTGGTGAGATTGGCCTGTGGGCAAGACTGTGGTATGCATCTCCTTGATTACTAATTGATGTAGAAGAGTCTGGCACTCTGTGGAGCATCCTGGGGAGGTGGTTGTAGGAGACTGAAGAAAGATAAATGACTGTGAGTCTGGAAGCAAGCCAGTAAAGAAGTGTTTCCCATTCTCTGTTCCTGTTCCTGCCCCAGGCTCCGATCTTCAGCTTCCTTCTTGGCTTCCCTTAAACATACACCAAACCTCTCTTCCCTATGCTGCCTATTATCAGTGATTTTATCAGTGTATCAGCAACAGAGAATAAAACTGTGACACAGTGTTCCTCAAAGTGTGGCCCACGGGCTCTTTTGGTGCAGGAATGGTTTCTAGTTTGTTAGAAACTAAGTTCTATATGTAAGTACACTGTAGCTGTCTTCAGACACTCCAGAAGAGGAAGTCAAATCTTGTTACGGATGGTTGTGAGCCACCATGTGGTTGCTGGGATTTGAACTCCTGACCTTCGGAAGAGCAGTCGGGTGCTCTTACCCACTGAGCCATTCTTGTGGGTCCTTTAACAAATGAAGCAGGGACAGTTCTTGAATCTGTTGCCTGTCTATGGATCCCTTGCCAATAATATGACAGCCCCTCCTGTCCTCAGTGGGAGAGGATGGGTCTAGTCCTGCGGTGACTTTATGTGCAGGAGGTTGGGGGAAAAGGGATGGAAGAGGCATTTGATACCCAGAGGAGGGCTTCCCCTTCTTAGAGGAGAATGGGAGAGTGGAGTGGGTGAAGGATCTCTATGAGGGAGGGCGAGGGCTGACATTGGGAAATAAATTGAAAAAAATAAAAATAAAAAAATATAAAAAAAAAGAAACTAAGTTCTTACTATAAACATTTAGAAATTTGTATGCAATTAAATATTTTCCTGTGTGTTGTTTTGAGGCAGGGTCTCATTATGAGCCTTGGCTGACCTATAACTCTTTGGAAAGATCAAGGTGGTCTTTGAACTCACAGCGATTTGCCTGCCTTTCCCTCCTAGGTGCTGAGATGGAAAGCAGGTATCACCATACCTGGCTATCACTGAAGCTTCTATAGCATCCCAACCACCTGAGCCAGTCCTGTAACTTCAGTTCTATCACAGAGATGGAGTGGAACTGTTGAGACCCTTTCAGGAGAACCATGAAAGACAAAGAGAATGGTATGGGGCAGGGGGTGGGGTAGGGGGCAGCGGAGGAGACTCTTGTTTTCTAAGACACCTCATTCAGCTTGGCACAGACCTACTCAGTGTCTTTATTTCCATTCAAATCAGCCCTAACCTGAGAGTCATCTCAAAACAGTCCAAGAACCTTCTGACCTCATTCAGCTATGGAAGACTAGACACTATGAAACTACAGATTCTTGCAGTTCAGCATTATCTAGCTAGAGGTGAGTTTCTTCTCTTTATTTTTCTATTGATATGATATATTCTGATTACATTTTTACTTCCCCCAATTCCTTTCAGATCCTTCGCACTTCCCCAAATTGAAACCTTTTCTTTCTTTCTCATGGTGCTACAAACATGCATCTATAATAATAATAATAATAACAATAATAATAATATTTTAAAATAAGATAGAATAGGACAAAAGCAAACAAATAGAAAATAAAAAATACAGACACTGAGACACACATTCACACATGCAGAAAACTCACAAAAACTAAATCGTAAACCAATTATATAAAAGATCTGCAAGGTTAAATGACGACAACGACAATGATGATGATGATACATCTAAAAATTCCCATAAAAAGCATTATGAGACAAAACACCGACAAAAATGCCATCGAGTTTGTACTATGTTGTCTCTCTACCACTGGGCATGGGACCTACCCTTACATGTGGTTTTTCTACTCAGTAAGAGTAAACTAATTTTTCCTTTGTGAGCAGTTATTAATTGGAAATAGCTTTTGTGTTAGAGACTGAAGTTTGTGTCCATTCTCCTCAATGGAGACCCCAGCGCCTTGCTCAGCCATCATCAGAGAAGCTTCCTCTTGCAAAAGATGGGAACGAATGCCGAGACCCACAGTGGGACAGTGTGCAGAGAGTCAGACACCTTGGGATAACAGACCCTAAAAGGGAAGTCTCCATCAAATCCCACCTCTGAGGGCTAAAGGAGCTCCGCGGAAGAGGAGGCAGAAAGATTCTAAGAGCCAGAGGGGATGGAGGACCCTAAGCAAACAAGGCCTTCTAAACAAGAAGACTGATGTACATGCAAACTCACAGAGACGGTTATAGCACGCACAGGGCCTGCACAGGTCTCACCCGGAGGAGGTGCGTTCCTTAGAAGTAGAATTGTTTTTTTAGAGATTGTGATATAATTACATCCTTTTCTCCTTCCCTTCCATCTGTCCAAGCGTCTCTCTCAAATACCCCTATTTGCTCTCATTCAAACTCGCAGCCTTTTTCCATAAATTGCTGTTATGTGGATATAAACACTATATTGTAATAACATATCAAATCAGCTCAGTCTATATAAAGTTACTTGTCTCCCTAGCCATCTGTAGCTCCTCCCAGCAACTTCACTCCAGTCCCTGCTCTAACCTCTCCCTCCCAGGGGCTGGGCTTCTCTCTTCCCCAAGCTTCTCTTTCCTTTATAAACTCAGCAGCCATTTTAGCTACATAGTTGCTCTCTCTGTTCCTAGTGGGGTCTGCTCTTGGATCTCTCTTGGTCTATTTGCTCCCCACTCCCTCCCACCTCATAGCCTGTTTCAGTCTGCTGGCCAAGTTCAGGACCGTCTGCACTCTCCCTCACATCTAAAATAAACTGTCTCCTCTGCCGTACCCTGGAACAGTCACGTCCTTATATGGTTTAGCGATTTCAACATTCTTAATTTTAGAGAAACAGATCACAAAGACAATCTAGATGGAACCTATTAGTAAAAGAAACACAGTCAAGTTCAAGATAAAAAATTCCTTGCCTTTTGAGCTCTTATTCTTTATCAGACATCAGGGCCCTTTGCAAAGTCACTGCTTGGGTTTGTAACTGTGTACATTAATAGCCACAGCTACTAGAATGATTCAACATCTTTCCGCTCCTAAACTAATCGCAATCTAGAAAAACAATTATGCTAAAATGCTGAAGGGAATTTTTTTCATTAGCTCAGAATTACAGCTAAGAAACCAAATTGAAATCAAGTGTACCACATATTTTCATACTCTAAATGGATTAGAGCCTCGATGAGGGGTCTCCTTGTCGCCCTCTACTTCAGCCTCTGCCGTCAAGCATGGCATAAAAGAGACCCAGCTCAAGCCAGATGAATGACCCAAGCATTTGGAAGGCTGAAACAGGAAGATTGCTGTAAGTTTAAAGCCACCTGGGATACAGGGTACATTCTAAACCTGCCTGTACCACAGTGTGAGACGTTCTCTAAAACAAAATAAAACAAAACAAAACAAAACAAAACAAATAAAATAGATGAACTCTAAATTCTTATAATGATGGGTGAATGATTATATATATATATACATATATATGTATATATATATATACATGCTTATATATAAGCTTATATATATATAATATATATATTATATATATATATATAAGCACGGGTGCGCACTCGTGTGCACCAAGTAAGATGCAGAAGCTAGCTAGGAATAAAGACACAAGAGGACAAGAAAGCGCATGTCCGCACAAGCCTCTTCCAGTCAGAAAAGCACCAGGGTAGCAAGGGCGCAGGGTCGGCTGACACTCACCAGCTACCCACAACACCCGCCACAGGATCTTAAGACTTCTGGTGAGTGGAACACAGCTTCTGCTCCAATCCAATTGCTCGCGGGACCTGAGACTGCATTAGTTAGGGAAGCAGTAACCGGCCTGAGTAGGGCCACAGGCCTCATCCAGCCGGATCAGCACCGGGGTAGCTAGAGCTCAGGGTTGGCTGACACCCGCCAGCTACCCATGACCCCCGCCACAGATTTTGAGACTGCTGGTGAGTGGAACACAGCTTCTGCTCCAGTCCATACACACGGGACCTGAGACTGCTTTGGTTGGGGAGGGAGAAATCCGGCCTACATAGGGCAACAAGCCTCTTCCGGTCAGAAAAGCACCAGGGTAGCTAGGGCGCAGGGTCGGCTGACACTCGCCAGCTACCCACAACACCCGCCACAGGATCTTAAGACTTCTGGAGAGTGGAACACACCTTCTGCTCCAATCCAATTGCGCGCGGGACCTGAGACTGCATTAGTTAGGGAAGTAGAAAACCGGCCTGAGTAGGAACCACAGGCCTCTTCCGGCTGGACCAGCACCAGGGTACTGCCAGCTACCCACGACCCCCGCCACAGGATTTTGAGACTGCTGGTGAGTGGAACACAGCTTCTGCTCCAATCTTTAAACAGTGACAACGACAACAACTAACCCCAGAGATTACCAGATGGCGAAAGGTAAACGTAATAATCTTACTAACAGAAACCAAGACCACTCACCATCATCAGAACCCAACACTCCCACTTCGCCCAGTCCAGGGCACCCCAACACACCAGAAAAGCTAGACACGGATCTAAAAGCATATCTCCTGATGATGGTAGAGGACTTCAAGAAGGACTTTAATAACACACTTAAAGAAATACAAAGGAACACTGGTAAACAGGTAAAAGACAATAAAGAGGAAGCACAAAAATCCCTTAAAGAATTGCAGGAGAACACTGCTAAAGAGTTACAAATCCTTAAAGAAAAACAGGATAACCTAATCAAACAGGTAGAAGTCCTTAATGAAAAACAGGAAAACACATCCAAACAGATGATGGAAATGAACAAAACCATACTAGACCTAAAAAGGGAAGTAGACACAATAAAGAAAACCCAAAATGAGGCAACACTGGAGATAGAAACCCTAGGAAAGAAATCTGGAACCATAGATACCAGCATCAGCAACAGAATACAAGAGATGGAAGAGAGAATCTCAGGTGCAGAAGATTCCATAGAGAACATCGGCACAACAATCAAGGAAAATGTAAAATGCAAAAAGATCCTAACTCAAAACATCCAAGAAATACAGGACACAATGAGAAGACCAAACCTACGGATAATAGGAGTGGATGAGAATGAAGATTTTCAACTCAAAGGACCAGCAAACATCTTCAACAAAATTATAGAAGAAAACTTCCCAAATCTAAAGAAAGAGATGCCCATGAACATACAAGAAGCCTACAGAACTCCAAATAGACTGGACCAGAAAAGAAATACCTCCCGACACATAATAATCAGAACAACAAATGCTCTAAATAAAGATAGAATACTAAAAGCAGTAAGAGAAAAAGGCCAAGTAACATATAAAGGCAAGCCTATCAGAATTACACCAGATTTTTCACCAGAGACTATGAAAGCCAGAAGATCCTGGACGGATGTTATACAGACACTAAAAGAACACAAATTCCAGCCCAGGCTACTATACCCAGCCAAACTCTCAATTAACATAGATGGAGAAACCAAAGTATTCCACGACAAAACCAAATTCACACATTATCTCTCCACGAATCCAGCCCTTCAAAGGATAATAACAAAAAAAAAAACCAATACAAGGACAGGAACCACTCCCTAGAAACAACAAGAAGGTAATCCCTCAACAAACCTAAAAGAAGACAGCCACAAGAACAGAATGCCAAATTTAACAACAAAAATAACAGGAAACAACAATTACTTTTCCTTAATATCTCTTAATATCAATGGACTCAACTCCCCGATAAAAAGACATAGACTAACAAACTGGCTACACAAACTAGACCCAACATTTTGCTGCTTACAGGAAACTCATCTCAGAGAAAAAGATAGACACTACCTCAGAATGAAAGGCTGGAAAACAATTTTCCAAGCAAATGGTATGAAGAAACAAGCTGGAGTAGCCATTCTAATATCTGATACGATTGACATCCAACCCAAAGTCATTAAAAAAGACAGGGAGGGACACTTCATACTCATCAAACGTAAAATCCTCCAAGAGGAACTATCAATCCTGAATATCTATGCTCCAAATACAAAGGCAGCCACATTCATTAAAGAAACTTTAGTAAATCTCAAAGTACACATTGCACCTCATACAATAATTGTGGGAGACTTCAACACACCACTTTCACCAATGGACAGATCATGGAAACAGAAACTAAACAGGGACACAGAGAAACTAAGAGAAATTATGAATCAAATGGATCTGGCAGATATCTACAGAACATTCTATCCTAAAACAAAAGGATATACCTTCTTCTCAGCACCTCATGGTACCTTCTCCAAAATTGACCACATAATTGGTCACAAAACAGGCCTCAACAGATACAAAAATATTGAAATTGTCCCATGCATCCTATCAGATCACCACGGACTAAGGCTGATCTTCAATAACAAAATAAATAATAGAAAGCCAACCTTCACGTGGAAACTGAACAACACTCTTCTCAATGATACCTTGGTCAAGGAAGGAATAAAGAAAGAAATTAAGGACTTTTTAGAGTTCAATGAAAATGAAGCCACAACATGCCCAAACTTATGGGACGCAATGAAAGCATTTCTAAGAGGAAAACTCATAGCTCTGAGTGCCTCCAAAAGGAAACTAGAGAGAGCACACATTAGCAGCTTGACAACATACCTAAAAGCACTAGAACAAAAGGAAGCAAATTCACCCAAGAGGAGTAGACAGCAGGAAATAATCAAACTCAGGGGCGAAATCAACCAAGTGGAAACAAGAAAAACTATTCAAAGAATCAACCAATCAAGGAGCTGGTTCTTTGAGAAAATCAACAAGATAGATAAACCCTTAGCCAGACTCACTAGAGGGCACAGGGAAAGCATCCTAATTAACAAAATCAGAAATGAAAAAGGAGACATAACAACAGATCCTGAAGACATCCAAAACACCATCAGATCCTTCTACCAAAGGCTATACTCAACAAAACTGGAGAACCTGGATGAAATGGAGAAGTTCCTAGGCAGATACCAGGTACCAAAGCTGAATCAAGATCAGGTTAATGATCTAAACAGCCCTATATCCCCCAAAGAAATAGAAGCAGTCATTAATAGTCTCCCAACTAAAAAAAGCCCAGGACCAGATGGGTTTAGTGCAGAGTTCTATCAGACCTTAAAGAAGATCTAATCCCAGTTCTTCACAAACTATTCCACAAAATAGAAACAGAAGGTACTCTACCCAACTCATTCTATGAAGCCACAATTACTCTGATACCTAAACCACAAAAAGACCCAACAAAGATAGAAAACTTCAGACCAATATCCCTTATGAATATTGATGCAAAAATCCTCAATAAAGTTCTTGCTAACCGAATCCAAGAACACATCAAAACAATCATCCATCCTGACCAAGTAGGTTTCATCCCAGGGATGCAGGGATGGTTCAATATACGGAAATTCATCAACGTAATCCAGAATATAAACAAATTCAAAGACAAAAACCACATGGTCATCTCGTTAGATGCAGAAAAAGCATTCAACAAGATTCAACACCCATTCATGATAAAAGTCTTGGAAAGATCAGGAATTCAAGGCCCCTACCTAAACATGATAAAAGCAATCTACAGCAAACCAGTAGCCAACATCAAAGTAAATGGTGAGAAGCTTGAAGCAATCCCTCTAAAATCAGGGACTAGACAAGGCTGTCCACTTTCTCCATACCTATTCAACATTGTACTTGAAGTCCTAGCCAGAGCAATTCGACAACAAAAGGAGATCAAAGGGATACAAATTGGAAAAGATGAAGTCAAAATATCACTCTTTGCAGATGATATGATAGTATATATAAGTGACCCTAAAAATTCCACCAGAGAACTCCTAAGCCTGATAAACAGCTTCGGTGAAGTAGCTGTATATAAAATTAACTCAAACAAATCAATGGCCTTTCTCTACACAAAGAATAAACAGGCTGAGAAAGAAATTAGGGAAACAACACCCTTCTCAATAGTCACAAATAATATAAAATATCTTGGCGTGACTCTAACTAAGGAAGTGAAAGATCTGTATAATAAAAACTTCAAGTCTCTGAAGAAAGAAATTCTAGAAGATCTCAGAAGATGGAAAGATCTCCCATGCTCATGGATTGGCAGGATCAACATTGTAAAAATGGCTATCTTGCCAAAAGCAATCTACAGATTCAATGCAATCCCCATCAAAATTCCAAATCAATTCTTCAACGAATTAGAAAGTGCAATCTGCAAATTCATCTGGAATAACAAAAAACCTAGGATAGCAAAAACTCTTCTCAAGGATAAAAGAACCTCTGGTGGAATCACCATGCCGGACCTAAAGCTTTACTACAGAGCAATTGTGATAAAAACTGCATGGTACTGGTATAGTGACAGACAAATAGACCAATGGAATAGAATTGAAGACCCAGAAATGAACCCACACACCTAAGGTCACTTGATCTTCGACAAGGGAGCTAAAACCATCCAGTGGAAGAAAGACAGCATTTTCAACAAATGGTGCTGGCACAACTGGTTGTTAAAATGGAGAAGAATGCGAATCGATCCATTCCTATCTCCTTGTACTAAGGTCAAGTCTAAGTGGATCAAGGAACTTCACATAAAACCAGAGACACTGAAACTTATAGAGGAGAAAGTGGGGAAAAGCCTTGAAGATATGGGCACAGGGGAAAAATTCCTGAATAGAACAGTAATGGCTTGTGCTGTAAGATCGAGAATTGAGAAGTGGGACCTCATGAAACTACAAAGCTTCTGCAAGGCTAAAGACACCATCAGTAAGACAAAAAAACCACCAACAGATTGGGAAAGGATCTTCACCTATCCTAAATCAGATAAGGGACTAATATCCAATATATATAAAGAACTCAAGAAGGTGGACTCCAGAAAGTCAAATAACCCCATTAAAAAATGGGGCTCAGAACTGAACAAAGAATTCTCACCTGAGGAATACCGAATGGCTGAGAAGCACCTGAAAAAATGTTCAACATCCTTAATCATCAGGGAAATGCAAATCAAAACAACCCTGAGATTCCACCTCACACCAGTCAGAATGGCTAAGATCAAAAATTCAGGTGACAGCAAATGCTGGCGAGGATGTGGAGAAAGAGGAACACTCCTCCATTGTTGGTGGGATTGCAAGCTTGTACAACCACTCTGGAAATCAGTCTGGTGGTTCCTCAGAAAATTGGACATAGTACTACCGGAGGATCCAGCAATACCTCTCCTGGGCATATATCCAGAAGATGTCCCAACCGGTAAAAAGGACACATGCTCCACTATGTTCATAGCAGCCCTATTTACAATAGCCAGAAGCTGGAAAGAACCCAGATGTCACTCAACAGAGGAATGGATACAGAAATTATGGTACATTTACACAATGGAGTACTACTCAGCTATTAAAAAGAATGAATTTATGAAATTCCTAGTCAAATGGATGGACCTGGAGGGCATCATCTTGAGTGAAGTAACACAATCACAAAAGAACTCACACAATATGTATTCACTGATAAGTGGATATTAGACCAAAACTTAGGATACCCAAGATATAAGATACAATTTGCTAAACGCATGAAACTCAAGAAGAATGAAGACCAAAGTGTGGACACTGTGCACCTTCTTAGAATTGGGAACAAAACACCCAGGGAAGGAGTTACAGAGACAAAGTTCGTAGCTGTGATGAAAGGATGGACCATTTAGAGACTGCCGTATCCAGGGATCCATCCCATAAGCAGCTTCTAAACGCTGACACCATTGCATACACTAGCAAGATTTTGCTGAAAGGACCCTGATATAGCTGTCTCTTGTGAGACTATGCCGGGGCCTAGCAAACACAGGAGTGGATGTTCACAGTCAGCTATTGGATGTATCACAGGGCTCCCAATGGAGAAGCTAGAGAAAGTACCCAAGGAGCTAAAGGGATCTGCAACCCTATTGTTGGAACAACATGATGTACTAACCAGAACCCCGGAGCTCTTGTCTCTAGCTGCATATGTATCGAAAGATGACCTAGTCGGCCATCACTGGAAAGAGAGGCCCATTGGACTTGCAAACTTTATATGCCCCAATATAGGGGAATGCCAGGGCCAAAAGAATGGGAATGGGTGGGTAGGGAAGTGGGGGGCGCTATGGGGGACTTTTGGGATAGCATTGGAAATGTAATTGAGGAAAATATGTAATAAAAATATTAAAAATTAAAAAAAAGAGAGAAGAAAAAAAAAAAAAAAGAAAGCGCATGTCCAAAATGGATGAGTTATATAGGGATGAGAAGCTGGGAGAAGGGAAGAGGAAGTCAAAGCCCAGCCCTTGGGAGAGACAGGTTTAAGGAAGGGGAAGGGTGAGAAGGGCTGGGAGGAGCTACAGCTTCAGTGTTAGACTTTTCCCAGGTTTCTTTGGGACCAGGCATTGCAGCTTTTTTCTTTGATGATACAAGGGCACTGTAATCTCTTTCATAAATACTGCCTGCTGAAATTTGGCTGGTTTTGTGAGGGCCCAGGAAGACTGGAATGATGGTTGAAAAATGCCAAGGCAAAAGTGTAGGCTGTAGAACATCTGTTTCTCTAGTTGCTAGTTTCCCAGATTCTGTGGCAGGACTACCTGGGGCTGGGCAAGTGCAGGCAGCTTTGGAACCTTTTGGGATCCAGAGGCCCAAACTGGATGAAATTCCATTAGAAACATCTCAGGCTGGCTCGGTTCAATTCTCCAGTTTGCAGTCTATAGTTGATCTGCTGGGAGAGATACAGACTAGAGACAGAAGGCAGAGTTAGGGAGTTTAAGGGAAAATGTTTATTTACCTTGGGTGCATATTTGAAAATTCCAAGCCCATGTTTCTGGTAGTGGGACAGGAGATTCTGAAGAACAGGACACACACACACATACACACACACACAGAGACACACAAACACTCGGGGGGGGAGGGAGAGAGAGAGAGAGAGAGAGAGAGAGAGAGAGAGAGAGCATGCGCCTTAATAATTGGTAGTAGGCAGGAAAGATTAAGCTATTGATTGACAGAAGTACTTATCTGGAGTAGGCTGTGAGAGGTGTATCCAAGTCATTGACTCCCTAAAGCTTACTTGAATTTTTTTTTTAAGTTCACACACACAGAAAAAGGATAAAAGTGTTAGACATATTAGCACTGTCACTATTTGTCATCTGCACCGAACTCCACAATGTAGAAAAAGCAGTAGACTCAGGCCTTTGAGTCATAGCTTTTACCATAGAAATTATTTTGGGCTAAAAGCATTAAGACTGTTTTCCTCTGTCCAGATTAGATAGAGCTGGCTTCAGCACAGAGAGAAGCTCTTTTTGTCTATACTTAGAAAACAACCAAAGGACATTTAAAGTTTTGATATTATTAATAATAATAGCAGTGTTTTGCCAGGGCTAGGTGAATACCTTATCAGACCTCCATTGATTAATTTTAAAATTCTGAACTTTTGAAGTCTTAGTGTAACAATAGCATCAAACAATCCCCCCCACACACACACTTAGGCCTTTACACTTGCATTTACTTCCCTCGATCTTCACAACTTACATAAGCCTCAAGCCTTTCCTTTTTGTCTGTCATTTCGCATGAGACACAGTGGTTGATTCTTTTGTGTCATCATTGCAAAGCGAGTTCCTTTAAATGAAGGAATATATACACATACACACACACAAACATATATATGTATATATCTACACTGAGTTTATCTCTTTCTGAGTCTGCCAGCAAGGTAAGCTGTCTGTGCCTGCCTCTCTCAGCAGGAGACTAGCAGCTCCTGAAAAGAGAGGTGTGATTTTTTTTTTTTTTACATATGGAGCAAACTAAGAAAGCATCTGAAGTGATGGAGAAAGCTGTTTTGCTTGTTGCTGTTAACCTTAAGTTACAGTTAGATGTCAATAGCACCAGCGATCTGCAAAGAAGTATAATCCAAATGGCTATGTATCCGTTAGAATGACAGAGAGACTTACCCAGTACCTACATGGTTGCCCCAGGCTTCTGTGGACTCCATGGCTTCACTGGAGGCAGTGGTCGTAGGCCTTTGGCTGTCGAATAGGACAGCATTACATCTTCAGCTGCTGCTCAGAATGGCATAAGCCTTTAGCCGCCTGACCCAGAAAGTCTGAGAGATATTTGTGTGGAAACGGAACCTGGCAAAACTGACCAGCGGTGGCAAGGCAGAGCAGGGTTGTTAACCTAAGAGTGTCCGGAGTATGGTCAGAGTCCTGGCAGCAGATGAGGAATGGAGCAGTTCCTCCTAGTGGTTAGCGTCATCACAATCCAGGTGGAGTCATCTGTGCTCCATCTTCTTTGGAAACCTTAGGATGGCCTCCAGGAGCTGGCATTTCTCTGTATCACAGGAAGCTTGTTAGTTGAACATTTTTTTGTTTTTTGGGTTTTTTTTTGTTTTGTTTTGTTTTGTTTGTTTTTGTTTGTTTTTCAAGACAGGGTTTCTCTGTGTAGCCCTGGCTGTCCTGGAACTCACTTTGTAGACCAGGCTGGCCTTGAACTCAGAAATCCACCTGCCTCTGCCTCCCAAATGCTGGGATTAAAGGCGTGCCCCGCCACACCCGGCATTAGTTGAACATTTTAAACGCCATATCCATCCAATCTCTGAAGAGTTTGACTTCTGTTATCTATTATGCACACATGATTTTAAACAAAATTTACTTGCTTTGAGTTATTAGCTTTAGACCCAACCTTTGCAAACGTATACAGCAGGCTAAATAAAGCTCTTTTCAGTAAATGAATGGATTGTGTTTTAAGCACATTAAAGAATTTGATCATTTATGAGGTGACAGCAATAATTTGCATGTCCTTTTTATCAAATCAAGTTATTAATAACTTGTTTATTTGTAACAGTTATTAACTTTTATATGATTAGCATTTCACAGCTTTATCCCTGTTAAGTTTGACACTTAAGAAAATTGAGTTGAAGATATCATTGAAGATCTTTTGCATCAAAATAAAACTTTCAATGCAGTCCATAGAGAAAGGGGGAGGGAGCTTCACGAGACAATAATTACAGTTCATAGAGAGTTTGGGAGCCTTACTTTTTTGATCCCTTTTCTAGGGCACCATGATGGAACATTACTTTCAAGTCAGGTACTGTTAATCTGGGATTTATAAACCTTTATTATCAAATATATTTTTTGTAAAACATATGTTGTTATTCATCTAAACTTTTCTAGAAGCTTGGTGTTGAATACAGCTACGACGTAAGTGGTTAGACATACATCTCTAAGTCAGTATTTGTTAACCTGATTGTACCTTATAACCTTAAGAAATTATCACCATATAGATGTCCCTCCTAATCTGAAATATTTTGGAGACCTGATGTTGCCTCCTTAGTTTAAAAAAGGAGATACAATGATAACCAAAGATCTCAGCGCGACTAAGTGTTGAGCAGGACTAAGCTATTCCCCTAGCATAGCTGTAGCCATTTTGTTCCATGCCTTTCAGCTCTTTCTTATTGTTGCTGTAACATGCGTGCCAGTCACTGATGCAGAAAAATAATTTAACTCAGAGCAGGGTTATGCTGACCACATAACCTGTTATGTTCTGTATGTTATGAGATTTGTTAATCTTAAGAAATTCTACTATCATAAGCTTTAATTCGGACCTATCAAATTAAAGGTCAATATGAACAGTTATGTCTAAAATCGTTTGAGTCAGGGCCAACCACTGGGCAGCCCTTCCGGCATCCGCATATGAGCTCACTGTTGTTTTTTGCAGTTTTAGTCTTTATAAGTTGGCCCTGAGAAATGTTCATAAAAAGTCGTAGATTCAGCTCCAGAAGTCTGGCACGTGTCCCTGATCCATCACTTTTGGGGTATGCATTCAATAAACTATCCCTGTCTGACAAATATCAGTGTTTGTGTGGTTTGTGGGGTGGCTCCTGAACCCTAACTCTAAGAAGTTTCCTAACTGTTGCTTTAGTTGCTTACTATATATGATCACTTTGCTCAGTATGGTGGTGAAGTCACATGGAATGTACTCTTTAGCCATAGTAAGATGGGGGCCAGATACATGTTTGCTTTCATCCTAATGAGGTCATCAACTAAGATAGAAAGAAATCATGTAGTTGTTGTTTAGAAATATCTATTTTCATAGTAGATCTACTTTAAAATGAGTTAAATCCAAGTGACATGTGCCCCTCCACATGCTAAAGAAGAGTTAAATTACACATAACATGTTCTAGCAAATTAAGAATTGCCTATGTATAGATTTGTAATTATCAGCTTTGTGTTAAATGTTTTAAGCTAACCTTTTGTTAGAGAGTTTACAGATTTTTTAAGCCACACCCAATGAACTTCCAAATCCTGAGATAGTATTTACCTAATAGCCCTAGCAGATTTCTTGAGGCAGAGCTTGAATAACTACATATAAGAGACTTTTGGGAGTGTAGAGCAGAGAATGTTTACAAAGAAGAGATTTTGGGGTCATTTGTGCAGTGGCAGAAGTTGTTACAATTCGGGAGAAATTGAAAATCTAGTGTGCTAATTTTTGCCCATTGATTGAGCTGTACTGAGGCCAAACCGTTCACAGTAAGATAGCTAGGCTTTAATGAAATCTCTGAGTCCAGGAAGGAAAAGAGAAAGGACCATATAAGGCCCAGGAGGATGTGAGGCAGTTAGAGGCATAAGGAAGAGACAGAGAAAGCAGCTAAGAGGGAGAGGAGAGGGAAGGGTGGCAGGCCCAGAGGCTTAAGGAAGCTGAGGAACTGTAGCTCAGGAAGGAGGATAGGAAACTCCAGGAAGGAGCTTAGAACTGTGGGAGGGAAGGAGAGACTTGACCAAGAGAAACATCTCAAATCACAGAGGAGAGGCTTTCCTTTCCATGTGACAGGGGCCCAGTAAGGCCACACAAGCACCAGACACTGGTATGACTTTTGTAAAAGCAGGCAGCTCTAGGGTGACCCTTATTCAATAGAGGAGGAGAGGGGAGGGACTTTGGCGAAAGGGTGGGTTCCAGTAGAGGCAAAGGAGCAAGTGTCTTAATAAGTAAAGAGTTGCCCAAGTGCTTGCCCCCATCCCTTCAGAGGGCATAAGAAGCTTGAGATGTCCATATGGTAAGTGCTCAGAAGGGCATAGAGCCTCTACAAGCAAGAGAGGGGCCACTTCCTGACTAGGAGATGCCAATATGTTGGAGCAGGTGAAATGAAGAAGCAGCTGAAGATGCAGACTCTAGAATTTGGAGTTGAATTTGGTGGGCGGCAGAAGCCAGTAGAAACAAATGATCCATAGATAATGTTAGGAGAGTCAACTTAGAAGCTTGGTATGGAGATGAAGAGTCCCTCGGAAGGGAGCTCACATATGCTCCTCCCATGGTTCACCAGATGAATGAATGAATGAATGAATGAATGAGGACATGACTGCTCCTAGGTATGGTTGAGGAGAAAGTTGATTGTAGATATGAGGGTGAGTATGACCAGAGGCATCTGGAAGGGTCCAGCCTGACTTAACATGGCCAGCAGATGAACCAGGCCATGAGAGGGAAGAGAAAAGAGGAAGAGAGAGAGCAAAGGGACTGGGCAAGTGGTCCAAGACAGACCCAGGAGCAGAGGTAGCCAGGAGCAAAGAGAAAGTAAGAGACCACATAGCCAAAACAGTTGAGGTTGTATAGGGAAAGGAAGCCTAGCCTCTGGGAGGAAGGGGGAGGTGGGGTTGGGGAATGAAAAGTGCTACAAATGAGACTTGTCCCTGATTCCTTTGGTACAGTCAGGAGATATGAAAGTTTTGCAAGGTACTTGATACTTAGTAAACACTCTTGAAGTGCTTTTTAGTTTTACACTGCAATGACATGCTAACAAGCTTGTCACTTTTTGATATACTTTTTAGTTCATTACCTTCCTCACTTCCTCTACTGGTCATTGCATTCTGACATCTGCATTATCTAAAAGCTTCCTGGTGATCTTCGATCAATTGCTCTCATATTGGTCAGTTAGCTGGTGAGCTCTTTAGAAGCTATAGAAACACAGAGACTGGCAACTTAAATCCAGAATAACTCTCCAGGTGATGCCAACTGTAGTAGGTTACCTTTCTGGTTGTAAGTGCTAACCCAGCCGTCTTTCCTAAGCAGAGGGTCCCATTTAGTTTGCATCCTTTGTATGGTTTCTGTCCCAAGAAGATATTTCTAATTTTTCAGGTACAATGTTATCTCAACAACCAACGTTATCAAATAACCCAATCTGCCTTGAGATGTGTGTATTCCTGGGCAGTCTGGCATGTTTCACACTAGAACCATGTGTTTCTCTCATTCCGGTTTCCACGCAGCTGCTGTGTAGAGGCTGAGTCCTGCATTTTGCTTGTAGATTATTAGCTATGAGGTTACAGGCCTGGTGTTTCTAGGCTAGAGGAGAGTGACTTACAAGGGAAAGAAAACAACTGGTGAAAAGAAAACAGAAAGAGGAGAGACACGTAGATGCAGGGAAGAGTGAAGGGGAAGAAACAAGAGTTTTATCATTAAGGCTTGGATATGGTGTGCACTGGAGTCGGTTTGCTTTCTCTCTTTAAAACTTGGGTTCAATATTTGGTTTTGGTTACTTGGGAGAGGAAAAGAGAATCTCTTCAAGTCGTGTTGTGGTTTGAGGGAAGTTAAGCTGAACCTTGGCCACACTATTATCTTTCCTGCAGGGGTTGAACACACACTGCGTTCTCTGCAAGGGGACACTTCTGTGAAATGAAGGGAACCATTAACACTGATGTAAAATGATACATGTTTTAAGTGGAGCTCTCTTTCTAGGTTTCTCAGAGACAATACATGATCTTAGATCTGCAATGGTGAGGACTAGACTATGGGCCACTGTGTTACAGAGCACATCCATGAGCAGCCCTCCTTGTGTCTCCTTCTCTGTGGTGGCCAGTCTGCCTCTGGCTTGTAGAAGCCCTTTTCCTAGGTTTTAAATACTGCAGTGCAGTTAATAGACACTCACAGGAAGCTTCTAGGTAGCACTGAAATTCTTCAAGACAATACTTGTGTGATGCATTTCTCCTTCTTTCTACAATCTAACTTAACAACAAAAAAATATAGGTTACATTCCCATGTATGAGTATTGGCTTCAGGGTCTTGTAGGTTTTCTTCCTTACAGTAAACAAAAGGACCAAATGATACTTTGTGTAGACTCAATGTGGAGCAATCTGTATACGCATCAACTTTGTCCTCCTTATGAATGAATACCAGGCAGAAACCAGTATCCATAAAGGAAACTTTGCTTTCCTTACAGTTTAGGAGGTATTGGTTCGTGACTATTGGCCCCGTTGGTTTGGACCTGTGGTGAAGCAGCATTGTGGTATGTAAGGGGAAACAATCCCATTAACCATTAACGGTGTGGGTGTGGCTGAAGTGTGAAAGAGAAAGGGGGATGGAGACCCACTAGCCTCTCTCTCTCTCTCTCTCTCTCTCTCTGTCATTTCAAGACATCTTTTTTTTGAGTGTTCATAGAGCAAATGGTATAAACAATGGTCATCTAATATGTATATATACAACATGCACAATTAAGAGAGAATGAGGATCTCCATTTCTCCAAACATTAAGGTTTGATTTAATTTTTAATTTCATGTACGTGTGGGTATGTGCACATGAGTACAGGTATCCGTCCATGCAGGCCAGAGGAGGAAGTTGGATTCCTTGGAGCTTTCAATACAATGGACTGTAAGCCATCCAGTGGATGTTGGGAATTGATCTTGGATCCTTTAGAGGAGCTACACGCATTTTTAAAATTAATTTATTTACATCAAATGCTGCTCCCTTCTTAGTCCCCCCTCACAGAGGCCTTCTCCTCATCCCCCCCTTATCCTCTGCCACGGGGTACCCCACCATGGCACATCAAGCCTCTGCCAGGGTCCACTACCCATTTCCAAGGGAACTCTGACAGCTTCCACTAAGCGTTGACATCTCCCAGTAGGCCGTGCTGTCATTTTGCTTTTCCAATTGGTCCCCTGTGGGACACTTGTCTAAATTATACTAGAGTATAAATGTTAATCTCAGATAAAACTTAATGTTGACAAGATAAGAGAAAAGTTAAGGATAACTAAACCTTTTGCACTTTACTAGTAACTTTTATTCACCTCAATAACCAGATATCCATGAAAATGGTTATTAGCCTCACAATTGGAGCAGGTTGGGAGGGGCATCCTGTAGCTGAGCTGATGACTTGAAGCCCACTTCTGTTCCTTAGAATTTCTCCCATGGAATAATATGTGGGGGAAATGGGAGATGGAGATAGTGTCATGAAAGATATTTACAAAAGCCTCCACACTCAGAGGATAAAACTCAGGAAGGTTGAGTGAGTAAGAGAGAAGGTTGGGTCTGGGGACCCCGAGGTTAGAGTGCTGTATAAGCAAGCAGACCTCAAGTTCAGATGCCCAGCATTTATTTCAAACAAAACAAAACAAAAGAAAACAAAACAAAATCAAAGCATGATGAAATGAAACAAAAGCCAGGTGTGGTTGCGTGTGCCTAGACCTGAGTACTATGAAGACAGGAAGACTACTGGAATTTGTCACCCAGCAATCCAGCTCTAAGTTCGCCGAGAAACACTGTTTCAAAGTACTAAGAAAAGAAAGTGTAAATCCCTGATGCTGTTCTCCTCTGGATCAGACACACACACACACACACACACACACACACACACACACACACACACACACATCCCTCCACACACACCTGCACACACACACACGCCTCCACACATACCTGCACACACACATACATGTATACACATACACACTATCATTCACACACATTTCAAATGAAGATAAAGATAAAGATTACCACTTTTATCTTCAATTAAACTATTCAATATTTAAGTCCTCTTTAAAACTGTATAGAGCTGAGTTTTTAATTCAGATGAAGTCTGGGCCTAAATACAAAAAACTAATTGTTCCTAGAATAATAGTGAAGCCTTCTAGACACACACACACACAGAGACATACACATACACATTCAAAAACATACACAAACACAAAAAGACACACAGACACAAATAAACACAGAGACAGACACACACAGAGACATACAGACACAAACACACACAAACACAGACAGACAGACAGACACACACACACACACACACAAGCTTCTTATGTCAAGGAACTAGTTTAGAATTGATTCATAGTCTGATATAGTGGTAGGTTATTTAACCCTGTGTTGAAGAAAATGTCATGCCATTTCTCAGCTATGGGACTCTAGCGTCTACATCATAACCCATATGGCAAATTTTATTCTTATTGTGTTTCATGATCTATGACTTTCATATTTGTGGATAAGAGCCCTCCTTCTATAATACCATATTAATGTTCATGCTTAGAGAATCTTAATAATCTGACAGTTCTTATGTAAGCGATTATTTTATGTAAACAATTATTTTTGTTAGATTTTTTAAGAATTCTGAAGGTCAGAATAACTTTTCTCTAGGAAAACTTAGAGAGGTATGGTGAATAACATCTAAGATGAGATTTCAAGAACCAAATTGGTGTCCACTGTAGAATGCCTTCAATGCCCCCCAAATCTACCCTCAGAATTTCTTATGTGGAATGCAAAAGAGGAAAGAAAAATCTGTGCTCTTTTTTTTTTTTTTTTTTTTTACAGAACCTCATCCCCACACAAAAATATTTCACTATGTGTGATGAATAAGAAAACATTTGAGACTTCTCTTGTGAGCACGAACATCTCAGCAATTGATGACCCCTTCCCACACCCCTGCCCCGTGATAATAAAAACAATACTTCCAGTCTGGTATCTAATACGTTTACTTCCCAGCAGCATAATACCACTTTGGTCAGGTTGAACCACTGCACAATTTTGCAGTTCTTTCATAAAAACAACGCAAAAACAATTGGAGAGACACAATGTACATGCAATGGTGAGAAACGGTACAATCGGCCAATCCTTCCTATAAATATGAAATGCCCTTGGTTCATCTCCACACTGTGTATTTATAAGCCCTTCAATCAGGGGTATTTGTTCTTTCCAGGTTTTTTTTCTTTCTTTCTTTCTTTTTTTTTTTTTTTTTTTTTTTTTTGTAGCACCAAATAGACACAGTGGCTGACAATGAATAATTCTGAAGTCATTGAAACATTTTCCCAAGTAGAAATTTTCTGGATCTGAACTTGTATGCCTGTCCCTGGCTTGATATATTGTAGTTCATGAGAATATGCTATCACATAAGACGCAGTTCTAATCCTATTCTTGTTTCTGATGTGATTTGTAGGCTACAATGAGTTATAATGTACTAATAGCTTTTAGTTACTACCTTACAAACTCAAGATATTTCTATATACAATGATTCATTCATTTTAATGTAGGAGTGTCTCCCCCACCCCCAAAGCCTACAGATAATGCTTAGGCACATGGACCATTGTGTTGAACTTTGTAGGTTCAAATCCCCAACTCTACCAGCTAATTGGGTAACCTTGGCAAAGGCATGCATCAGTGCTTCAGTTTTCCTGTGTGTGAATGGAGCCCAGTGAATACAGTTTTGGAGGGAGGAGCTTTGAAGCTGTAATCTGGTCGAGACTGATGAAATATTAAAACCCTTAAAATTGCCAGCCTCCTTGGGTTGTAACTCTGCTTTATGGCTAAACTATGGGGCAAGTATGAGTGTTTGTGTTCAGAAAGGCGAGCTCACATAAATCTATGCAGGAAGTATTGACTGGTTGCCGTGCAGGGAAGGCTAGCTTTTGTTGCTGTTGTTACTCTAGCATGTATAAGGAGGACCCAGGGGATGATAAACTAGTTAGCCAGAATAAGAGTTCCTCAGAGTAAACCTTAGGATGGGATTGCAGTTAACTTGTTTCTCATTGCATTTCTAGAATCTAGCATGTACAAGGAAAACAGACATATCTGTTAAATAAATAAATACATGTAGATGTTTGGAAGGGAGATGTCGTGTGAGTAATTTTTATCTCAGGTACATTCTAGGAGTCAAAGATGAAAGAAGAGGCATTTGAAAGCAGACGTTTAGAAATGGTGCTTTCAACGACTGTGGGTCCTTTGAAAAATAGAAGAATTATAAGGTAATTTAATATGATGTCACAGCTTAAAAGAAATCTAATGCATAGTGTTCTGTAACCTTTACAAATAAAATTCTACTTAAGAGCCTCCATGCCAAATTATCCATGTATTTTTGTAAAGAACTAGAGAGATTTTATATATATATATATATATATATATATATATATATATATATATATGAATTTTCAATCATTGCTTCTGACTTAAAGGTCCTTGAACCTTTGAGATGTTTAATTTGATTCCAGGATGTATCTTGGAAGAAATTCTGGCTTTAGCTATGACATGCAAAATTATAATGCCCATTAATATATGTTAGTCAGAAGTCAAAAATAATTAATTTAGCCTCCTCTTCAATAATTCACCCATTCAACAAGTCTTCATTGAGTGCCCAGAGTGTACCAGTGCATTTGCAGGACCATAGTTACATTACTTGGTCTGATGGAGTCCCAGTCTAAGGAAGGATAGGATGCTATGGAAAGTCTTACTCACAGGGGTCCCTGAATCCCCAGAGAATGCTCTGTATCTGTGCCTCCATCTCGTTTGAAGCTTAAGTCTAGGTTAGAAGTGCTTACAAGCAAAACCCAGCTGAATGGTGAGAAACCCAGGGACTTAATCACACACCCACATATAGTACTAGATGTTGAAAGAGGTGTGCCATCTTTGGAGTCCTGAATGTACAGCCGTGTAAAAGGAAATAAGATTGGCTTGATGTCACAGTTGAGAACCACCGCATTTGTAAATGGGTGTGATTTGTCTCTAGTCAAGTTCTTTAGAGAAAAACTCCCTTCTTAACAAGCCCCTGAATGCTAGAAATTTTCTTTTTTTATTTAGATCTTAACATTGTCTTGAAAGATGGCGGTGGCTCTCAGTGCTAGAGAATTCCCTATTGATTACATGATTGAGAAACAGGAGAGTCTGTTATTCTTCCAAAGTCAATTGTAATTTAAGCTCATTATCTCCCTGCAGATGTTCTGTTGCAAATGGCTACAGAATCGAAATGTAAATGCTCCAGTGAAAAGACTCAGGAATTCTTTTACCTTTTGTGCTTGTCTTAGAATCACAGCAGGGACAAGGTAGGGAGTTACTTGCACTGTCTATTACCTTGATCAAAGGAAGAAACTGAAATTTACTTCACTGGGTCCTTGTTGAAAAATTACAACCTCTTTTTCCCTAACTTTTAACACCCCATTTATCGTATCTATATTGAACTGCATGGAAGCACAGTCTTTTCTTTTAATGAATGACATCAGACATGTCGGAGACTCTGCATGTGACTCTTGGGAATAGAGAAGTTCAGTACAAATCATAGTGAATTTGTTCTTCCCTTTCCATCTTGCTTCAGGGAAATGTCAGAGATGCGCTGGGGGTTTCTGTAAGTCTTTGGAGGGGTGTGTGTGTCCCTTTTGATTAAAATTCTAGAGAAATACTTACATTTCAATGAGCTAAATTTCACTAAAGAGAACCAGCCATTTGTATGTAAGACCATGGAGACATATAACCTATCCCTTGGCTTCTGTACGTATGATGGATTGCTTCATTTCGACAAACAACCTGGCAAACATTCATCAGCACTACACGTTGTACAAATGAAGCATAAAATTCAAAGACTTCTAAAAAACACCAGCATAAAGTATCTGATTATTTCATGGTTGCTTCTGACAATACTTGTACTGATGTGAAATCATATATTAAGTTTGATATTAACTAAACACTTAACAGCTAAGGGAAAATATATTCATCTTAAACTCCAAATGTATACGATGTACTGAAACTCATTGAAATGACCATTTTCTCATTGTAAGAGTGAGATGGTTTCCTTTTATGAGGGTTTGGTGGCATCTCCTGAATAGCTTTACTATCTTTGTTGAGTGATAACTAAAATATATGTTTATTACAATTTTTTTTTATAAAAATGAGAACTATCTTTCAAACTGAATAATATTCATATAGTCTGCACTTAATTTTTTTTTGTCATGCTTCTCCCTTTTATTGACCTATTTTATATAACATTCTGGGTCCTTGCTGACCCCTCCCCCAATCTCTCTCTAGGGAAAAAAAAAGATATATTTTTGAGGATGGGATTCTGTTACCACAATAAGATAGTGTTGAAATAAATTGGTATAGCTCTTGGTTTTCTGGCTGTTTGTCACCCGGTGGGCGATGCACTATCTAAAGCAGTAAGAAATGGCTATTGACAAGAGTACCACCTGATGGTGTGAGACAGAACATGCTGGGTACATCTAATTGGTTTTGTTTAGTTTCAGGAGGATGGCTTGTGAGCTGAGCTTCACAAATTTCTATGCTAGAGGATTATCTGAAATATCAAATTCTTTGTATCTTGGGGAACTGTTTTCTGCTTTTGAAAAAAATGGACATATTAAAATATTGGACTCTGTTTTGATGATCCATCCATCTGCTTACAGTTTTGGGGTTTTTTTGTTGTTGTTTGTTTGTTTGTTTGTTTGTTTTTGGTATGTGTGTGTATGTGTGTATGTGTATGTGTGTGTACATTTTTGTGCTTATGGTGTTTAAATATCTATTCATTGCATTATGGAAAACCAAATTAGATGTCTAGATGTACCCTAAATTAAAAAAAAATTGTGTGTACAGGAGGTTCTAACAATTCTTTGTGATAGCTAAAAAAGTCTGTCTGTTTATTTACAAATGAGAATGTGCAAAAATGAAACAGATTTCCCCTCAGAGAAAGCAGTGTCTGTCATTTACAATACTGGTATCAGTGGGTACTACATACCTCAACGTAAGAGGGCCAGTACCTTTGATCTTAGACTGTCAAAAATATAAAATTTGTATTTAGGTTACCCACCTAAACTTTGTGTGATATATCCTTGTGGAGAATATCTGTGTGCACATATTATAATTCAGTTTTATAAATCTCCAAGATTTAAAATAGCAACTTGATTTCTATGAAAGCACATTAATGTGTGCAGAATGGGTTTAGACTTCTCCAAAGTTCATCAATGGAAATGAGTAAATAAAATTTAACAAGAAAATATTGAGGACAGGTTACATATATCAAGTGAGGAGGAATTCATAAAACTGAGAGAATCTCTTACCAGAGTAGTGACCCTTGGTAAACAAAGAGCCAAGTTATAACACGTGTACTCCTGTCTTATATATTTTGTGGAACAAATACACATTATTTTCTGTCTGAACTAATATTCGATACAGCCAATGCCTGACTTTTAAAAAAGGATAGCATCAAGTTCCAACCTTCACTGTTAATAAATTAAAAGTTTGCCTAAAATATCCTAAAACAAAAACCAAAAAACCAAAAAACCAAAAACCATTCAGCTGAAGTGTTTGGACATTGGTAGAAATGAAAAAAATAAAAAGCCAACTGTTTCCAAGTTCAGAACAGATTATGTAGGATAAGAACTCGGCATTTTCAGGAGAAGAATGGAGGTTGTAACTAAATCAAATTCCAATTCAGACAGCTCCGCAACATAGACTGTGGAAGGGGTGAGGACAGAGGTCAATGTGTAGGTTCCTTTCACGTGGCCACAACCTTGAACTGATGCAGTTTGAACGATAGCCTAAAGAAGGGTTTGTTAATCTCTGGAGGAGCCTTAGACCAAAGATTCACTTAATCCTAGCCCAGGTGATTTGTTCAAAAGTCACGGACTTTATTCTTACACTGTTTCAGTCTGCAGACTGGAATACTTCTCTCCCTCAATACACTGCGAGTTTCCACTGACATGGATGGAAAAGGTCGGAGTAGGTAAAAAAGCAATGAATGGGGGGCTGGTGCCCAGAGGAGGAAGATGCTGAATTGCCTTGGTAAAGAATGGATACACCATGTGTTCACAGCTTTGTGACGGGTGTCATTACTGGTGTTTTCTTTCCCTTTTTCTGTGTGCTGGGATTCCGGAGCACGGGTTCCAAATTTGTGACTGGCGGATGATTGACCTGCTAGCTTTTCTTCGAGGGCCTGAAATGGGATGGAGTCGGGTAGGGTAGGGTGGGGTGGGAAGAGAGTGGAGAGAATTCAGTGATTAGTATTCATTTTTAAACTGTCAATCACAGTGTGAGTGACTTAGTTACTACTGTTCCATTGCAGTGAAGAGACACCATGACCGGAGAGCCTTATAAAGCAGAGTAACTGGGGGCATTGACCAACTTTGAAGAGAGTATTGTAGCAGGCAGGCAAGTACAAAGCTGGAGCGGTAGCCAGAGTTTTCATTTTATCCAAACAGGTCACAGGAGGGTGGTGGAGACAAATGGGAACCAAGCATTCAAATGTATGAGCCTAATGGGGTGGGTGTGCTGTCTAGTTGTACACCAATTTCACACAGGCTAGAGTCATTTGAGAGGAGACAATCTCAACAGAGAAAATGCTTCTAAAAGATCAGGTTGTAGAGTAGGCTGTAAGGCTGGTGGGGGAGGGCCCAGACTGTTGTGGGTGTTACCATCCCTGGGCTAGTGGCCCTGGGTGCTATAAGAAAGCAGACTGAGTAAGCCATGAAAAGCAGGCCACCAACAGCACTCCTCCACAGCCTCTGAATGAGCTCCTGCCTCTAGGCTCCTTCCCGGTCTGAGTTCTTGCCTTGGCTTCCCTCAGTGGCTTATGATTCAGGATATGTAAGTCAAACAATCCCTTTCCTGCCCAAGATGCTTTTGGTTATGAATTTTCATCACAACAGTGGTAAGTAACTCTTGAGACAGAGAGGGAACCATTCTCATTCACACCCACAGTGAGGATGGCTGGGGTTATTTGGAATGTCATCATTCATACTCAGCTTCCACCCATGGCGGGGCAATGTTATGGAGGAAGTAATTGATGAAGAAGGTAGGCGAAACCACAGCATTTCCACAAAATGAAATAAGGAATTTCAGGTTGGAAAAAGTTCAAATATTTAACATTTCTTCTATCAGTTCTAGATTATTCTAATTCACTCCAGGAAGGCAAAAAAAAAAAAAAATACAAATGCCATTCATAGTGTAGCTATAATTATTACGAGTGCATTTAGTAATGCCTTTGCTGAGATAGGAACCTGCAAAGCCTGTCACTCACCAGGTGGGAGCACCAATATCACTTCTGTGAAGAAGAAATCAAGGCCCTCCCCCAGCAGTGTTCTTCTTCGGATCCCATCTGGGGATGCTGCTCCCCCAGACACCTCCCTTGGAACTGTCACTCATCCCCTAGTGCAGAGTCACTTCTCCCAATCTTTGTTTTTTTTTTTTAAACATGCTATTTTAATTTCAATTAATGCCCCCCAAAATATGCAAAGCAGGTTTTAGAAAAATTGTTCTGCCTACTTTGCACCCACTCTCTGGCTGTACATCTTCTAGTGATGTGCCAGCAGCTCAGGGTAGAGAGTAGACAGCAGACAGGTGAGGCACTGCTGTGGCTCTTATCAAGGCGCCTACCTGCACTGGTGGGAAGCCTGGTTGCATCTAACATTCTAACCACTGCAGCAGCAGTAGCAGCAGTGTCATGACTGAAATGTATTATGAGATAGTCGCAAACGGACATGTGTTAGTGAGTTTGAATTATTTTCTCTCTCTTTCTTAATCTCCTCACGGGGACCTTTGATGGAATTTTAGATTGATGGCTTCCTATAGTGACAGAGCTAGAGACTGATTTTTTTTTTTTAAGTAGCCAAATTATCACGTAGTCATAAGGAATGGGGATCCAAAAGAAGTTTTCATCTTCAGAGTCATAGAGGTTCTCATATACCCTGAAGGTGAGTGGGGCTAAGAAATATACCAGTAGCTAGAGGGTAGCAGACAAATAATATAAGGGTCAGGGTAACTCCTGGGAGGCATGATCGCATCATTTACTCAGAGGATACATGATTCATTTTAAGTGGATTTACTGAGAGAGAGAGAGAGAGAGAGAGAGAGAGAGAGAGAGAGAGAGAGAGAGAGAGCGCACATTATGTTTTAGAGGTCAACTCTTTGGGCTTGGTTTTCTTCCTCCATCTCCTTGTGGGTTCTAGAAATCAAACTCACGCCTGCAGGCTTACACATGGTGAAAATAATTCAGTGGTTAAAAGTGTGAGAGTGAACACCAGCAGGGTATTGTGACTCGTGCCTCTATCCACCAAGACATCTTACTTTTCCATGTAAAACTTCATTTTTATTTTAGCATGAATTTTGTAGAGCAGATTCCTTTGTCAGCTCTCAGAGGGGCAACTGTGCTCCTTAGAATCAGTCTCCTGATCCATGCTTTGATGTTGGTATCTTCTATCTTGTAGGATCAGTGGATATGCTGAAACACATATTGGTGGGTAACTTGGATTGTAAGTGAAGTGAGGGTTTGATAGTCAGTGAAAGGCAAGTGAACCAGGCATAGAGAGACACACAACAGGTTTTCTCTCACATGAGGAACCTGGGTTATGCATACATGACATATACAACATGAACAGGAAAAAATAGGCAAACGGACTTGTTTGAAATACAAAGGCTTCTTCATTGCGAAGGAAACCATGAAGTAAGGAGGCAACCAGAAACTGGGAGAAAATACTCGAAATCACGCATCTGATGAAGGGCTAAGATCAAAAGTGTGTTGAAGAAATCAAGCCATGAGAAATCCGGCCTACATAGGGCCACAAGCCTCTTCCGGTCAGAAAAGCACCTGGGAAGCTAGGGCGCAGGGTCGGCAGACACTCGCCAGCTACCCACAACACCCGCCACAGGATCTTAAGACTTCTGGTGAGTGGAACACAGCTTCTGCTCCAATCCAATTGCACGCGGGACCTGAGACTGCATTAGTTAGGGAAGCAGAAACCGGCCTGAGTAGGGCCACAGGCCTCTTCCTGCTGGACCAGCACCGGGGTACCATGAGCTACCCACGACCCCAGCCACAGGATTTTGAGACTGCTGGTGAGTGGAACACAGCTTCTGCTCCAGTCCAATCACGCAGGACCCGAGACTGCTCTGGTTGGGGAGAGAGAAATCCGGCCTACATAGGGCCACAAACCTCTTCCGGTCAGAAAAGCACCTGGGTAGCTAGGGCGCAGGGTCAGCTGACACTCGCCAGCTACCCACAACACCCGCCACAGGATCTTAAGACTTCTGGTGAGTGGAACACAGCTTCTGCTCCAATCCAATTGCGCGCAGGACCTGAGACTGCATTAGTTAGGGAAGCAGAAAACTAGCCTGAGTAGGACCACAGGCCTCTTCCTGCTGGACCAGCACCGGGGTACCATGAGCTACCCACGACCCCAGCCACAGGATTTTGAGACTGCTGGTGAGTGGAACACAGCTTCTGCTCCAATCTTTAAACAGTGACAACGACAACAACTAACCCCAGAGATTACCAGATGGCGAAAGGTAAACGTAATAATCTTACTAACAGAAACCAAGACCACTCACCATCATCAGAACCCAGCACTCCCACTTCGCCCAGTCCAGGGCACCCCAACACACCGGAAAAGCTAGACACGGATCTAAAAGCATATCTCCTGATGATGATAGAGGACTTCAAGAAGGACTTTAATAACACACTTAAAGAAATACAAAGGAACGCTGGTAAACAGGTAGAAGACAATAAAGAGGAAGCACAAAAATCCCTTAAAGAATTGCAGGAGAACACTGCTAAAGAGTTACAAATCCTTAAAGAAAAACAGGATAACATAATCAAACAGGTAGAAGTCCTTACAGAAAAACAGGAAAACACATCCAAACAGATGATGGAAATGAACAAAACCATACTAGACCTGAAAAGGGAAGTAGACACAATAAAGAAAACCCAAAATGAGGCAACACTGGAGATAGAAACCCTAGGAAAGAAATCTGGAACCATAGATACGAGCATCAGCAACAGAATACAAGAGATGGAAGAGAGAATCTCAGGTGCAGAAGATTCCATAGAGAACATCGGCACAACAATCAAGGAAAATGTAAAATGCAAAAAGATCCTAACTCAAAACATCCAAGAAATACAGGACACAATGAGAAGACCAAACCTACGGATAATAGGAGTGGATGAGAATGAAGATTTTCAACTCAAAGGACCAGCAAACATCTTCAACAAAATTATAGAAGAAAACTTCCCAAATCTAAAGAAAGAGATGCCCATGAACATACAAGAAGCCTACAGAACTCCAAATAGACTGGACCAGAAAAGAAATACCTCCCGACACATAATAATCAGAACAACAAATGCTCTAAATAAAGATAGAATACTAAAAGCAGTAAGAGAAAAAGGCCAAGTAACATATAAAGGCAAGCCTATCAGAATTACACCAGATTTTTCACCAGAGACTATGAGAGCCAGAAGATCCTGGACAGATGTTATACAGACACTAAAAGAACACAAATTCCAGCCCAGGCTACTATACCCAGCCAAACTCTCAATTAACATAGATGGAGAAACCAAAGTATTCCACGACAAAACCAAATTCACACATTATCTCTCCACGAATCCAGCCCTTCAAAGGATAATAACAGAAAAAAAACAATACAAGGACAGGAACCACGCCCTAGAAACAACAAGAAGGTAATCCCTCAACAAACCTAAAAGAAGACAGCCACAAGAACAGAATGCCAACTTTAACAACAAAAATAACAGGAAACAACAATTACTTTTCCTTAATATCTCTTAATATCAATGGACTCAACTCCCCGATAAAAAGACATAGACTAACAAACTGGCTACACAAACAAGACCCAACATTTTGCTGCTTACAGGAAACTCATCTCAGAGAAAAAGATAGACACTACCTCAGAATGAAAGGCTGGAAAACAATTTTCCAAGCAAATGGTATGAAGAAACAAGCTGGAGTAGCCATTCTAATATCTGATAAGATTGACTTCCAACCCAAAGTCATCAAAAAAGACAGGGAGGGACACTTCATACTCATCAAAGGTAAAATCCTCCAAGAGGAACTATCAATCCTGAATATCTATGCTCCAAATACAAAGGCAGCCACATTCATTAAAGAAACTTTAGTAAATCTCAAAGCACACATTGCACCTCATACAATAATAGTGGGAGACTTCAACACACCACTTTCACCAATGGACAGATCATGGAAACAGAAACTAAACAGGGACACAGTGAAACTAACAGAAATTATGAATCAAATGGATCTGGCAGATATCTACAGAACATTCTATCCTAAAACAAAAGGATATACCTTCTTCTCAGCACCTCATGGTACCTTCTCCAAAATTGACCACATAATTGGTCACAAAACAGGCCTCAACAGATACAAAAATATTGAAATTGTCCCATGCATCCTATCAGATCACCATGGACTAAGGCTGATCTTCAATAACAAAATAAATAATAGAAAGCCAACCTTCACGTGGAAACTGAACAACACTCTTCTCAATGATTAAGGACTTTTTAGAGTTCAATGAAAATGAAGCCACAACATACCCAAACTTATGGGACGCAATGAAAGCATTTCTAAGAGGAAAACTCATAGCTCTAAGTGCCTCCAAAAGGAAACTAGAGAGAGCACACATTAGCAGCTTGACAACACACCTAAAAGCACTAGAACAAAAGGAAGCAAATTCGCCCAAGAGGAGTAGACGGCAGGAAATAATCAAACTCAGGGGCGAAATCAACCAAGTGGAAACAAGAAAAACTATTCAAAGAATCAACCAATCAAGGAGCTGGTTCTTTGAGAAAATCAACAAGATAGATAAACCCTTAGCCAGACTAACTAGAGGGCACAGGGAAAGCATCCTAATTAACAAAATCAGAAATGAAAAAGGAGACATAACAACAGATCCTGAAGACATCCAAAACACAATCAGATCCTTCTACCAAAGGCTATACTCAACAAAACTGGAGAACCTGGATGAAATGGAGAAGTTCCTAGACAGATACCAGGTACCAAAGTTGAATCAAGATCAGGTTAATGATCTAAACAGCCCTATATCCCCCAAAGAAATAGAAGCAGTCATTAATAGTCTCCCAACTAAAAAAAGCCCAGGACCAGATGAGTTTAGTGCAGAGTTCTATCAGACCTTCAAAGAAGATCTAATCCCAGTTCTTCACAAACTATTCCACAAAATAGAAACAGAAGGTACTTTACCCAACTCATTCTATGAAGCCACAATTACTCTGATCCCTAAACCACAAAAAGACCCAACAAAGATAGAAAACTTCAGACCAATATCCCTTATGAATATTGATGCAAAAATCCTCAATAAAGTTCTTGCTAACAGAATCCAAGAACACATCAAAACAATCATCCATCCTGACCAAGTAGGTTTCATCCCAGGGATGCAGGGATGGTTCAATATACAGAAATCCATCAACATAATCCAGTATATAAACAAACTCAAAGACAAAAAACACATGGTCATCTTGTTAGATGCGGAAAAAGCATTTGACAAGATCCAACACCCATTCATGATAAAAGTCTTGGAAAGATCAGGAATTCAAGGCCCATACCTAAACATGATAAAAGCAATCTACAGCAAACCAGTAGCCAACATCAAAGTAAATGGTGAGAAGCTTGAAGCAATCCCTCTAAAATCAGGGACTAGACAAGGCTGTCCACTTTCTCCATACCTATTCAACATTGTACTTGAAGTCCTAGCCAGAGCAATTCGACAACAAAAGGAGATCAAAGGGATACAAATTGGAAAAGATGAAGTCAAAATATCACTCTTTGCAGATGATATGATAGTATATATAAGTGACCCTAAAAATTCCACCAGAGAACTCCTAAGCCTGATAAACAGCTTCGGTGAAGTAGCTGGATATAAAATTAACTCAAACAAATCAATGGCCTTTCTCTACACAAAGAATAAACAGGCTGAGAAAGAAATTAGGGAAACAACACCCTTCTCAATAGTCACAAATAATATAAAATATCTTGGCGTGACCCTAACTAAGGAAGTGAAAGATCTGTATAATAAAAACTTCAAGTCTCTGAAGAAAGAAATTATAGAAGATCTCAGAAGATGGAAAGATCTCCCATGCTCATGGATTGGCAGGATCAACATTGTAAAAATGGCTATCTTGCCAAAAGCAATCTACAGATTCAATGCAATCCCCATCAAAATTCCAAATCAATTCTTCAACGAATTAGAAAGTGCAATCTGCAAATTCATCTGGAATAACAAAAAACCTAGGATAGCAAAAACTCTTCTCAAGGATAAAAGAACCTCTGGTGGAATCACCATGCGGGACCTAAAGCTCTACTACAGAGCAATTGTGATAAAAACTGCATGGTACTGGTATAGTGACAGACAAATAGACCAATGGAATAGAATTGGAGACCCAGAAATGAACCCACACACCTATGGTCACTTGATCTTCGACAAGGGAGCTAAAAACATCCAGTGGAAGAAAGACAGCATTTTCAACAAATGGTGCTGGCACAACTGGTTGTTAACATGTAGAAGAATGCGAATCGATCAATTCCTATCTCCTTGTACTAAGGTCAAGTCTAAGTGGATCAAGGAACTTCACATAAAACCAGAGACACTGAAACTTATAGAGGAGAAAGTGGGGAAAAGCCTTGAAGATATGGGCACAGGGGAAAAATTCCTGAATAGAACAGTAATGGCTTGTGCTGTAAGATCGAGAATTGACAAGTGGGACCTCATGAAACTACAAAGCTTCTACAAGGCTAAAGACACCATCAATAAGACAAAAAAACCACCAACAGATTGGGAAAGGATCTTCACCTATCCTAAATCAGATAAGGGACGAATATCCAATATATATAAAGAACTCAAGAAGGTGGACTCCAGAAAGTCAAATAACCCCATTAAAAAATGGGGCTCAGAACTGAACAAAGAATTCTCACCTGAGGAATACCGAATGGCAGAGAAGCACCTGAAAAAATGTTCAACATCCTTAATCATCAGGGAAATGCAAATCAAAACAACCCTGAGATTCCACCTCACACCAGTCAGAATGGCTAAGATCAAAAATTCAGGTGACAGCAGATGCTGGCGAGGATGTGGAGAAAGAGGAACACTTCTCCATTGTTGGTGGGATTGCAAGCTTGTACAACCACTCTGGAAATCAGTCTGGCGGTTCCTCAGAAAATTGGACATAGTACTACCGGAGGATCCAGCAATACCTCTCCTGGGCATATATCCAGAAGATGTCCCAACCGGTAAAAAGGACACATGCTCCACTATGTTCATAGCAGCCCTATTTATAATAGCCAGAAGCTGGAAAGAACCCAGATGTCCCTCAACAGAGGAATGGATACAGAAATTATGGTACATTTACACAATGGAGTACTACTCAGCTATTAAAAAGAATGAATTTATGAAATTCCTAGCCAAATGGATGGACCTGGAGGGCATCATCTTGAGTGAAGTAACACAATCACAAAAGAACTCACACAATATGTATTCACTGATAAGTGGATATTAGCCCAAAACTTAGGATACCCAAGATATAAGATACAATTTGCTAAACGCATGAAACTCAAGAAGAATGAAGACCAAAGTGTGGACACTGTGCACCTTCTTAGAATTGGGAACAAAACACCCAGGGAAGGAGTTACAGAGACAAAGTTCGTAGCTGTGATGAAAGGATGGACCATTTAGAGACTGCTGTATCCAGGGATCCATCCCATAATCAGCTTCTAAACGCTGACACCATTGCATACACTAGCAAGATTTTGCTGAAAGGATCCAAATATAGCTGTCTCTTGTGAGACGATGCCGGGGCCTAGCAAACACAGGAGTGGATGTTCACAGTCAGCTATTGGATGTATCACAGGGCTCCCAATGGAGAAGCTAGAGAAAGTAACCAAGGAGCTAAAGGGATCTGCAACCCTATTGTTGGAACAACATGATGTACTAACCAGAACCCCGGAGCTCTTGTCCCTAGAGGCATATGTATCGAAAGATGGCCTAGTCGGCCATCAATGGAAAGAGAGGCCCATTGGACTTGCAAACTTTATATGCCCCAATATAGGGGAATGCCAGGGCCAAAAGAATGGGAATGGGTGGGTAGGGAAGTGGGGGGCGCTATGGGGGACTTTTGGGATAGCATTGGAAATGTAATTGAGGAAAATATGTAATAAAAATATTAAAAATTAAAAAAAAAGAAAGAAATCAAGCCATTCTATAGCAAGCTATCAACAGTTAATCAAAAGGCAGCCAAAGCACTTAGATGATTATTTCTTAAACTAAGATAAGTAGCCAAGAGAGAACAATGATAGACAGACAGACAGACAGACAGATAGACAGTAGATAGATAGATAGATAGATAGATAGATAGATAGATAGATAGATAACTAAATAAGCTCATTATCATGAACTATTGGGAAAGTGAAGTTGTAAACCAAAAAGAGATCTCTTGGCTCCTCAAATGGCTATTTAAAAGGTTAAAAAGGCTAAACAGTGCAGAGAAAAGGGAGACCAATGTTGGTGGGTACATTATTTATGGTTTAGGACTGTCATTGTGGGACAGCAGTTTAGCGGCTCCTTCTACGCCAGCCATGCTGTTTGGTTTACACTGGCTCTACATTTTGAAGGTGCGAAATATGGTAAGTCCAGTTTGTTTGTTTTTACTCTAGAGTTTGTTTGAGCAACTTGAGGGTGTGGTGGCTTGAAATGTTTAGGATTATTGTTTATAATGTTGTCAAAAATGTCATTGGCATTTTACAGCAATTGCATTGAATCCTACAGGATCATATGCTATTGTGTTACTTACAAGAACTAACTTTAAATTTTTTGTGACAGAAAATGAAAAATTAGCAGTTATTCTTGTAATGAATGAGGATGGTGTCCTGCTTTGGAGGTGATTGGTGAGGTTGGATTGGACATAGCTAACTCTGAGCAGTGTGAAATCGAGTCTCCAGGAAGTTCCTGAATACGAGGTAGAATCAGCAAACATTTGGTACAATGAGCAGTGACATCGTGTTTCAGTGTGATGAGGATGAAGGGGTGTTGAATTCCATATTTTTTGTCTGCATATTGCCCTATCATCTGCCAGTTGTGGGATGCTACATATGTATATATATGCATATATATATATATATATATATATATGAATTATGTCTCTCTCTTGTAACTTAGAATTCAATGAAAATGGATCCAGCCAACATGGGGTTATTAGGAAAATTGTTTAACTTGTGTGAGTCATTCAGAGAGTTCTTGCTGGTATTAATTGTGTCGTAATCTTTAGCATTCTCATTGCATCTGCTCCAGTTTTCTGCTTGAGGGACTCTAGATTCCTTATGGTAACTTTTCTCAGGTTGGCCTATGGGTTCTACTGTTCACAGTATCTAGGTCAGTGTTTTGGGATCTACTGTTCTCAGTGTCTAGGTCAGTGTTTTTGGCAACAATTCCTTGCTACTAACAGGAGGTAGAGAAGGATTTCAGAAGTGACAAAGTAAAAGAAACAGAGGTCTACAGGGCAAGGGAAGGGTCAGTGAGGCAGCTGACAAATGCCGGACACCGTGCTCTTTTGTGGTGGATTCATAGCTGATGAGTTCTTCATCCTCTCCTTGCCCCACAATGGAGCGCAGGATCAGGCGTTGGTCTCAGGATGTTTTTTGGAATATTAATATCTGAAAAAGTGTAAGTGTTCCTCTTTATTTTTAATCTTTGAAAATCAGAGTGAAAATCCAAATGTATACATGAAGTCATGTTTTTAAAACTAAACAAATCTGTAATAACCAAATAAACATAGCACTTTCTCAAAAAGCATGCTATGTGATGGCCAGCCCTATAATCATATTTTCTGTTTGGATTTCTTTAATGTAATGGCAGAATATTCCTGTTTTTGCATTTTTGGAAATGCAGTCTAGTCTTCTCACTTAACAAACACAGAAGTGAGAATGAAAAACAGATTTTAGTTCAGCAGAATTTAAAACTCAAGAAGGTATAAAAAGACAATTCTCTCCTGTATAGCTTACATTCAATATGGTTTTCTTTTTTATCTGCTTCCCGTTTTGTAGTGACTTCATAATATCTATATTCTCAGCACATACTACATCTTATTTTGAAAGCATTACATGTTCTATTTCATTTGATACATAGTGAGATGGTCTTCTGACAAGTGTTTTGATTATGTGGTCTTTGAATGTTGACCAAAAAAATTCAAGATTTGTTTCCAGTTGAATAGATTTGGTAAGCCTGAAAAAAATTAAAAAAATCAACTAGTATAAATTATTAAGTGTTGCAAGTCCTTTTTGACCCTCTAAAGATCAAGTTAATTAAAAATTAAGCAAGAGCTAATGTAGTTCCTTTTGACTGAATTCACCATAAAATCCATGGGTGACATGCCTTTGGTATGTCTTGATTGTTCTTCACATGATCACTACCATTTAATCTCAAGGGGGTAGGCACTGTGCTCTGCAGTAGCTCTCTTGATGGGCATAGATACAAAGGTCATGTTCAAGCGAACATAACTCTACCACATCTATGTACACAACAAGATAGGACAGTTTTTTTTTTCTGATTAATTATGTAAGTCTTGGTAATGGGCCATAGGAAATCCTGAGGTGACTTAATGAAGACTGAACAGGGAATAGAAATACAAACGGCTTCATAGGACCAAACTGTGTATTTTCAAAGATAATGGGAGCAGTAAAACATGGCAGTTTTCAGTGAGGTCTAAGAGATCAACCTGTTGCTTTCAAAATACCCCTGAGCAAATTTACTCAGGGCTAATGTCATAAATCATTCTGGAGAAGAGGGATGAATAGCTTGCATTAACAGGGATGGAAGAAACAATAGTATTAGCAGAAAGAATATTAGGGATTGATCAGAGATTATCCAAAGGACTTTTGTTAGGATTCTGGTGGTACAGAATAGGTAACTAAGGAGAAGGCTTTAGGCTAAATGACTTGCCTATTAATGCTATCTATTAATGGTGTCTGTCCCAACCACATCATTCTATTCTAAGCCATCCCATCTCTCTCTATTTCATTTATAACCCTGTAATTCTCCACCATTGCAAAAACATTAATTTCTCTTAGTGCTGCTAGGCTTTCTGTACCCAGTCCCTACCTGTCCTTTTGACTTCATAATCCACCACTATCGTTATTCCTCATTGTTCTCAGCTCTCTAGGCTATCTTTTAGTTGTTCAAATATCAAAGAGCTCATAAGCTACCACACTGGCTATTTTCTCTTATTATTTCTTTGGGGGTTTTTCCTACTCGGCTTCCTCTCAGATGCTACATCCTTTGAGGGGTGTTCATCGACAACTGTGTCTAAGGTAGTCTCCATTCAAACAGCCTTGTTTTAATTTTTTAAAGTCCTGCTCTCAGAAGGCCGTTGGCTTATTTTCTTGCTTATTATTAATTATCCCCTCCTAGAAGAATGTAGCCTCATGAAGGTAAGCTTACCTCTGGAGCTCACTGGACAGTACCTGGATGCAGCTGTGCCAAAAGGCAAAGACATCTGATGTTGGATTAATATACTTTTGGGGACGGAATATAATTAAAAAAATATATGTATGTATATGTATTTTCTCATTATCCATCTATCTATCTATCTATCTATCTATCTATCTATCTATCTATCTATTATCTATCTATCTTCCTATGTATTGTGTGTGTTGTGTGAGTGTGTGTACAGCTACATGTGTCTAATGCTCATGTGTACTATGTGTGTGATGTACCAACAAAAGCCAGAAGAGGGCATCATAACTCCTGGAGTTAGAATTATAGGTGTTTGGGAGCTCTCCGATGTGAGTTTTGGGAACAAACCCAGGTCCACTGGAAAAGCATTAAGTGCTCTTAGCTACTGAGCCATCTCTCCAGTCCCTAAATATACATAAAAACAAAAGAAAGACCAACAACCAAAACCACTCTTTATATAGCTTTTCTTTTTTCACAAGTGTCATTAAAAAAGAGGCATGTCTCATGTCAAGATCAATATTTCTGCTAAGCAAACAGTAAGTTTCAGTTTCAGTAAGGAAAACTGAAAAACACCCAACATCTGTTGCCACTTTCCCAAGAACTTGTGAATGTCCTTCCCAAGACACACTTAAAGACATCCTGGTTCACAAATGCATTCTGATCAAATTGATCTTTTCCAATGAATAGTTTGGAAAATATATAAAAGTGACTTCAGAGGATCTGATAGTGGCAGGAGGAGAACCCTGATTCCAAGCCACACGTTAATGGTGGCTGAAGGAAGCTTTAGACTGCTCATCCCAGAGATGTGTCTTTAATGGTAAATTTCTTGAAAGTTTCTTCAGAGGATGAAGCGTTATGTGATGAGGGTGTCACTGACACATAGTAGGCACTTCGGGAGGGGGGGACTTTTGATATTAACACATTTTTCTTCAGTTTTCTTGAAAATATCCACAAAACTTGACATGTCACTGTTTGTTGTGCAGTGGGATTTGGGAGAAGGTAGGAGAGTCAGATAGAATTCAAACCCTTCAGTGTCTCATGCTGTGTTAACTGTTTACTTTGTCATTGCACTCTTCATGTGCAACACACTTCGTAATCCACTGTATCTTTCTAATCTAAAGTACATATAGCCAGGAATAGCACCATAGAATTGTGCAGTTTGTATACTCTGTGAAAGTGGCTAGCTAAGGGGATGAGTGGGGACTAGAATCACCTTGCCATTCATGTATAGATCTGGAAAAAAAATAGCATTATCATAGTTTATAAACAGGCATCCTGGAGTTAGCAGGTACCTCTCCCATAGCATTATATTTTCCAAAAATATCTTCCATATGCGGAGACTGTAGCTGAATGACTCATGGAAACAGGACAACCTGTTTACTTTTTCGAATATCATCATCTTTCTTTCGATTAATTGTCCTTGGGTGTTTATCTTGCCTGGCAATTTTATGCTGGCTGACTAGGGAGATACCTTTAGGATGTCAGGAGCTTGTACACGGGGAGGAGGAGGGTGAGTCTCACCTATGACATGTGGTTTTGTTGTGGTTGTTGTTGCTGCTGCTGTTGCTGCTGCTGAATGAGCAACTGCTGCTGCTGTCGACGCCGAGCTGTCCGCAGCTTCTCGAAACGAGCCTCCATCTCTTCCAGGACTTTTGGGGTGTATCTGACCACCAGCTTCACACTGTCCTTAGCAGCCTTGAGAAGTTCCACGGCTTTCTCATGGTGCTCCCCTTCCACACTCTGAGAAGACAAGGAGAGAGTTCACTCATTTGTTTCTCCAGGGACGACTCTAGGATTGTTATCCTAGTATAAAGCCAAACCTATGACGCTCTTGTCCATAAATTCCAATACTTATAAGACTGAAATAGGAGAGTGTCTGAGAGTTCGAAGTCAGCCTGGGGTGCACTGTAGGCTTCAGGTCAGCCTGACATATGATGTGAAAACTGTATTTAAAAAAAAAAAAGTCAAAATCAAGGGTCTGGTGTTGTATGCCAGTTTGTAGGGTGCTTGCCTAACATGAAAGCTGCCCTAGGTTCTATCTTCAATATCACATACAACTTTGGTGGCAGATGCTAATCATGAGGCAGGAACATCAGATGCTTAAGCTATATAGCGAGTTCAAGGTCAACCTAGGATACAGGAGATTGTGTCTCAAACATCATCATCATCATCATCATAGCAATAATCAGAATTATTATTTATGTTCATAACTGAACTTCAGGGTGGTTAGGCTATATTAGGACACAGGGTGGATTAGATAGCTTGAGTTAAGGGGGCTAAAGATGGCAAAGACCTAATATTAAATTAAAGAATAAAAATGGAATTTCTAAATTTCACCTGAAAGAGTAAATATCTTACTTAAATAAATGAAAACAAGAAAGTTAAAATTCACAATAAAGGGAAGCTTTCTCTCCCTGAGAATAACCCCTACTAAGTGTCAGCAGTGATTCAAATCCTGAAATTTAGACACAAGGAATAGATCATTAGGTAAATGATGCTGAAACAAATAAATAATCAAAGCTAATTGATACCTCTGAACTCTCTAAACTACATTCAGTGATTTCATTCAAAAGCTTAAGGCTTGCCGGGCATGGTGGCACAAGCCTTTAATCCCAGCACTCGGGAGGCAGAGGCAGGTGGATTTCTGAGTTCGAGGCCAGCCTGGTCTACAAAGTGAGTTCCAGGACAGCCAGGGCTATACAGAGAAACCCTGTCTTGAAAAATAAAAACAAAACAAAACAAATCAAAACAAAACAAAAAAAGCTTAAGGCTTTGACTTTCAAAGGCTTAGAGGGATGTTTGCCATCTTGAGGTGGCAAGGGGATTCATCAATAAAGCCAGGACAGCCAGGGCTACACAGAGAAACCCTGTCTCGAAAAACCAAAAAAAAAAAAAAAAAAAAAAAGTCAGAGAGGAGTGGGACCTCAGAGCAGATGTCCAGAGTTTAAGTTTCTGTATTTCAAACACTGCACAAGAAAAGGAAGCAATCTGGAGAATGTCCACAGTGCATCCGTGGATCTGTCTAGTCTTTCACAGGTGCTCTTAAAAGTCCATCAGCAGAGTGAACCAGTGATAAATGTGATTAAATTACAAAACACAAATGTCCCCTAAATCCATGTACAGGAAGAGAAGTGATCTCTCCTTCGTATAATCAAAGAAGTATAGATTAACATACTTTATTTTAAAATTAAGAACGGTAATTTACATATGTTGTATGGACAAGGATGTGGGGAAATGAACTTTGACCTAGCACATTTTTTTTCTGGAGGGTGCTCTTATTACTAACTGGAAAAAAAATAGTCTATTATAATGAGTGGAGTTTTTGTTTGTTTGTTTATTTGTTTGTTTGTTTTTGTCCAGACAGGGTTTCTCTATGTAGCCCTGGCTATCCTATAACTCACTCTGTAGACCAGACTGGCCTCGAACTCAGAGATCTGCTTGCCTCTGCCTCCCAAAGTGCTGGGATTAAAGGCATGCATCCCCACTGCCCAACTATAATGAGTGTTTTTTACTAAGCATAACACTATATATATACCTGCAAATGTGACATATAAGGTATGTACCTGCAAGTATGTAAATAGAATACACAGAAATCGATTAGAGTTTGAGCTTTTGAGATTCAAAACATCTTTTGAACATCACAACATGGACAAGTGACTGGGAACACTATCATTGTTTCAAGTGAACCAAGAGCTGCTGAAGACAAGCCCTGTAGGGATTCTCTAGGCTGGAAGAAGGGAGCTGTTAACACAAAGAATGTTGCAGTTAGATGTCATAGGACCTTTTAAAGGAGTTGTGCAGTGTCAGCCCTCTAAGCTGACACTGAGGCACAGACAGTACGACCCCATTTTCCAAGATTTAAGTGCAGTGGCTTTTTGCCTAGTTATTTGGATTAAGTGCTGAGGGGTGGGGAAAATGACAGAAGACATAAATAGCACCTAGGTGAAGCTCAAATATTATCAGAACATCTAGAGTGGTGAAGACAAGCCTCCTTCCTCCTGGGGTAAGATTTCTTTTCACAGCACAAGGGTAATAAGAACTCAAGATGCACCAATATGAACTATAAAGGGGGGCACATCTATCAGACCTCAGGAGGACATCAGTTAAGCTTGAGATTCATGATTACTGATATACAGCTTCGGACACTTTAGACGGTGTGTTTAAGTCAATCCCTTGCCTTCAGTAGGTGGGTATGGGCTGAGGGAAAAAAGTTTCAATTTATCAATTTGGTCAGCTGTCACTTGCTGCCTGCCTGTGAGGACCCAGTTTGTGTGAGTCCCAAACAGATAAGACAGGTTTACAAAATGGCCAGAGTGAGCCAGAAAGACAATTTATGTAGCTATATCCCTAAGTCTGGATTAAAAAGAAAAAGAGGATTAAAGGGAAATAGTTTACACAGCCTTTGCGTAGAGAGAATTTTTATTTCTGGCTAAAGCCCAAGAAAACAAACGTGTTTCCCCGATTAGGACATTCTTTTTGTTATTCACCCAATCACTGAAGTCACTAATCAGAATGTTATTAAGCATTTATCTTAGTGTGTATAGCTAACACAATTTCCAAGTAAATAAAAGACAAGAGAACATACTGACCACAGAAACCTCCTCTTTATTTGTTGGTAATTACTTTGCAATGCCTCCCAAGATGATTTATTACAACGTGGACTGTTGCTTTCAAATGAAAGTGTGATTTGTTTATCCAAACCCTTCTTTATTTTTCCACATTAAAACTTCTATGGGCTCCTGTTGTTGTTTGGTTTTGTAGAGGTCTTATGGATCACGGGCTGGTCTAGAACGCCCTGTATGGTAGAGAGACAGAGGATAACTGTTGCCTACTTCCAAGTGGCAGGATCAAAGGTGTGTGCCAACCCATCAGATTTTCCTGGTTAGTAGTTGGTTCAGCGACCTCTGAGGCCAGCTGGTCAGTCTCAAGAACTTGATTTTATACTTCATAGAATTTGGTTTTATTTAATGAGGTGAAAGACTTTAGGACAGACATGGAGTGGCTCATTATTCACCTTTAAGCATTGTGGTAGTCATTCAGAGGGTACTGTGAACGTGCATGGGAGTGAATCAAGTCTATTGAGAAGAATGGAAGTCCCAGTTCTGCAAACTTTTACATCTGTCTGACTTAAAATATTTAATACTTATTGAAATCAATATAAAAAACCAAACAATTTATTACTTCTTTTGCAATTCTTATGAAACACTGTAAGAGCTGTGTTTCCTGTAAGATACATGCATACGTGCATGTTTCCATTCAGGAACCTGGAAAAGAAATGAGCTCAACAACTAATTCACTGTACGTTTGTTGTGTTAGCAGTCTCGTGCGGTAGTAAGTACTAGGACACCTTTAAGTTGGCTGATTTATTGGAAACATAGCAAAGTCGTGGCTGCTTCATGAATCAACCTTTAAACTCTGGTACATTCTGAGGTTTGAATACCTTAGCTATGTCACACAGAGAGATATCAAAATGCTATTTCTAGTACGATCTATTTTCGGGGTGATTGAGAATCCCTTTAAAAAGGAATTTGGATTGTACTGCCTACATGAATTTGCTCACAATGTGTGCCTCCCTTTGTGACATAGTTGCATTTTTATCTTGCCAGGCCATCAGCTAGAGGAGCCACCTGGTCTAGGAAAGAATTTTACACACTGTATATATGCACTATTAGCATGAACTGACAATGCTCAGAGATGTTTTTCCAGGCTTTTCTTCTATGAAATTAATTAAAATTTCATTGCTTTCTCCTTCCCTTTGTTCCACTAACTAGGCATTTCTTATGGAGATCATATTGGCCTTATCTTGACTTAGTTTGCTGCTGAGTAGCATCCTGAAGTACTACTGGGTAACCAAGAGGTAGCATGCTTCATGGGTTGTCCATGGCATGCCCAGGTTTCTAAGTGACATCTCTCATTTGCATTGGGAGCCAGGTGATCTTATCAAGGAGTAAAGGCTAGGGAAGCTATGAGATTATGATACTTTAGTGCAATTAAGTAGCTCAGAGTGTTGTCTCAGAAAAGACCTTTAAGAATATTCCCATTTATCGATTTTTTTTTCCAAAATAAAGAGATAGGGATTCAATCAACTGGGACCTAGCTCAACACAAAAAGCTATTTGTTTCAGGTCTCATTACTGATGAGTGCTTTTAAAATGATCCCACCCTACTTTTTTAACTAATCCAGAAATGAGACACATGGCTGGTCTGTTTTTCTCTGGGTGAAAGGACAGGAACTAATGGTAGCAAAGCCCCAGCTAACTGTGTGAGCTGGCTAATGCTGGAGCAGTGGGAAATGACTGAAGGGTTCACTGTCTTGAGTTAGGGTTCTCAGCTTTGAAAAGGCCCTGTGTAGTCACACAGAAACCAAGTCTTTTCCTGGGCAGAGATGATTGCGACTATTTTTCTGCTCATCACTTTACAGGAATATATTAAAATTGATAAAATGCTGACTCTAAGTAGTGTGCACCCAGCTGTCTTTCAAAGTGTAAGCTGCACACTTGCCGGCAACAGGAAAGCCCTTGAGTGTGGCAGAGTGCCATGCTGTTTATTTGCACATACTAAACATGGCTGTATAATCCTGAGAATAAAGGAAACATGAGATATTTGCAAGCATCATCATAATTCAAACCCTTGATCAATTTCAACACAATAATAGAAAACTAAGTTCTTTTTAAGAGCATGAAATTGTATTGTTGTGATGAGAATGGATCCCTTTATTCTTATGATGGCTTTATGCACTTCTGTTGCTTTAATCTTATTACATTTGAATGTGGACATCTATGTATATGAATATGTATGCATAAATATGTATATTATAGTATATCTACTTACTGCAAGGATTATTTTCTTTCATTTTTTTTGTGTGCATTAGATATACGTCTCACAGGTCTTGGAAAAGTTTTAAAAAATTCATCATATTTCTGGTAGTAAGAAAAACGCAGACACAAACTGACATCTAGCTCTTCTGAGAAACGGAGTGCTTCCCTGTGAATAGAGTCTAAAACAAAATAATTAAAAGCAAATATGGGAATGGAGTTTTCTTTTGTGTAGAGGGCCATATTTTTGACCAGTGGTTTCTAAGTTGTGGCTGAAGAACTTTGTGAATGGAGATGGTGTGATGGTTTGTACAGTCTTGGACCAGGAAATGGCACCATTGGGAGGTATGGCCTTGTTGGGATAGGTGTGTCACTGTGGGAGTGGGCTTAAGACCCTCACCCTAGTTGCCTGGAAGTCAGTCTTCCACTAGAAGCCTTTGGATGAAGACATTGAACTCTCAGCTCTGCCTGTGTCATGCCTGTCTGGATACTGCCATGCTCCCACCTTGATGATAATGGACTGAACCTCTGAACCTGTAAGCCAGCCCCAATTAAATGTTGTCCTTATCAGAGTTGCCTTGATCATGGTGTCTGTTCACAGCAGTAAAACCCTAACTAAGACAGATGGCTTGGTGATTCCATGGTGTGTTATGTCAAGAGGCACAGCACCTTGACCTAAGCATTTGACCATGTATAAAACTCAGACCCAGCTAGCCAGTATTGATGTACAGCTTACATTTGTATGTCACGTTCTAAACTGTGGCAAACCCAGAAAAGCCAATGCCCTCTGAAGGGTGCTTTTGATGATGTTATTTCAGCGTGGCCAGATGTGGGAAATCTAATCATCTTTAGTTTGGTGTGGAGCTCTGCTGAGTTGGTATTTAATTAGGAATATTTTTGAACATTTGAAGATATGTTCAGGAAAGAACTCTCGGATTCTTTGATCCTTCTCTTTTCTCAAATATGCTAATTTCCCCTTTCTAACAGTATTATCTTCTGCTTAAGAAACGTGGCAAGTGTATGAAAAGTGTCACATTTCTTCCTTGGAAACAATATGCTAATGTCCCCTCTGGGTACTTTTGTCCCTGCCTACACGCTAATATCCATCTCCGAGTACTATAATTTGTCAGTTCACAATCATGCTCTGCTACTAGAGTCTACACGGAGAGATGAGACTTGTTTAGCAATCTCTGAGCCAGCTTCTATTATTTGCCCAATAAGTAAGCAGTCAATAAATCTATTTACTCATTCAGTCTCTTTTTTTAATCTAACATATATTTATTTAGCTATCTATTATCCATGTATCTATATTCATGTATCTATCAATCATCCATCTCTATCTATCTATCTATCTATCTATCTATCTATCTATCTATCTATCTATCTATCATCTATCTATCTATCTATCTATCTATCTATCTATCTATCTACTTACCTATCTATCTCTATCACTGTCTATATTCTACTAAACTAAAGAACCACCCTTCTTTGGTCTGAGTGAGTTTTTTCAGCTATCAGATCTGTGAACCTATCCGAGCTGCTTTATATCTCTGGACTCCATTTTCCTTATTTGAAAACTGAGTATAGAATACCTACTATGTAAAACCATCACTAACATTTGAAAGAATGTCTGGAAGTTACGAGGGTCCAACTAATATTAACTCCATGTTTTCTTGTTACTTCGTTGTCAGTATTCCTGTATGCATTCAAATGCTTAAGAATAACTGAAAAAAAAATGTAGTTGCACAATAAAATATAAGTCTGCTTTATATATTCTGGAAATCAAAGGTTTACTGCATAAATTAATAGACTGTGGGAAATGTGCTTCAAACTATAGGAGTCTACAGCTTTACTTACCCTCACACAATTTAGCTGCATCATTTCCATACATACATACATACACACTGATATGGTAATTACAAGTGATAATTATTCTAAAACAACGACAACTGCAACAACAGCTACAAAAAAACCCAAAAAACAAAAACCCAACAACAACAACAACAACAAAAAAAACCAAACCCAAAACCAAAACAAAAAACCCCATCTCTCATTGTTCCTCCTCAGTATCATTCTTAGCCAAGGACAAGACTGTTATGTGGGAGATTTACTTGAGAGGAAGATCATCAAGTAACTGAACACTAGAAAAGACCTTGGAGGTTAATGGAGAAAAGTGTGTGTAATTGTACATATTTTCATCTTAGGAGAGTAGTTACAAATAGAGGAAGTTTTGAATCATGAAAGGGGAAATGCAATATAGTAGCACTAAGTCGGGGGGGGGGGGACCTAAATTGAACAAGTGATTCAGAAAAAAATATCCTGCCAGAAATAAGAGATTCATAAATCTAACATTTAGTTCATCTCCGACTGTCTTTCAGATCTGGGGACTAAAATTGGAAGTGTATGCAGCTGCTTCTTAGTAGTACTGCTTTGTAGCAACTGCACCCCAGTAGTGATGCTCCACAGTGACTCCACGGCATCTCAGCAGTAATGCTTTGTCGTGACGTCACCTCACTGGTGATACTGCATAGTAATTCTATGACATCTCAGTAGTACTGCTTCATTGTCACTGCACCTCAGTAGTGATGCTTCGTAGTAACTTTATGGTGTCTCAGCAGTCACACTTCACAGTAACTGTGCTGTACTCAAGTAGTGCTGCCACTATGTCATAGTGGTAATACTTCATAATGACTCTACATCCTCCCTGTAGTACTGTGTCCTAGCAACTCCATAGCATAGCCATTGTGATGCCCTGACTAACTTTACTTAACCCTTGTGCTAGCATTCACAGAGGGGAAAATCCTCAGTAGTAGTTGGGTTGAAGACAGAACCCAACCCTCTCCTTCACACATTCATGTATCTATGCAGATACAGATACAGACACAGATACAGACACAGACACAGACACACAGACACGGACACGGACACGGACACACACAGAGACACAGGCACAGACACACAGACACACAGACACACAGACACACACACACACGAGACAGAGAGGCAGAGAGAGATCAGAGACAGAGAGAGAGACAGATACAGAGAGAGAGAGAGAGAGAGAGAGAGAGAGAGATCCTGACACTGAGTGGTAGGAGTCAGAAGTCAGCATCCCACCATTTTCTAACACTCCTTTATTTTGATTGAACTGTGACAATTCCTGAAACTACAGTAATTTGATTTCTAGAACTAGATATCTCCATAGAACTAGATCTCTTTGTCTATAGCTTTGGCCTCTATGTTCCATCAACCCTCACGAAAGGCTGGCCCTGAGAGATGCTTATCAATCACCTTATGTTCTTTTACTCGCTGAGTATTCCCAGTAATGGCTAATATCATTCCAGAATAGAAAACTTTTTGACTACTTCCCAGGCCCCTTTTTCTAGATTTACCAGGTTTCTTGAATTAGAGAACCCTTCCCTGCTCCAAGTGATTTTTTGACACTCTATTAATCTTGAGATTCTAGGGACAAATTTGCAATGGGGTTTCACAGTGAATCTGTGCTTCTGAGATACATTTTACACCCATCTCTGCTCTCTAGGTGTGTGCCACTCAGACACCATCTCCTTACCGACCCAACTTCCTCTGTCTATGTCTTTCTCCAAAAAATGAAAACAAACAAAACAAAAGCAACCAACAACCCTTGTCCCCACCAAAGACCCTATAGTGACCTGATTCTCTACTTTGAATTGTAAGTCTGGAGGAGCATTGGGGAGTGTTCATTTTCCCCCGTACTGGGATGCCTGTGTCACATATCACTGGCCACCAAGTTCTCCCAGTATAATCTCAGTCTCTACATGTTTCAGGGCCCTCCTGGCTTGCATACAGCAACCCAGAACTCTACTCTGAATGTTCCAGCCCAGAGCTCTGAGTTGCTCTTCCCTATAAAATCCAACCATTTAGGACCTTCATTCTTTCGACTGTTGCACCTGATCCCCCTCTTTGCTCCTTTCCCCTTCCCCTCTCTTGTCTCTTCATATAGCTCAGGGTCATGACTATTATGGATTCTTCCAGATGTGTCTGCCTCTGGCTATGTTCTCTCACATATCTATAAAAAAAAAAAAAAAAAAAAAAAAAAAAAAACCTTCTCCTCCATCATATCTAAGAGGGAATAGTTGCAGCAATGGAGGACCTCTTTCCACATTCACCCAAAATCTATTTTCCAATACCCAACACTACTATAGCCCTAGATAAAAACACCAAATACATTTAGAGACAAACTTTAGTGTCATTCCTCAATGAGATCGCAAGCATGGAACAGCACCTGTGTGAGGGGACAGAAAGACTAGAAATTGGCACCAGGATGGGCTTCAAGTTGTGAAGAAATGGCTAATTAACTGTGACCTTTAGAACCTAATCTTTCCTCCACCTTGATTCCCAGGTTCCTGCTGTCCTGCTTTTAGTACTGAAGGATCCAAGGAAGGCTTTCATTCCAGGGAAGCAGAAATAATTGATCACTTATTAAGAACTGGGAAGATGTCCCAGAATTGGAGCAATGCACATGTACCTAGCATTCATTCACCAATTTGAATAACATAATTACCAACCCTTAAGGAGCTGGAATTTCCTGAGAAGAAGGCAAGCAGTTGGGTAGGTCAGAATCACCATTGGACACAATAGGGCTGCATGAAGAAAAGAGAGGGATAGACCTAAGGTGTGTGTGTGTGTGTGTGTGTGTGTGTGTGTGTGGTGGGATTGGAAAGAGTAGCTCTGAGCACACTAAAGTCCTTTTGCTCTCTCTGGGATTCTGCCAAGACAACAAAGGCAGCTGGAGTATTAAGAGGCATTTCCTCCTTTGTCTGCACCTTGATCCAGGCAAGTGGGGGCCTTGGAATTCTATGAAGTAGTTCTGTGTACCATATACTATCTGACAACCTCAAAGCTAAGTTAAAAGGTTTAGGTTTTTGTCTTCACTGATAATTTCAACTGGGAGTGGTTTGCCACTATAATAGGTACAGGTCTAAAGCTGTAAAGTTCTGTGGGATATTCCACAAGTTAGAAAAGAGGGTTAAGCCTTTACGACATTTTGGGGGAAATCCTGCTATCCTAAACAAAACATAGGTCACACTGTCTCCTCTCCCAGATGACAGCAACCATTATGTAGCAATGACCTCTAGTATTCATTCAAGAAGGATTTCTTTTTCTATTAGACTCCTACTTTAGCAATCTCATTGAGCTAACAGTTTTCTAAAGGGTATCTTAGAAACAATACATGGCTGCACGATTCGAACCATCCTCTTCAAAAGATCCCTTTTAATATCTAACTGATTTGGAATTCAAGATGTCCAGACAATTAAGGGGAAGTGTGTCTCTGCACCTGTTCTCTGAGTCTGGGGCTGTCAAATGTATTTCTGGTCAAGTGTATATAATGGATGGGCATTGTTGCTTCTGTATTGCATGAATAATCGAATGTTACAACATCTAGTCTAATTGCAGGGCTTCAATGTTGCAGCTGCCTTCTTGCAGAAATAAAAATTTAGAGGACATATCAAGAGCACTGACCAATATCTCTTGGCTTTACATACAAAGGCTTTTCTGATTAAGTGCACAGTTGCAGATGATCCCTTGCATTTGTTATCACTGATTAATACAAAGAATTTTCAGGTGTTTCAAATGTTCTAACTTGCTCAAACTTTCTAACTTTCTAGCTCACTTTGGAATGCCTCCTGCTAAACTGATCATGTGGCTAGCCAGGACTACAGACTATAGAGGCATCCTTAACTACTTCCTCAATCCATGTCCAAATATCTACCAGTATGTACATTTTTTTTCATTAATTTTTTTACATAGATGTATATATATATGTATATGTGTGTGTGTGTGTGTGTGTGTGTGTGTGTATTTCCTAAATATATAGACTGAATCTACTTAGTCTATATCATTATACTTGTATGTACATTTTTCAGGACTCACCAGGATACATCTACATCATACCTCCTGCTCCTAAGGCTCAGGGATCATTTTGGAAAAGAGGGTAGAAAGGTTGAAAGAGACAGAAGATTCAGGGATTTGCTGTGAGATTGTGTCTCCTAGGGATGCAGGAGCACACCCATAAAGTCATACCAACACTTGAGCTGTTTAAACTTTAGCCGAACAAGGACAGTAAGAACAGACATGCTAATCGGTGAGAATGGGGAAAGACTTAGGAGGTCACAATGACCTACACAAAGAACTACAAGTAACTAAGGAATGGTGAGAGAGGGAGGGAGAAAGAGTCTGCTCTTTATTTCTTGTGTCCTCCAGACTCAGAACTCAGTCATCTTGTTTTTGCATGCTTCTGTTTAAAATCTATTGGTAAGTAGTAACACACAGGGCTCTGGCAGACACTGTCTGCAATTGGAGGAGTATAGCCACATTGCTAACCTCCCCCTAGACCAAGCATAGCATATAGTACTGTCCTAGCATTTGCCCGCCTAATGTCGAGTGTGCTAGTTTTGAAGTTTAAGCCTAATGAATATAGCAATAAATATGGTGTCCCTATCCTAAAAGTAGCACTCACTAGTGCCCTGCTAAAACCCCATTTTTTAATGGAAACAAACAAGCAAACAAAATGCAACTAAGTAATAAATATCCAGCAATAGAGGAAGGTTGTATCAATCATGGAACCCATGTATCACAGAATAATATATGTGAGATTAGGACAAAAGTCTATATGCTGAAAGACAAGCTCTCTAAGACATATTTCTGATCAAGTAATCCAATTAAAGAATAATACAGATGTGCATGAAACTATCCATTAAAAATCACTTAATACTATGACTCAACATTTGTTGAATTTTTATGATCAGGAACTTTTTAAAGAGTCTTAGCAACTCCATTTTATAAATAAAGAAACTGGGATTGTGTAGGGGTTATAAAACTTTCTAGGGCCACACCTTTAATGAATCACACGTCTACTGCTAGAGCCTGACCTTTCAGTAAATTCTCATGGTCTACTCTTTAAAATGGGAGACTAAAAAAAGGAAAAAAAATGGAAGTGTGTGTGTGCGTGCAAGCATGCCTGGGTTTCTACTTCAAGAAAAAAAAAATCCACCGTGAAGTTATTTCCTTGGGAGAAGAGGGAATAGAATAAGAAAATAGTAAAGAGTTTTATTTTTGTCTGATTTGGTCTTTGTATGCACGTGTGTGCGTGCGTGCATGCGTGTGTGTTAATGAACATTACCTGGTAGGACATTGTATAGCATCCTGTAATAAGCCAAAGAAAGTAGAAGAAACGATAATGTTCCTTAAGTGGCACTTTGAGGCATTGTTTTTTACCTAATTTGTGCACAAAGAAAAAAAAATTACTGCTGTGATTACCTCAGCTATTTAGGGGAAAGGAAAAGATTTCAGCTGAGAAGGAAATGATTTCAGCTGAGTCCCATCAGTAGTCATGAGTACAGAAGTGTGGTCTGGGGGGTTATTTCCATGGCCTGACCCTCTGAAGCACGGACCCGTTGATCAGTCACAACCAGGTCTGATTCTTCCTTGTATCTGTCCTGAGCTGGAATGTGAGTGCTTTTCTTTCCCCTACTTCCTCTCTATGGTTTATTTTTATTTTTTATTTATTTTTTGCCTGTGTGTCAGTTACATGGCTGGCAAATAATTCATAGTTGTGTCTATTGGCTATCAATCCACATTTTTACAGAATAATGTTTGACTGGGAAATGGTAGGGAAGGATTGCAAAATACTTCAAGTTTAATTTTTGCTTTTCACTTAATGGCTCCTGAGATGAAAAACTGTAGCGCTTTTTCAATCTTGACAGATGAGAGACTGCAGAGGGAGTTACAAATCAATCGACCTAGGGATTTTTTTCTGAGAGTGAAATGAGTCAGCTTTGTATTTCTCTTTTGGTACAACTAATATTGAGCCTTTCCTCTTCCCCACCCCCAGATAGCATTCCTTTGTAACAAAGAAACACTATTATTTATTTTCTCCATGACAGACTCATACTGAGATATAGTTCTTCTCTTCACATCAAATTAAATCTCAAACAGGTTGCCTTTCCTCCAATTCTGTATCCTTCAAGGCCACTGCCTAAACCCTATAATCTCAGGAATGACTCAAAAATTCAAATAAGATTATATGTTATTCTTGCTTTAAATTGCTCAGTGTTCTAGTATTGCTAAACTCCAAATCTTCAGCCTAGTAACTTACCTTTCTTGATGTGCCTCTACTTGTAGTTTGTACACTGGATTGCTAATCCTTGAGTCCCTGCACCAGTGGTTCTCAACCTTTCCTAGGATACAACCCTTCCTCATGTTGTGGTGACCCCAACTATAGGGATAATGTTTATATGCACTGTGTGAAGATGCATCTCTGTCCTTCCTTGCCTGCCTAAGGCACCTCTGCTTGTTAAAAATAAAGATCCTATAGCCTAGAACGAAAGGCAGACTAGAAGATGGGACACATTTGCAAAGGTAGGAACTCTGGGCACTAGTCAATACATATTCATTTTATTCACTGCTGGTTCTATCTAACATTTCCCAAACTAAAGAGATGGTGGAATAACTGAGCAGAGAATCTGTTAGGCAGAGGAATGCACTCGCTTCTAGGGAGAGTGGCAAATCATAGATAATGATAAATATTTTGCTGAAGGTATGACATTCCTATAAATAACTGAAAAGTCATAAAAAAGAAATTGCATGACTCTGTCTGAGCCATTCTAGTCTTAGAATAATTGAACACACATAGTAAAATTTTCACATACCCAAATTCTTGTATTATTATGTTAAAAAGAGAATTAAAGAGTTGGATAAATCGCTCAGTGGGTAAGAGTGCTTGCAGCATAAGCAGGAATATCTTAGCTCAGATCTCTAGCCCCCATGGCAAAAGCTGGCTCACTTGTGCATACCTGGAACCACAATGTTAGGGGTAGGGGCGTACAGGGACAGATTACTGTGGCTTGTTGGCCAGACAGTGGATCTGCAAAGTATTGAACTCTAGGTTCAGTGAGAGACCCTTTCAGAGACTACGGTAGAAAGTGATAAAGGAAGATATCCATTTGCTTCTCTGGCCTCCATATGCACAACCACTTACATGCACATATGCATGGATGCATACCCAGCACACATAACATGTCCACACAATACATACATATTAAAAAAATAAACTAAGCCAATAAGAATGAAATTGACTTGTTTGTGGAATACACCAACTATGTGCAAAAACCTGAAAGAAAATATATTTTCAACATTGATGACATAAGACAATATGTGATTGACAGTCAACATCATACAGAGTGCAGCATCTCACGCATCGCTGTCACCTAATGTGACAGAAGCCACATAAAAACAGAATGTGTAGAAATAGTCTCAGATGAGATTAGGTGCGTTCAGGGTGGTGTGAATCTAATAGAAGAGAAAGTGGGGAAAAGTCTCAAACAGAGGGGAAAAGTTCCTGAACAGAACACCAATGGCTTATGCTCCAAGATCAAGATTTGACAAATTAGAAGTCATAAAATTGCATAGCTTCTATAAGGCAAAGGACACTGTCAATCGAGCAAAATGGAAACCAGTAGATTGGGAAAAGATCTTCACCAACCCTACATCTGATAGAGGGCTAATATCCAATATATACAAAGAACTCAAGAAGTTAGACTCCAGAGAACCAAATAACCCTATTAAAAAATGGAGAACAGAGCTAAACAGAGAATTCTCAACTGAGGAAACTTGAAGGGCTGAGAAACACCTAAGGAAATATTCAACATCCATAGTCATCAGGGAAATGTAAATCAAAATAACCCTGTGAGTTCATCTCACACCAGTCAGAATGACTAAGATCAAAAACTCAGGGGACAGCAGATGCTAGTGAGGATGTGGAGAAAGAGAAACACTCCCTCATTGCTGGTGGCATTGCAAGCTGGTACAACCACTCTGGAATTCAGTTTGGCGGTTCCTCAGAAAACTGGACATAGAATTATCTGAAGATCCAGCTATACGCTTGGGCATATACCCAGAAGATGCTCCAATATGTAATAAGGACACATTCTCCATTATGTTCATAGCAGCCTTATTTATAGCAGCCAGAAGCTAGAAACAACCCAGATGTCCCTCAACAGAGGAATGGATACAGAAAATGTGGTACATTTACACAATGGAGTACTACTCAGCTATTAAAAGCAATGACTTCATGAAATTCGCAGGCAAATGGATGGAACTTGAGAATATCATCCTGAGTGAGGTGACTCAGTCACAGAGGAACAAACACAGCATGCACTCACTGTTTAGTGGATATTAGCCCAAAAGTTTGGAATACACAAGATTCAATTCACAGACCGCATGAAGCCTAAGAAGAAGGAAGACCAAAATGTGGATACTTCAATGCTTTTTAGAAGGGTGAACAAAATACTCACAGGAGGAAAAGTGGAGACAAAGTGTGGAGCAGAGACTGTAGAAAAGTCCATCCAGAGATGGCCCCACCTGGGGATCCATCTCGAATACAGTTACCAAACTCAGACGCTATTGTGGATGCCAGGAAGTGCTTGCTGACAGAAGCCTGATATGGCTATCTCCTGAGAGTTTTTGCCAGAGCCTGACAAATACAGAAGGGGCATTGCAAGCTGGTACAACCACTCTGGAAAGAAGTTTGGTGGTTCCTCAGAAAATTGGACATAGTACTATCTGAGGACCCAGCTATACCACTCCTGGGCATATATCCAGAAGATGCTCACAGCCAACCATTGGACTGAGCTAGGGGGTCTCTGATGGAGGAGTTGGAGAAGGGACTGAAGGAGCTGAGGGGGTTTGCAGCCCCATCAAGAGAACAACACTGTCCATAGGCCATACACTCCCGGAGCTCCCGGGGACTGGACCACCAACTAAAGAATACACATGGAGTGACCCATGGCGCTGGCCACATATGTGGCAGAGAATGGCCTTGTTGGTCATCAGTGGGAGGTGTGACCCTTGGGCCTGAGGGTGTTCGATGTCCCAGTGTAGGGGAATGCCAGGGCGGGATAATGGGAGTGTGTGGGTGGGTGGGGGGAATCACCCTCACAGAGGCAGCAGGAGGGGGTAACAGGTAGGTGGTTTCTGAAGGGGAGACCTGGAAAAGGGAAAACATTTGAAATGTAAATGAAGAAAATATCCAATAAAAAAAATATTAGTCTCGGGTAACCAGCTACAACTCCATCGCCTTAGCACGGGCAGCACTTTGGGAAGGCATCATCACGTTGCTTAAGAGCCACCAGCAAAGAGAACAATTATCATTCGACTTGGACTTTGGAAGCCTAAAAGGAGCCTGCTTCTCACAGGGACCACAGTTAGCAGAACCTGATTGAACTGAGCGACTCTCCAGATTCTCTGGAATCTGTCTCCATTCTGCAGGAGCAAGAACAAAGCCAGCAAGCAACGTTTGTAACTTGCCCCACCGATCCTTCGCACTGAGCCAGAACTCAGAAGGCAGGTCAGAGTAGAAGGGATAAGCAGGCTGAAGGTTGGAAATGAGCTCTAGGTCACTCTTCATGGGGTAGTGTAGCCTGGAACCCGGGTCCTCTGGCTCTGGCCTTCCAACTCCTTCCGTCCCCCCATGAGAAGCCTGAGTTCTTTTCAGAGCCCGGTGCCTCGATGGCTCTGGGTTTCCTTTTGAAACTGCGATTTTCATAGAGCTTCTTAAAGCACACGTGTGTGCCTAGCTTTATGACTCTGTGTTAGGAAGTGAAATTTGAAGACTATTTAAGGTGTGAGAGGATTTAGATTAAATATGGGACACCCTGCCCACCTCCACCCCCCCAAAACAAAATCTTTAAAGAACTTGGAAACAAAAACAAGAACTTCAGGATCAGCAGGTACAGCGGCGGCTGGCCCTGGAGCCAAAGCTGATCTCTTTTTAGACCCATCTTACACCTGGAGAGCCGGGAGGTTCCCTGTGGAGTTTAGTTATAGACTTCTATTGGATTTTCTAGACTTGAGCAGAAGAGCAAAGCGGCAAACGTTTGTTGTATTTCTTTCTGTGATGTGTTGGCACAATACTTCTACAAATCATCTGAAGTTGAGGGTAAATCCAGTTAGGAGTAGTGCAGCCAGTTCTACTCATGAAAAACAAGGCTAAAAACCCAAACTAAAGCAAAACAAAGAAACTCTATGCTCCTAGGACTCTCAGTTACAACAAGCTCCTTTGGGCTGTGTTTTCTTTGAAATGTTCTTTTTTCCCCAGCATCAGGCATGTGGGGCAAGGCTGATAATTCGTTTTGGAAGTCTTATTAGGAGCTTTAAAGTGATATTCTCACAAAATTGTTTTCTCCTAGAGATGAAGCCTATGGCCGGTCCAATCATCGTGAGCTGTGAGTTACTGTGCCTTTACCCTTTCTATTCTCATATACCATGTGATATATAATCTGTGGAATTAGATCTTAGTAAGCCAGTTTGCTCTTTGGTTTGTATCAGTCTTTCTGAAATTTGCTGATTTAGTTGAAGATCATGGCTCTCAAACAGGCGTACTTTTTGCATCTCAGAGTGGGCAACTCTGAAGGCACTTCTTATTTGCGTGTGCAAATGGGATAGAATGTCAGTGTGTAGTGTGTGTCTCTGTGTGTACGTGTGTGTGTGTGTGTGTGTGTGTGTGTAAGAACTTATCAACTAACTAGGTTGGCTGCCTGAGGGGAATTCTCCTATTTCCATCCTCTCAGTGTTAGGCACATAAATTCCCAGGGTTGCACCAAGCTTTTATATGGGGCTTTGAACCCAGATCCTGGTTGCACAGCATCTACTGTAAATACTGAGGCAACTTTCTAATTAGCAGGTATAGAGAGCTGGGGAGTTAGGTCACTGAGGTAAACATCCTCCAATATGTAGAATAGCATTACCAACAAATATTTATCCAGTTCAAAATACAAAATATTTGAAGGGTAAGACATTCTTATTATTATACATGCAATTCACTGCAGGCTTATACAGTCAAAATTGTAAAAACATAATAATAAGAATATGTAATAATAATAAAGATTTTTTTTTGGCATTTTGAGACAGGATTTCTCTGTGTAGACCTGGCTATCCTGGAACTCACTTTGTAGACCAGGCTAGCCTCAAACTCAGAAATCCACCTGCCTCTGCCTCCATAGTGCTGGGATTAAAGGCGTGTGCCACCTCGCCCAGCATAATAATAAAGATTTTTACATTCAATTGCTGTTAGTTTGGTGGAACTCAATCGATGTTTTGTTTTGCTCTTACAAATGCTAATATTAAATTACTACTCTATTCCCATACCATTTCACATAGATTAGCCTACAGATACTACACACAGCTGAGTAGCCAGTTACTTGTCTTCTTCCCTTTACCACCACCTTTTCTTGCAACACCATCACCACCATCATCAACACCACCACCACTACAACCACCACCACCACCACCACCAACGACAACAACAAGGCAAAATACAGGTTTGAGGAAACCCGTCATTGGCCAGTTCCGGTCCTTTGTTTATCATATTCAATCAACTGCCGGTCTTATTCTTGGTATCATGCTGTCCAAAATAATTTTTAAATCTTTTCTTTTCACCCTAGTCAGTATTTTCCCACTATGGATTTTAATCTGTATTCTCCCATTACTTAAGATTTCAATCTCTTTAAAATCTTAAGAGTTTCCTAGTCTGAATTCCATGCTTTCTTCATAAAATTCTTGCCAGAGTAACCTAAGTATGAATAAAGCCATTTTGGGTCAAATTTTCTACTTTAATTGATAAATGCAAGCTCCCAAACAGGATTTATAGGACTTTATTGTAAATCCTTCCAATCCTACTTGAGCTATAGACTTCGTGCTATGATACTTTCCAATGTAGGACACACTATTAACCTCATCACTCTGATACTCCGTGAATGCTTAAATCTTAAAGCTTATGAATGATTAAAGAAATGTGAGTTAACAAATGGATGATGACAAACTTGTCCAGGCAGAATATGAAGAGCAAGAATATATTCCTTTGAGGTGAACTGTATGTTTCTTGTCTATAGCAGAAAGATCATTATTGTGTTTACAATGCTTACATCTACAAATCAAGACTGTGTTATGATAGGAAATATGGATGAACTTATCTGGGATCTTGGTGAGAAGGCTCCTGAATAATTTAATAACAGCAGGGATGCTGTCTTTGGAGAGGCATTATGGCATATACTTTCAATGCCTTATTATTATTATTTTTAATCTTGATTGTCATCAGCAGAGAAACGTAGGGCACTATTGTTACATTGGTCCTGAAGGTATACAGTCACAGGACATTCTAGTGACTTTCTGATAACCTTACCAATAACTACTATCCAATTGCTTTTGATGAGGTATTTTTATTGTTTCCTGTCAGACAAAATGAATAATGAAGTATTTAAATGGGGTTAGAAGTTAACTCCTTAGAAAGACAAAATTCTAAGACAGGAGCAGTCACTGGGTATATCAAAGGTATCCAGCATAATGCCAGACTAATATATTGTCTCTCACTTAACCTGAAGATTACTTTTACTGAAAAGGCGTTGCTACTTTCACTTTATGGGCAATAAATCAGAGTCAGAATATAAATGATTTTACTGTGGCTGGAATATTCTAAAACTTCCAAGAGACTTTAAGGACCTTTAATAAAAGGTTAACACATACACAGCAGAGGACTGCCGGGTCTGGGTAAGCTACAATTGGAAGAACGCAGACAGCCCACAAAGACTGGAAAAGCCAAGAATCAGATTATTTCCTTGAGATCAGGTGGAGCACAGATCTGTTGGCTGGTTGGCTTGGGATCAGCAAAACTTATTTGGGACTTCTGGCTCTCAGAACTGTGACAATAGAGTCAATTCCAAAACCACCAAGTATGTGGCCATTTGTTACAGGTGCTCTAAGAAATACATATATAATTGTAATACACACATAAAGGGAAAATCAGATTTTCTAATCAACGTGGAGCTGGACAGAATCTTTGGGGGAACTTTCCTTAGGTTGAGAAAGTACTGATGTAGCTCATCATGGTTACTTACATATACGCTTGTATGCAATATATTTGCTATCATCAACACTGCCTTCTTACAGTCTGTTAGACAAAGTTCCAGGGAGCTGCGAGACGTTTGGTTTGTTCACTGATCTGTATGCAGGATTTAGTTTGGCAGCTGGTACATAATATTTGCTCTACAAATAACTGAACGGGTGAAAAGCACTGTTTAGGGAACATTAGTGAGGACAACCGCAAACAGTAAGTGGTAGAAACAACAACTATGGAAAGGACCACACCAGGCACTAAATAGAACACCCAAACCCATGTCTAGCCTGTGACCCATACAGCCGTTTGTAGCATGATAGTACAGTATTTCCTTCTGTTTTTTTATAAACTGAAGATCTCTGTCATGAGGTGACTTGGACAGATGGGGGCAGTGTAAGGCCAGCTCCAGGTCGCAAGCCTAGCTATGCCTGTGTCATTCAGAAGGTGACTGCTATAAGACAGAACTGCACATCTCTTGGCTCCTTCACAAATGGGAGCGATCCCATGATGTCATCCCCGAGAACCGAAATATTCCACACATAACAGAGATTCCAGTTTGCTCTCCTGTTTAATTCTAGCCCAAGCAATCTCCCACGCTTGGCTGTCAAGAGTGGTTAGCAACCTGCAAATGGCTCACATGCAGAGAGAGGATGTGAGAATAGCTTTATTCCAGACCTGAAATCCGAGAACTAAGTTGGGGATGCTCACACTGAGCCCAGAGGGGAACAGAGGGTCCAAGTGCCCCAAGCCAATGGCCAACCCTTCTAAGAGCCAGATGGGTTTGCAGTGGTTGCTCACCTTCCGGAGGGAAGGCTGTTCAAGCTTCACTGAGGTACCCAGTTTAAAAAAAAAAAAGGTGCAGTGATGGACCAGGGAGGTATGAAACAATTTTAGACACAATCAGGCTGAATGTTTGTTCCCCACTCCTCAGTACTCCGAGACATTTAAATGAAAGGGCACTTCTCTTTCAAAATATTACGACCTTTCTTGTGGCTCTAAACTTTCGAAAGGTCAAGAGTAGCTATGAGAACACTTCACCTTCTCCTCACGGCAAGTGTAAGCCCGTAAAGGTTAAGAAGTCTTCGTCCTTTTCTATAGCATGCACGAGTTATTTATGACTAGAATATTTATTTGCTTTTAAATGGTAAAGGTGGCCTGAGTCAGAACCTCCAGCTCTGCCATTCAATAGTTGTTAGGAGCTTGGAAAAGGTCCCTTTCCTCATTTGTAAAATGGAAATGATATTAACAGCACTGGCCACAAAACATCATTATGAGGAAAATAATCCACTCATTATGTAACGTCCTTACAGTGATGCCTGGCATCCAAAAAATGTTTATGGAGCATCACTGAACTATGTAGGGGGCCTGTTCTTGGTCTGTTCATGAAACAATAGAGAAAAATTATTGCTGTCCATGGTGAAAGGCTTTTTTTTTGTAGGACTTAAACTTGCAGAAATATCTTGTGATATATTTCACAGGAATTAAAACCCCCTTTAATTATTTTAGAAAGTTTATGCAAAGAGCAAATGAATAAGATTTGAGTTTAAGTTTCTTTGTTGGGGAGCTATAACTTTTTTTGTTTGTTTTGTTTTTTGTTTTTTGTTTTTGTTGTTTTTTTTTTTTTTTTTTTTTGGTGCTGGGTACCAAACTTGGGGGGCCTTGAACATACTGGGCAAATACTTCAGCATCGAGCTACAACTTTAACCACAGGTCTAATTCTTCATTAGTCTTCACAGTACACCTGAAAGCGCTCTGCCTAGCTAATTTGAGCTGTGAATCTCACCCTTAACTTAGCATAGGCATTTATAAAATGGGAAAAAGGCCAGGTACCAAGATGACTATTTCCCTTCCTTTCCCACATCGTTATTCATTCATCTGTTATGCTCAAAAAGTAATTAGCAATGTGCATACACTGTACCAACAACTTGATTTAAATTTGACTATGGAGTGAGGTAAATGTTACTACAGTTGTCCTGCCAGGGGGCTCTGGAAGGATGATTGGATTTCAGAAACTAGACACACCTCTTCTCAATAGGGCATACGACTGAGATTCTCATGCTTCTGTTTGGTCATTCTTTCTGTCCTTTGCTTTCTTGCTCCTACCTTTCTCTTGTCCCGACAGTACTAGTAGGCTATTGAGGATGAATGTTTGGAAGTTTCTCCTTTAAGAAAATTACAAAATAATTGTAGCTTTATAAAAAAAAGGGCAAGGAAATCTTTAGGGACCTCTCTTGTACCTTTTATCCAGCTTTGCAGCACGCTGACATCTTATAAGACTATAAAATAACATAAACCCCAGGAAATTGATGCTGATGTAGCCAACGAGCTCATTCAGATTTAAGTGGGACTGATTTTTTCAAACCATCACATTTTACACTTGATAATCAAATAACATCACAGTAAAGATTGAAGTTTACTTCATGTGTTTATTGTAGGTTTCAAAGTTTATCTGAGTGCAATCACTGGTGTATGTGTGTGTGTGTGTGTGTGTGTGTGTGCGCGAGTGCGTGTGTGCTTGCACGCCCATAAATGTCCTCCTCATTTTCTGAGACTGTATTGAGCAACAGATGGGAAAATAATATGAAAATATGCTTAAAAACTATAAAGTACTATATACAATGAAGTACAGTGTCACCAACTTTTAATTGTCTCATTTAAGGAAAGAATAGAACCCATGACTATAGATTGTAGTAATTTTCCGCTCCAGAATATAGGGTGGTCTGTGTTGGACACATAATGTTCACTGTGAGACTCAGCAAAAATATCATCCTAATTGATAGAATCCCAGAGGGGAGGCACAAAGGTGGCAGGGACCTTCGAACCTGATGCACTATGCACACAGTACCTGCATTTTGAAATACTGAATGGCAGATGGTCTTCTAATCTTTGATTAAAGCACCAGACAATAGGTATATATCCTTTATGGGTGACTCACCTATTTAGACAGCTTTATGTGTATACAGGGCCTTTCTTATGAAAACTGGACTCTGCCTCTCCTGAAACCTTCATGCACTGGCCGTGGTTCTGTTATTTGGGACCTGGCACAACTGGAAGTTGCCTGGAGATCTTATTATTCTCCTGAACTTTCTTTTCTCTGCATGAAATGACTTAAATCCTTTAATAGAGAGCACCCTAGGGAAGCATGCTGAGCTATGGCTACATTCACTAGATCAGACTTCAGCCATGACCACCGCATACCACAGTCAACAGGTGGAAGAAGCACTCTGTGTCATTGCAGCTTTGATATTTAGTCATGCTTCCTTTATTCTGTATAGATATAGTCCCTGGCATCTCAGCAGGGCTTCATGAAGAAACTTATTAAGTGAAGGCTATTGTGACAACTATTGGGTTTTTTAAACATCTTGACTCTATCACTAAGTATATTTACTGTCCCTGTTGGATCCACACTGGCTGCAATCCTTAGAAATGGTCCTTGAGAGCACCCTTGCACATAAAAGAGGTGAAAAGGAGACCATTAGACAGCTATAGATTCATACTGTAACACTTTGACCTCCTATTAATGTTAAATTTTAATTCAGCTATTAGGTATTTTGCCAAGGCTTGACAGAAGAAGTAGCCACACACAAAAGGACTCTGTTTTCAATGAGGCTATATAAGGTGATGCAATGTCTCATTCCTAAGAACCCCATGGGAAATTTCTTTTCAAGCCATAAATGATAAAAAAAATCCTTCCATGAGAGTTAAGCTGTTATGAGTTTCCTTCTGTTTTGACTTATAAGAAGAAGAACAAGAAGAAAAAAATCAATTGCTCAATTGCTGTATCTTTTCTTTATTTCTAGGTATTGATCCCCCCTCCTCTCTCCCTTTATTGTCTTGTATTTCAACTTTCTAGTTATGTGTTAATAAAATGATAAATTTTGGCAGCTATCATGACATATCCTTTCTAAATATATCCTATATATATGTATATATATATTACATATATCTAATATATATTAGATATTGAAGATTCTTGTGTTCATAAGATAATTTAACCTTTAACTATGTCAGTAGCTCCTTGTTCTCAGAATGCCTGATAAAATAAGGTTGGTTGCCACACCCTTTGGACGACTTCTTTCTAAGACTTTCAGTTTAGAAAAGTATGTTCTGGATATTTTCCACATGAATCTTTGCAAATTACACCTTGTTTCGAAGCCTACATAGCAGTCACACAATCATTTACTAACCTTTTCTTTGGTTTGTTTCTGTTCGTTCAACTACAGGGCCTTCAACCCCATTTTATTGTAAAATATTTTATCTGCAGTAAATACCACAGCTTGTGTGAGATTGATCTGAAAAGATCTCTCCACCCAGGAGTTAAAGCCCAGGCTTCTCAGATTGCATTAACTATGATTTCTGTGGCTATGGGCAGGGCCATGAGCCATGGAGTTTCTCATATCAAAATGCCTTGAGATGAGCACCCAATAAAACAGAGACAACTTTCCTTTTGATTTACTTAAAAGTACATAGTTTTAATTTCTTAGATTAATCTTTTTTCTTTTTTTATTGGATATTTTATTTATTTACATTTTTAAACGTCATCCCCTTTCATGGTTTCCCCTCCAGAACCCCCCTATCCCATCCTATCTCCACATGCTTCCATGAGGGTGCTCCCCCACCTGCCCACTCCTTCTCCTCCCATTTTCTCTCCCGGAAATCCTCCCTCTACCTCTCTTTCAAATGCACACCCCTCTCCCTTTCACTAATTGTTGTTCTGTAGATACATGTGCATATATTATTTACTCTTAAACACTTTAAAATAGGTAATTGTTACTCTTGGAGTTTAATAAACCAGGTTAGGGCAGTAATCAAGCTCTATGTCTGAAGTAACACCCTAGCTAAGGGTGGGCATTTGTTAGACTGACCGTAATGAACAAAGGATGTTTTTCTCTTTACCAAACTATGTTGGAAATTGACCTGGTTGAAATTAGTGCCTTGTTAATTAACATGATATGGTTTTTAAATGGAAACTACTGGTAACTGGCATCTTTTAAGTAGATATGAACTCTAGAGTCTTTGGAAACATAAACAGTGTAAAAATCCTATACAAGGGGTTAGTAAGAATGTGACCATAGGATAAATGGATGCTCCATAGAATTTTGACCCAGGAGTATTCCCACCTGACTTAAGTGGATTTTCTAAGTTTTTTTTTTTTTTTTTTTTGAACACTGCATGGACAGAGAGGTGGAACCAACCAGCTTCACAGAAGGGAGGTGATTGCTACTTTCTTTCTTCTTCTTCTTTTTTTTTTTCCAGAGACAAGCTTTCTCTATGTTCCCCTGGCTGTCCTGGAACTCAGTCTGTAGACTAGGCTGGCCTTGAATATAGAAATTCGCCTCTCTCTGCCTCCCAAGTGCTGGGATTAAAGGCATGCACCACCACGCCCAACTTGATTACTACTTTCTTATTAATAAATATTTGCTAATTTGCATAAAGTATGTGTACAGCAGAGTTTTCTTTAAGGTTTAATAAAAGCAATATTCCTGGCAGTTAGAAATCTCACTTCACTCTTCTTTAGTAATCACAATTACCTATCAAAGGTGCATATGACCAAGTGATTGGGTCAATCTTGGTAGACAGGTTGCTTCACTAATTTCCACTAATGCCCTTATAAGTAGTAACTTTTCTGCCAGCCTGCCTGCCTTTTAGAAAGTGGAGCTGCAGTTAGGCACAATTAGTCTGTGACAATATAGATACTGAGCAGTAAAACCAGGTCTGTTTGATTTCATTGTTACATTGCTCCCTGCTGCTTCCCAGGTTCATCACAAGGTCACTGCAGGAATGGATGCCTGATTGTGAAATGCTTAGAGCTCTGCTGCCTGCAGATGTGTGGGTTAAGCAGAGGCTGTTTGCTCCCTTGATAGATAGTTCAAAGCCAATTTACCTATTAGATTGATGATGTCATACACGGCTATGGTTGCTTTGTGCAACTATAATGACTATGCACACATTTGAGTGAATTTTTTTTGCTACTCTTCTTCCTATTTTTAGACCCATTACACTTTAGATATGCAAAGTGTACTCAGAGAAATCATAAATTAATAACCCAAGGCATAGCTCACCGTGAATCATAATGTTTGACCCTACTTGGGATCCTCTAGCAGAAAGCTGGGCTCTACAATTTTCATTTGGTACAAGCCTTGAAAAGTAATAGTTATTGAAAGGTCAATAAAATGCTTATCTCAAAGCATTATCTTCTAGAAAAAGTAGAGATAATGGTGATTTGGGGATTGGAGTGATGATATAAAATATTCATGGACTGCTCGTTTTGATGTTCATTAGAGAACAGCAGAGTGCAGTGGATAGCTTTTGTGAATATAAAACTGCTTCTTTTTAAATATGAGCAAATGCAAAAGATCAAAGTTATCAACCGAAAATTCATACCATGGTTATCAATCAGGTATAGTTTTTCAGATATGATATGTTAGATATTTTGTCTTGAACATGAATCAATGCTGCTACAAAGAACTCAAATCTAGCTTACATACTAAATCTTGTTCCTATTTTTAGACCAAGGGGTAAGTATATTTTGATAAATTCCTGTTTATATTTCTGAAATTTGTGACCTTAGATTTGTTATGTTTGACACAACTAAGAGCCAAGGGAAATATTTAATTTGCTTCATAAGAAGCTATTTCTTGGGGTGGTATCTGTGTTGGTGGTATAGTATTTACCTAGCATACACATGGCTCTCGGTTCAATTCCTAGCAGTGAGACAAATGAACAAGTGAACTAACCGATTAAACAGTTAACTAACTAAAACAAAACAACACCTCAAACTCAACCAGTTATAGGAACTTGGGTGAAAATGGCATCAAAATCATATTCTTCCAAGCGCCCACTTAATAGCAGGATTCTGAGAAGGAAATTCTATGTGATAATTTCTTGGCATGACTTCCTTATTTCATAACTGTTGATATTTATCATACTTGTGCACGATGGAATGAGATATAAAGATATGAAATTACTGCCTTTATAGGTTTATATCCATCCAAGTCCTGGAAGCCCTTTGGAGATGGATATAAAATTGCTGTCTGTACTGTAATCTCAACATTGGCTTCAGTAATGGGTTGGGGGTGGGGGAGTGGGAATGTACGTAGGGAGAAACATCTCTGGGTATTTTATCAACATACCACTCCGTTCACTGATAGCAGCTGGTCTCCTCTTTTGAGGCCTCCATGTCTTTCAGCCACCCCTCCAGGGATGATGCGGGAGATGTAAATTGGGGAATTCTGTTCCTTCCCTCCCATCACGTTAAAACCCAGGCCTTCATCAGTCTTTGGCAGTTCAACTACCCGAGGGTGGGAGTGGCCTTCACTGGCTGCAAAAGCTGCAACTGTTGCCTGAAAAAAAAAAGATGTTCTTTTAGTAATAAAACATGGGAAATAAGGCTAACTATATGATCTTCAGCAAACAGTGTCTTAGACATCTCTCTAGCATTCTCCTGTTGAAGGAAGGACACAGAATGTCTTCTTTTAGATGTGGTATGTGACTCTTTTCTTCAGTAAAGCCTCACCTAGATATTTCTAACTTTGTAAGGCTTATCTCCTACGAAAAATAAAACCAAAAACAATAAATACTTTCAGAGTTCCATCAGTTACATGTAAAGCCTGATCAATGACTCCAAATATTTGTATAATACTACCCAGTACAATTATTGAATGCATATTGATCCTGAAGCAGGGGCACACATTTCCATGCTTTTGCCATGGTATACAGTCTAGATTGTTATTTGAACATATATATTCATCAATACTTATTCAACAGACTGATGAGCAAGGATGTATGCATACAGTCATGGGGACATCTTCCTATTGCTGAGCCCCTGGTATCGTAGATATAAATATTTTTATTTTTTAAAATCCAGGATGACTAGATGAAAATAAAAATTAAAATGAAGTGCTAGATTATTGTTATCTGATACCCATATTTTATATTACTATGAATGGTATCTTATTGGGTCATTTTCTCTCTTAATTCTACACTAACATGTCAGCTAGTATACATTGATATGAATGAAATGAATGGCTTGGGGAATTATACCTAGACATACAAAGTTAATATTGTCCTAGTTTCATTTTAAAATTAACACATTAGCTTCGGGAAATCAACTTACCATCATCATCAGTTCCCACCCAACAGGAATAAAATAGTCGTTTCAGTCAAGCAAGGATTCTCTGCCTGCTTCTTGTATTCCACTGCCATTAGCTTGCCTTAACCACAGTTGATTAGATGTCTAGTATAAAGTGATTTACTCTCAACACTGTGAAAATATTGATTTCCAACTACTGTACGTTCCTTATCCACACACTGCATTATCACATCAATTTAGCATTATGCTACTGCCTGCGTTTAATGAGAGATAGTGAATGACATGGAAATAATGGCTTGGTTTTAGCTACATGCATTTGCTCATGCAAACCCTGTTGTCATGCAGGGGTTTTAATGGCTGACATGGATGCAATGCAGACAGCCCAGAAACAACCAGAAAAAAATTATTGTGCTATTGCAACATTATGCTGCTATCCTGCTGTTCTACATGAATAAGAAATGAGAATGGTAAAACACTACATAATTCACTTTCCCCTTAATTAAACCGTGTAGGGATCATTTTTTTTTTTCTCTGTGTGTTCCACTTCAGAACAAGCAAAGCATGATGTAATGGTAATCATACCCTCTATTTGCTGGGGTCAGAAAGGAATTAAGAAAAAGAAAGAGAGGAAGAGGAGGAGGAAGAGGAAGAGGAGGAGGAAGAGGAAGAGAAAGGAGGCAGAAGAAGGAGGAGGAAGAAGGGGAGGAAGAAGGAGGGAGAGAAGAGGAGGAGGAGGAGGGGCAGGAGAAGAGGAAGAAGAGAAAGAAGAAGGAAGAAACTTGCAAGTCAACAGTGTTTAGTTACAGAGTGAAAACTGAATATATCAGGGGAGAAATCAAACAATAGGTGATAAAGGAGTTGAGTGAAGATTTCTGGTTATTCTCAGTGGTTCTCACTTCTTGGCATTATTACGAAGTTACAAGCCCTTTATGAGGACAGTTGTGTTCTGTTAAAACATTTCTGTATTTGTGAAATAGAAGCTGTGTGTGTGAGACTTTAGATTACCACTATTGTTTCCTAGCGATCCATCTTCCGGAAAGTTTCACGAGCCTCTTTCTGTATCCTTTCCAATGGGACCTTTGTAGTTTCCGGGTTTGAGCCTTTAAGGAACAAATGTGGTGACTGCCACAAAGGTGCCAGGCCTTCCGTTGGGTCACTGCCACTGTTAGCAAGTGTACCCATGGCCCAGCTGAGGACAAAGAAGGACACTGGCTCAGGGATGTCGGGTGAAAGCCTTTCCATGTTTGACTTTACATCAGGGCTTTCGTTCGGCCTATGCAAATGAGTTTTCATGCGCTACATAGGCTATGGGTTCCTTTGCATCCACAGGATGTACCAGAAACCATGTAGAACTCGATACAGTGGAGCAGCAGATTTGCTTGTGCCAAATGGACATTTAGCGATTTTAATGAAGTCATTCTCCTTCCTTAAGCTACAGAAGCAGCAGAAAAGATCAGTTTTTCCATTAGGATTTTTACCTGGTGAGCAGTACTGGTTCTAGACTCTGGGCTGCCACTGAGGTCTAAATTCTCTTACAGTGTACACACGAGAATACCTGAAACACACACGCGCACAGTCAATTACTACATCACTGGGGTCGAGTGTTCTTTTAAAGTGACTCGAGTCTTACCTTTGCTGTGGCCCTCGCACGGAATTCAGGGCAGCCATTAACAGTAATCGTTTCATGCATGTATTGATACACCTAAAATAGTCATGTGAAAAAAGAAAGAATATGTAAGAATATCATAAGAACATCAATTCTTCCATTACAGATAGGAGGACAAATTTTTATTTTAAGATGGATGCTTTCTATCACAACAGGTTGATCAAGGATGATCAATTATCTTGATGATTTGGACCAAATATAACTCCTATTTTGTGTGTATATATGGGGACAGGGAAGACAATTGCAGTTATTTAGAAATTTTTAATCTGTCCATATTTATGGACTACAACAGCCCTTTTATTTCTGATTCTATAAGACCCTATCAATAATTTTAATACTTTTGTATGTATGTATATATATGTATATATATATATTTCTATCTATAAAAATATGCTATTAAGTTACATGAATAGTTGCTGCTTGAATTTGGTAAAATTTTACATATAATTTTCAAATTGGTATCCCACCAAACTAAGATAATAGTATTTTTACATTGGCTTGAACTTTAACATGCTGGGAGGCATGTTATTAATGATACACATTTATAATTTAATGTTAAGAGCTAAACGTTTTTGTGAGCAAACAAGATACTCAAATAGTCCTGTAAGCACAGAGGTAAAAAAGAAATAGTATTCTAGAGAAACAAGTCAGGTAAGAGGTTTGTAAAAACTAATGTATCAGTTTGCATGGGACATTAATAAATTTAAGGAGAAACAGAAAGGATGCTGTGAGCTTGGAGACCCGTTAATTTTTCTGTCTAATCGACTGAAGTTGACACCTTGAGGAACCAAAAGACTGTCTGACAATATTTTCCATCTTTCTACCAATCTGGAAAATGGGTAAGAAATGTTTACAAAGTATGTTTTTTTCTTCCCTCCCTCCCTTCTGTTTTTGACATAAAACTTTCAAGGGATCTGGCCTGTTAACAGCACTCCTTAAACAGCACATAACACAACCAATTAGTGTTTTAGACACAACAATAGAAGCCATTGTTAAAACATAGTCAATAAAATATTTCTTCACAAAAGTCTAGGGAGAAGATCATAAAAACCTTTATTTTGATGATTAAAAACAAAAAATTGCTTCATCTTACAAAAACTAATATATGGGGAGTGGTTTTTAGTGTTATACTTTGAGGAAGATTCTTGACCAAAAGGAAAAAAAAGTTCAAAATGCTAGACTGTATGCTTATTTTGAAATTATGTAATGAAGTTATAAAATGTATCATGTACTGCATAGAGATTAAAAAGTCCATCTGTAATCATGCTGGAGAATTTTTTTTGGGGGGGGAGAGGGGTGAACTATTAATTATTTTCTGAAAGAATGAAGTAGAAAAACTGCCACTAAAGGTCTAAAAGAGTATTACTTTCTTTTCGTTACTCGTATTTTACATACATGTGCCAAAGCTTCTTTAAAAGGACACAAACTTTGATTAATTCACCATTCAACAACCAATTACTAAGATTTGGGACCAGTGTCTCTCGACGCATTTACCTGGCCCACCTTTTCGCAAAGACATTGGATTGAGCCTCCACCTCTACTAACTCAAAATAACCAGCGGATGTTCCAAGAGGTAAACTATTGCAATGGTCTAGCTCAGAGAGGTAGACAGGCAAGTAAGAACCTATCATGTAGCTTTGAACCCTGACCAAATCATTCGGCTGTTCAGTTTCTGTGGGAAATCTATACATGGTAGGAAGACTCAGAAGTGTAGTATTCCATAATTCCTCAGGTTCCTACAATGGCTGCCAAACCATCATCCCTGGAAGTACATGATTCTGCTTCCATGATAGTTCTTCTGCAAATATATTCTAGTTATTTATTTTCATCGCTGATTAAGAGGAGGAACCACTTCTCCCCTGCCTTGCTTCTCTTGTTAATAAACTCTCTCATCTCACAACTTTGTCCACCCCCAGCTGAATACCTCTTGCTTAATGTTCCCTGTTCATGCACATAGTCTTATAATTATGAGATACCCTTCACCCCAGCTGCCTGGTCAAGTATCTACCTGACCATAGGTCTAGTGTGATTTTGGCTATCTTCTGCCTTCAATTAACAAACTAGTCCAGGAATCACTATGAAGAACCAAACCTCGTCTTCATTTTTAACCTCTCCTGTGCTCCTAGCTCTTGCAAGTTCCATAGGGAACCCTCCAGGTCTTTGTACAGCCCTATAACTTTGACAAAATTATCTCTCTACTTGGCGGGCATTTGTTTACTAGAGTTTATGAGGATGTTCAAAGGCTTAATTCAAGATTTATCTCCCTTGTCAGATGTTTCCCACATCCCTCATAGAGTCCCTGACCTTCTGAACTTGTTGGGGGTCATGCTGCTTAGTGACGTCTTTTTTTTGCATTCATGGATATTTATAGAGACCATCACTTGGCAAATAATTAAAAGATTGTCATCAACTGATTACAACAAAAGGTCACTTTTTGTATGGGAGAAAATGTAAATACTTAATAACTATTGCAAATTAAAAATAATTATCCTCAATATTCAAATTTGAATTTTCAATTAAAACCTGGGACTCCAAAAGGGCAGAACTGCCTAGATAATTGCACAGGCTCTGAAGATTGCTTGGAAACAATCCCTGGCTGTCCAGCTTTCCAATTGTATGATGCTGGTCAGTTAAGTGCTTGATTTCCCTTGGGCACAATGTTCTCTATTAGAAAATGGGGCCTAAAATGGTAAGTCTTTTATGAGGACTGGATAAGAAACATAACTGTTTGCCATATGTAGTTAAATAACTGAACGTTTGCTAATAGCACTGCTGTCATGACGTTGCTCATCTTGTTTGACCCTGGGATCTTCAGGGAAAAGTCTCGAAGGATAAACAGTATATGAACAGCTGTAGCTCTCAACAGGGAACCAATGTGTTCTCTGGAGATACTTGACAAAGTCTGCTGCCTTTAAGCAAGTGGTAGCTGCAAATGTACAAGGTACCAATTTTTGGGGGGTTCTGTATCCCCAGCCCTCCCCCCCAAAATCCACAACTCAAACTAAAAGTGAGGAAGATAGCATTTTAAACTTTCTATAATGCTAGCATACTAAGTGAACTCAATCCAGTATTATTGTCTATCTTTTTATTTCTAAAAAGTAAGTAGATTTGGAACGCTTGGTCTTCAAAAGTGAAATAAGGAACAGAGTCTGGTGATCCAGTCAGATCAAATCTTTGAGATATTCAGTCCGTTTGATCATCTAACAAACCTCCTGTGATTCTCATTCCCTAAGGGAAAAAGAGGCATCCTTGCAAGCCTTTCCTGTCAAGGACAACTATAAATACTTTTGTCTATTTTGAAGAAAGTTGTTAGGGAAAGACACTTATTTTGCCAGATACCCAGAAAGGATTCTTCACGGCAAAAGGGAAGATAGTTGTTTGTGCTTCAACAAAGGAAAGTGGGGTATTATCCTCTAAATCCCATGTCTCAGATGTTTGATAACTTGGAGCTATGTCATTTGTAGGCAAATTCCATTGAGCGGCGTAGGCCTCATGACTAGGCGAGTGAGATCATTGTTAGAAGGTCTAGTGCCCTTTTACCTTCTATTTCAACATTAGTGATTTCCTAACTTTGAAATACTCCAAGAGATACCAGAAAATTTTGAACATTTAGAACTTTTTCTAAGATGCTAAATATTTAGAGAGGTTGGTTGATTCAATACAGACAAAACAATAGCGGTATGTTGATTCAAAAAGTGCATTGAAACATGTTCATCTAACACTCCTTTCAAAGTTATTTAGTGTTAGCCAACTGTGTTAAATCATTAAAGATAACAGTCCTCTTCCAAAACTGAAAACAAACCCAAAAACATGATTTTCATCACAAATTGGCTATTTGATAATTTTCCTTTTCTATTTTTACTTATTTATTAATTTTATATCCTGATCGATGCCCCCTTCCACAGTTCCTCCCTCCATCCCACTCCTCTTCTTCTTTGAGAGGGTGGAGGCCCCTTGATATCCACCCACTCTGGCACATCAAGTCTCTATGGGGCTAGGTGCTTCCTCTACTGTTGAGGCCAAACAAGGGTACTTAGCTAGAAGAATGTATTCCACAGATGTGCAACATCTTTAGGAATAGCTTCCATTCCAGTTGTTTGGGATCCACATCTGCTATATATGTGTGGGGGAGAGGGGGTAGGTTCAGGTCATGCTTGTTCTTTGTTTGGTGGTTCAGTCTCTGAGAGCCCCAAGGGTCCAGATTAGTTGACTCTGTTGGTCTTCCTGTAGAGTTCCTTTCCCCTTTGGGAATACAATCCTTTTCCCCTACTTTTACACAAGAGTCTCCAAGCTCCCTCCACTGTTTAGCTATGGTATCTGTGTCACCCTGAGTCAGCTTCTGGGTAGAGCCTCTCAGAATACAGCCATGATAGACTTCAGTCTGCAAACATAACAGAGTATCATTAATAGTATAAGGGTCTGTTGCTTGCTAGGAAGACATTGAAGCACATGTCCTGGTGGTATGGTGGAGCATCTTTTGGATGTTTGCTCAAGAGCAGTATAGCTGGGTCTTCAGTTAGAACAATTTCTAATTTTCTGAAGAACTACCAGATTGATTTTCAGACTGATAGCACAATTTTGAAATGCCAGCAGCAATGGAGGAGGGGTCTGCCTGCTCCTCATCCCCACAAGCATGTGCTGTTGCTTGAGTTTCTTATCTTACCCATTCTGACCAGTGTAAGATGGAATCTCAGGCTTGTTTTGATTTGCTTTTCCCTTGTGACTAAAGGATGTTGAATATTTCTTTAAGGGCTTCTCAGCCAATTGAGAAAGAATGCAAGGGGTTATTTCAATCTTCTTGTATCTGGCTTGCTTGGTGACACACTACATGGTTGACTTTGGAGAAGGTTCCATGAGGTGCTGAGAAGAAGGTATATTCTTTTGTTTTTAGGTGAAAGGTTCTGTAGATATCTGTTAAATCCATTTGGTTCACAACATCTGTTAGTTTCATTGTTTCTCTGTTTAGTTTCTGTTTTGATGGCCTGTATATTAGCAAGAGTGGGATCTTGAAGTCTCCCACTATTATTTTGTGGGGTTACGTGTGTGACTCGTGTTTAGTAAAAAAATCTTTTATGAATGTGGGTGCCCTTTCACTTGAGGAATAGATGTTCAGAATTGAGGCATCATCTTGATAGATTTTTCCTTTGATGAGAATGAAGTGTCCTTCCACATCTCTTTTGATAACTTTTTGTTAAAAATCTATTTTATTAGATTTTAGAATGGCTACTGCAGCTTGTTTCTTGGGTTCATTTGTTTGGAAAAAATTTTCCAGCCCTTTACTCTGAGGTTGTGTCTTTCTTTGTTGCTGAAGTGTGTTTGTTATATGTAGCAGAATGATGGGTGTTTATATATCCAGTCTGCTAGGCTGTGTCATTTTGTTGGTGAACTGAATCCATTGATGTTGAAAGATATTAATGACCAATGGTTGTTAGTTCCTGTTATTTTGTTGCTGGAGGTGGTTCTCTCTCTCTCTCTCTCTCTCTCTCTCTCTCTCTCTCTCTCTCTCTCTCTCTCTCTCTCTCTCTCTCTCTGTGTGTGTGTGTGATTCTGTTCTTTTGTTTTGCTGTGAGGTGATTAATTTCTTGTGTTTTCTTGGATGTAGTTACCTTCCTTGTGTTGGAGTTTTCTTTGTAGTATCCTCTATAGGGCTGGATTCGTGGAAAGATATTTTTTAAACTTGGTTTGATCATGGAATACCTTGGTTTCTTTGTGTATGGTGAATGACAATTTTGCTGGGTATAGTTGTCTGTGCTGGCGTCTGTGGTTTCTTTGGGTTTTCAAGACATTTGTGCAGGATCTTTTGGATTTTAGAGTCTCTGTTCAGAAGGCATATATAATTCTGATAGGTTTGTCTTTATTTCCCTTCCAGCTTTTAATATTCTGTATATTTAGTGCTTTGATTATTATGTGGTGAGAGGATTTTCTTTTCTGGTCCAATCTATTTGGTGTTCTGTAGGCTTCCTGCATGTTTATAGCCATCTCTTTCTTTAGGTTAGGGAGGTTTTCTTCCAAGATTTTGTTGAGGATGTTTTCTGGCCCTTTGAACTGGGAATCTTCACCCTCTTCTATTACTATTATTCTTTGGTTTGGTATTTTCTTTTTGTTCCAAATTTCCTGGATAGTTTGAGTTAGGAACTTTTATATTGGGCATTTTCTTTAACTAATGTATCAATTTCTTCTATGATATCTTCTATGCCTGGAGAAGAGTCTCTCTTCCATCTTTTGTATTCTGTTGGGGATGCTTGTGCCTGTAGTTCATGTTCTCTTTCCTAGGTTTTACATTTCAGGGTTGCCTCCATTTGTGTTTTCTTTATTGGGTCTATTTCCATTTTTAGGTCTTGGACTGTTTTATTCATTCCCTTCACTTGTTTGATTGTATTTTCCTGTATTTCTTTAAGGGATTTATTTGTTTCTTCTTTAAGTGCTTCTACCTGCTTGATTGTGTCTTCCTGTATTTCTTTAAGGGAATTATTTATATCCTCTTTAAAGGCCTCTAACATCTTCATGAGATGGGATGTAAGGTCACTGACTTGCTCTTTAGGTGTGCTAGCATATCCAGGGCATGCTACAGTAGCAGAGCTGGTTCTGGTAGTGCTCTGTTGCATTGACTTCTGCTGTCTGTGTTCTTGCACTTGCCTTTTGCCCTCTGGGTTGCCTCTGGTATTGGCTGGCCTGGGTGTCTCTAGTTGGAACAGCTATTCAGGGAAGCAGGTGAAGCTGTGTCCCATATTAGACCAGGCCTCAGGGGAGGAAGGCAGAACTGTGGGGTGGGGCGTGGTGTACAACCAAAGACTGCAGGTGAAGGTGTGGATGAGAAGGAAGATGGAGCTCTGATAGGACAGGGAAGAGCCCATGACTGCTGGGATTGCTGGGATCTCAGCAGATGGGAGATTGGGGTAGGAGGTCTCACCTTTGTGTTCCAGGTTAGAAGGGTTAGTACAGGCCTCCTGGAAGGCTGGTGGAACTGTCAGTTGTTTAAAATATTAATGAATACTTTACATTTTCTTTTTCTTTATACTGAAAAGCAAATCGACTTTTTTATTTTTTAATAGAATTTTATCAATGGGAGACTAGCTAGAACACATGAAACGGAACCTTCACTTTGACTCCAGTTTATGAACTAAGGTCTCAAGAGCATTGTCCCTTAGAGTGAAACTAAACAGCTGAGATTCTAGAGAAGACTTTTTGCTTTGAACTTTCAGAAGCTAAACACCACAATAGAAGTTTTTAATGTACACTTTTCAATCTTGAAAATCCTCAACAACATATAGTGGTAGGAAAGAATTGTGAATATTTGGCTATAAATTTCTCACCCTGAATTCATTTTCTAGGAGACTAGGTAAACTAGCAGTTTACCATCCGTGAACTTTATTTTCCACTACATGTCAAGCAGGCGATCAAAGGAAGGTAAGGCTCATGATTTTGTAGGCATAGCCTATTATCCTTATCATGTTCTAATTATAGTAGTTAAAGCAGCTTTTATTTCTATTATTACTATTCTCTACATACATAAGATCTTTAAAATTGATGTCTCTAACATGTAGATGTTTAGCTGGTTGCATGTGTATATTTTTACTCTTTGCATTTAAAGGTAGACTGATTTTTTCTGTCTATTATAATACAATAGTTTCATTGTCTTTTTAATTTTGATGTTATTTAGATATTTCTATGCTCTCGTGATATAATCAGCATTTCATCTCCCCATCACAGTTTTATCTGGGCACAGTTGTATTCGGGGACAAATTAATCAGAATTAAGGGAGATGTGTCTAGGAAAGGACTTTTCTTTCCTCTCTCTCTTTACCAGTGTGTGTGTGTGTGGTTGCGGCCTTCATCGTCCAGAGAAAAGGCATAAAGGTGTATACGTATCAGATGTTATTAATGAGGGGTCAAAGTCTACGGGATAGATAGCTGATCACTTCTCTGCTTATTGTGATAATGAAAAATGGTATTTCTAGAGGACCCGGTAATAGCTCAGTTGTCAAGAGTGCCGGTTGCTCTTTAAAAGGACCCAGGTTTGCTACTCATTATCTACATGTCAGCTCCTGACTATTCAAGACCCCAGTTCCAGGGGATCTGACATCCCCTCCTGGCCTCCACAGGCACCAGGCACACAGTTGGTACATAGATATATGTGTAGGCAAAACACCCATATATAAAACTACAATTTAAAAATAGTATTTTTAAGTCAAGCCAGCAAAGTAAGATTTTTTTCTTACACTTGCTATATTCTCCCAGTAATTTTTTATTTTTTATAGAATCATTCTATCTTTAGTTGCTTTTCTTATATTTCCTCCAGTGCTGGAAGATATGTTTTTTCCATTAAAAATTAGAATTTGCTAATAAAAGGGACAGGGAATGGAGGACAAACTAAAACAATGTTAAAGAAGGAGAAGTGAACTCATTAAAAATGCCGTGAAAGAAGGGAAAAAACGTGACTCGGAGAAACTGCTTGCATGACACTAGCTTATCAGACAAAGCCTTCCTATCAAGAATGTGTAAAGACCTCTCGAGGTGGATAGTACATAGAAGGAACATTAAAAAAATCACTAAAATACTTGGGGAGGTATGCCATCAAGGAAGATACATATGCATGTGTGGAAAATGTGAAAAGACAGTCATGAGGGAAATCAAATTATGATAATAATTAGGTTAACCCAAAAACCTACTAGAATGTGAAATTAAAAAAAAAACAATATAAAATATAGGCAAGAATATCGAACAATGGAAACTTTCAGCCGCTGCTAGTGGGAATATATAATGGTGCAGCCACTTGAGGAAACAAGATAACAGCTTTCTACAAAGCTAAACCCACATGTACTCTAGAAATCCATTTATCTACTCCTACCTATTTGTTCAAGACAAATAAAAGTTGTGTTCATGGAGAAATGAGATGTGGGTGCCAAATAGCATCTTTGTTTGTAATCGACTTAAACTGGAAACCATCAGAATAGCTTTCAGCAAGTTTGCGAGACCTGAAAATGACAGCAGACTCAGTTAAGTCATGAGCAGGTGTAGAAAGCGACATACATTCAGGATAATATGAACAAAAGGGGAAGAAGTGAAGGGGCACATGCACAGTGATGTGGTCCAAAGTTCAGCACACCATAGTGTGCATTATCACTTGGTAGATGTACAGCTTTTAATTATGAGTGTCAGGAGTTTATAATGGCAATAAAATTCCAGAGTATACTTTTAAGTATTTCTATAAGGTCATTAATGTTGTTAGACACATGTCACCTCTTGAGACAGACAACTCACCAGTAGAATAGTATCACTTACAATTAAAGACAAAATCAGATACTCTGTACTTAAGTAAGTAAAGACTGAAGAAAAGCATGATGCACTGGGACAGAAACCTTCTGATCCAATTCACACACTTTAGCTTTAGTGGACTCTTTAGTTGCTGCAGCACCTGCTAGGGAAGGACCCGAAGGACCATCGCTCATGTGAGTGTTCTGCAGTCAGTAACTGTATTAGTCAGTGGTTTAACTGGTGCTGGTGATATTGTCCCTAAAAGGTAACAAACCTCAGAGATAGGCTTCCTGCTCTGGGGCTGGTGTAGGGAGTCCTTTTGTTTTATATTCTACCATCAGGTCAGGCCAAACCTGTCAGGTTTGATTCAGACCGGAAGAGAAGAGTAGTTTGACTCAGGTGTCTGGGCCCAAGTGACATTCTCTAATCTGCATTTTTCCAGAAAGGGGTGTATTAGAGAAGATCTGACAAAGTGGTACCCTAGCTTTCATTTCCTGTGGCGCTCCCCACTCACCTCCTTGGGCTGGCAGGGTCAGGAAGAAGAACGAAACACAGAGGAACTTGCAATCTCTCCCCGAAGCCTGGGCTACACTCTCCTCTGAAAAATACAGACACCTCAAGCCTGGTTCTCACAGACCACGTGCATATTTCTAAGCTCAGCTATGCAACTCCTGCACTTCGCCGCAAAGAGATCCACTCCACTTACGATTTACTTTCAAGGACATTAACGGGACTGCAGGCGAACGGAAATTGTCCATAATTTGTGACCGATCTTAGGTTTTGAAGTGAATTTATGTGAAATGGTGTTACCAGACTGAAGGAAAATGTAGTATTAAATTGCAAGTGGTCCCCAATGCCAGGATTTGGATGTAGATTAGGAAAATTTGGGGGCAAAATGACACTTTTTAAATATATGATCATTTGTCTACTCAGGTTAAAAATAAATGAAGACTCTTTTCTGGATTATTATTTACAGATAAAGATTATCGAGAAGGACACATTAACACACTTCTCTTGTGTCATACCACCTAAATCATATGGAAGAGATATGAGGCTTCTTTGCGATGGTATTTGCAAGTGAAAAAAAAAAGATTAAATGTTCCATCTATCCATACACCAAATGGTTTTTCCCTTGGTTTTAGTGTGAAAACACAGAAGTAGGTAGGAGAGCTGCAGGTACATTACATAACCCATCCCTTAAAATCTCTACCAATTTGGAAATTGTGGGAAGTTATTTATAGCACTTGTTTTACGTGAATTAAAATGACTAGGCAATACACTTAATTTTCCCAAAGGAACAGAAACTACTTTGTTCAGTTTTATGGCTTCACAACTAATTATTCTGTTATATAGAAGCAAAATAATTAGTTGTGCAACTATAAAACTGAAGAATGACGCTAATTTTCAGAAACTGTAACATTAACCTTTATTTCAGTGCTGATATTTTATAATTGGTTTACAATTCCAATGGATACTTAAAACATATAACTTTCATAAGGTAGCACACATTAACTGGTATGGGTAAGTTAGTAATGTTGAGGAGAAAATGGAGAACACAAATAACAGCCAATTTCTTCAGGGTCCATATGGCAGGTGGCCAAGCCACCAGGGAGAAATATCTTCCCTTGTAGTTCAAACATCATTCCCTTGAGGCAGATATTCCTGTCCTGTCCCTGTCACACAGCCAGACTCTCCAGTGACAGGAAATGCCTGAGCAAAATTTTGGGAACATGTCATCTCCAATTATTGTAACAGTATTCAAAGCCTGCGGATTATTTCCACTCACTTATTTTGAGCGAAGCTAAAAAATGCTTTAGCTTAAGAACATTGTTTGTCTGTTTTCATTGAAAAGACTCGAAGGTACTAAGATCTTGGCTCAACAGTTTTACCTTTTGCCAGAAAAAGTTTGTAAGAGATGTAAATTCAATTCCACTTAAAATACAGCATTGTCAGCAGAACCTATCAAGTATTTTGGAAACTTTAAGTGTGTAATGCCATTGTTACAGGAGCCACACCAGCTGATAAATGAGGACGGAGGAAAACCAACTCAGTTACTCAGAATCAACTTGGTGACTCAGTTGACTAGAATAAAATTATAGCCAATAATGCCGTAAATTCTGGATACTCAGTTAAATTGGAATGTTAGATAAATGATAAAATTTCTAGTTCATGTTATGTAATACACACACACACACACACACACACTATCAGGATGGTGTTAGTCATGCCATTAAGGAGCAAACAGTAGATTTAGCTTATGTTTGACTCTAGGAAAGAGAAGATGAAGAGAGAATCAGTGGGGTGAGGATGGAGAATGTGGGAGAAGGAGATTATATTTGGCACCTGGCATCTGATGTCTTAATCTTTAAGAGATGTTTTAGCTGATAGCTAAATATGTAGGTGTGGTACCCAAAGGAAAAACTATAGGTTCTAAAATACAATTTGCCAGCCTTGTATTAAATGTCTTACAAACCTCTGTGTCTGTGTGATCCTATCAGAGGAAAATACAGCAGGAAATTGAGTCAAATTCAATATCTTCCTTCTTTTAAATTTATAACCCTAGTCGTCATTCTGTGTTGATACTATCAAAGCAAGCAAGTTATTACTTTTTTTTAATTAGAATAACTTATACACTCTCATTTTCAACTCAATTATATCCCAGGAGAAGGTACAAAGAAACAAAGCTTTAAGAAGAGACATTGAGAGTAAAAGTAGTTTACTCAGCAAAATATAAAACTATACAAGTAAGGAATTGAAATCGTCTGTAATTTTCCTTGAAAGAACAACTGCCAAAAGAGTTTTTGTATTGATTCCTTATCTCTTTCACTTACCAATTACAAACATCACCTGTCATGTTATTTTCTTTTATAGATGGTTTTATCTTTTAGCATGATCATAGAAATTATGACATCTTGGTACATATTAATGCCTTTTCTACTTAAGGCTCCATGTCACTCTAATACAGATGTGCCACAATCCATTGGGTCAATCCCAATGAAGAACATTTGATGTTCCCATCGTATCCTAAGACAGATAAGCTTGCATTTTACAAATCTCAAACTATGTATTTATGAATTTTTGGGTGGATTTCTGAGTCAAAGTTACATGCATTTCCAACACTGATAGATACTGATATATTGCCTATATATGTCTATCAATGGGTGAATCAATAAGAGATGTACAACTCTAAAATTAATTACTACTTAACATAATGAAAGGATGAATCCTCGATTCATGCAACAGTACTTATGGTCTTTATTCTGAGTGAAAGAAATTGGAGAGAGAAAGAACAAACATTATATAATTTATTTATGATTAATTTAAAAAAAAATCACTTATCAGAATTTAGTGCTAGATTCACAGGCTGTCCTTACTTTAAATGAGGAAAATTAAGCAATGTCACAGTTCACCATTAAAAATTATTACTTTTCAGATTGTAAGAGGTTTAGAATAATATCCAATATAGAAATGAGGCTCTTGCAGAAAACTTATCATTCAAAGCATGAATGCAAGTAATGTTCTTCAAATTGTAAAACAAAATCTGTTCAATTCATACTCCAGGTTCATACTAATCTCTGGGCTTTTTCTTTAGCAAAATAATTGCTGGAACAACATCTTAAACAACACAATCACCATTCTGCAGTTGAATTGTCTGGTGGCTGTTTTGTCCTGATGGGATTTGCTTTCCAGTCCTCAAAGAGTTTTTACAAATCCTCTGGGTACATTTAAGTTTGTGAATGGTCCATTCCCAGAAATGTTGGCAGGGACTGATTCCTTCAGAAACCAGAACAGCTGAATAAGCTATAAATATCTTTGTATTTGGATGAACTAATTGGCTTATTCTTCACAAATAGCATGCATATTTTATCCTTTGAAAGAGGTAGATTAGGATGTGTTGTTTGGAGGTCCAGAACCACATTTTGAAATTTGGAAATGATTGTGGCAGAGCAGATGTTGTGGAGGAAGCTAACACCCTTCCTTAATTGGGATTAATACAAAACTGATACCTATCTTGGGTCTTCTTGACACCCATCAGAGATTGCAATCCAGACAGAAGACTTTAAACTCTCTTCTTCCATCTTCCTCAGTAGACCTTTGAGTATGGCAGTACAGATAGAAAAGGCTGCTGTGTCTCCACTGATTTGCTCTCAAGCTTCCTAGTCTTCATCAGCTAACCTTGAAAGAACTGAGTCTTCTCATGCCTGGAAACAAATTCCAGAACTCAAAGTCTTAGGATAATTTCTGTATCTGGTTCTCTACAGTACTTCTGACTTCTAAGGTTTGTGCTCCTTACACTGTGTTCTGTATGCTCCAGAGAATGATTTGTAGTGGCTGTGGTCCACTTCATAGAAGAGATGAAGATCTGATTGTGCTCCTGCATAATATAACTAATGGTAATTAGTTATACTATTCCTGACTTTTGCTCTTGATAATGTGGTGAACTTTGACCATTCTGTC